>NW_017805540.1:1217830-1230129 GCF_001891065.2 Hippocampus comes
TGGATCTGAAGCAAGGGTTTTTATTAAACAAGAAAAATAAGACAGTATAACGGACAAGCAATTGGTTTTCTTGAATGGTTGAGGATAGTGAGCCCCCCCCCCCCTTAATTGAATTGTAGCTGTAGAATTGAGCACTATAGTTATCCATTTTCAGTTTTCATTAGCCGCCTGGCAAGCCGATTCCGGTGAGGCTCACCGTTAGTTTGATCGGTGATCTAGACGTCTAACACACACACGTGCATATATCCATTCAAGTGGTCACGGTGAAAGAGGAGCCAACCACCCACATCAGTCCAGCTGTTGATATTCTTGTAGCTAATTAAACCTTCTCGGTGTGTGTCTGAAGCAGATGAGCAGCCTACTGAACCGTCTACGAGTTAATGAAGTGTGTGTGCGCGTGTGTGTGTCAGTGTGTGTATATGAAGGATGAGTCCAGCTCACTAAACAGTGTTCACACATACCAATTTTAACTTCTTATTCCATTTAAAAAATGTGACAGACCTCACAAACAATAAATAACTCGACAATCGCAAGTTTACTGCCTGTCCAAGTACCAATTAGGAATAGCGCCAGGCAATCTGGGCATCCACATAAATAAAAAACCAGTGGAAGAGCTAGAAGAAGCTAGGCTAACTGTTAGCTTATTTGGTCATTTGCATTTACCCTGCCTAAAAGGTGCTAGCAAGATTTGAATGTAGCCTCATTCCAATATGCTTTAATATTCCTCTGCCAAAGCTGAACTGCTGCTAGCGTACCATATTTATGTTTGGTCATCCACTTTTCCTATGTTCACTCGTCCTTTACGCTACCGGTAAAAGTCCATCTTTTTCACCGCCACTTCCACTGACGTAGAATGGTGGGGATAAAGCTGTCATATCAATTTTCCACATTCAGAGGTAGTAACAAGGGCGGAACGGTGAATGTGTCAGGGAATGAAAGAGCCAATCTCTGTGTGAAGTCAAGTCAATCTTATTTGTGCAGCCCTGAATCACCAATGAGCCTCAACGGGATTCACAAGCCCACCGTTGTCAAATATTAGTGACATCTCCTGATCTCAACTCTTCATAGTTAGCAGGCTACACTTAATGGTTGACGATGGACGGCCAATCGCCGGGTTGCAACAAATTCCTGTAGCTGCATCTTTAACTGGATTCTCAAAACTGCTCCACCTCCACTAGCATCAACTACTAAAATGGTCTTTTAAAAGGACTCCCCAAATTTAACTTTCTAGTTGTAATCACGTCGAGGAGAGGTGAGCACATTACTCACTGGTGTCTTTTTACTTGCTAAACTAATTAGTCACGTCATGGATTTTTAAAGTGCTGGTAGTCTGCGTGTCATTAAATGGTCCAGGCTCACAACACTGTGCTGATAAAGAAGTGCTTGATGTAGTGAATCAGGTCTGCTAATAGAGTCCGACCTCAACATGGTGGAGCAGCAGTTTGTGCTTGAAGAGCCTGCAATATCAGAGCAAATAACTTGTAGACAATTTGAAATCTGCATTCTCACTTGTCAAATGTTTTCAATTATTATTTGATAGTTTTATTTCAGATTAATTTACATTTAATTTGGACTTTCATATGACATTTTAATTGCACATTCGTGGCTTGAAAATGGCAGGCCTTCGACCAGCCTGCCTGCCAAGTCATGGGTGGAGAAACTCAGTGTTGGGGTGTTTACGTAAATTAGATGAATTGTCCATCCATCCATCCATTTTCCGAACCGCTTAATCCTCACTAGGGTCGGGGGGGATGCTGGAGCCTATCCCAGCCGTCATCGGGCAGTAGGCGGGGGACACCCTGAACCGGTTGCCAGCCAAACGCAGGGCACACAGAGACGAACAACCATGCGCGCTCACACACAGACCTAGGGAAAATTTAGTGTGTTCAATCAGCCTGCCATGCATGTTTTTGGAACGTGGGAGGAAACCAGAGCACCCGGAGAAAACCCACGCAGGCCCGGGGAGAACATGCAAACTCCACACAGGGAGGCCGGAGCTGGAATTGAACCCGGTACCTCTGCACTGTGAAGTCGACGTGCTAACCACTGGACTACCGGGCCGCCCTAGATGAATTGTGATGCCACAAAATCCAGAAGGGTAACGACATATTTTATTGGTTGTTTGATTTCACACTTGACGGGTAGGTCAACCAATTGTATACAAGCCATTCAAAGTCAACATTCCTTTAATGTATGTAAAACACATTGAATCGGACTGTGTGTGTGTGTGTGTGTGCGCGTGTGCGTGTGCGTGTGTGTGTGTGTGTGTGTGTGTGTGTATAAATAAAGCACCATTGGGCCTCAGAGCTACAGTTAAGCTCTTATAATTCAAGATAGCTCCACATGAACACCTCAACCGTGTGTGTGTGTGTGTGTGTGTGTGTGTGTATGTGTGTGTGACCGTCTCTGCGCTGTGCTGCAAATCAATAACGAACGCAGTGAGTACACACAGAAAACAGCAGGACCATCAATAAGATGATTTATTGCAGCGAGGGTAATGATTTTGGAGGCGCACATTGGTACATTACACTCACAAGATATTCACCTGCCGCACTTTTCTGATAGCCGATAGGACCGACACTGCTGAAGATGTCATGGATATTGTTGCCTGAGCCCAAAATAGAGCAACAGAATGCAATGACGGGCGGCCACCATTAAACGTCCTGTTCTATCACTCTGAGGGCATTTTAATGCACCAGTGAAGTGCATCAGCCTGACACACACACACACACACACACACACACACACACACACACGTCCATACAGTACACGAGTGTGACAGCTGTATGTGTGCACCGTGACGGTGGTGAAATGACTTTCCACATTGCAGCCTTGCAGGTTTGGAAGCGCGTGTGAGTAAATATTTAGTTCTGGTCGCGTCTCCCCCCCGTGACTAATTGGCCCTGGGCGCCTGATGGAAAGAGGTGGAAACGTTCTAGACGGCTACTTAAAAAAAGATTTTCAACGCATCACACCCATGGTTTTGCCCAGCAGGCTGATTCAGGCTGGCAGAGGAGAGTGAGGAGCACTGAACACATTCATGAGCTTGCATCCTTATTAATGTCATTCTGGCAAACTAATCTACATTGTCATCCGGCATAGGCCAATGTTATCAAATACGCAAAAAGACGAGCATAATGAGCATGATAGCAAGATTAAAAACGGGTGTAGAATTGAGACAATTCGTAATCACCAGAATTTTGTGCTTTGTAGCAGCACATTTTAGCAAGCCTGGTGAAACAGGTTACCAAGATGTTGGGGGTACCAAAATTGAAGATCAGTGGAGAATTGCAAATGGCTGAAGACTAACAAGCTGAGTACAAACTGCAATGATGATTGGAAGTTTGCATTTACTTCCAGTTCACACATTTTATCACGCGAAGCTAAATAGGCCACCACAATAACAACATTAAAAGTGTAAAATTGCAACCAAGAGAACACAATCAACATTTGGAATAAACCGCATTCTGTGTTTTATACCAGGTAGCAATTTTCAGCATGAAAAAGCTCAGCTTCACAGACTACCAACGATGAAAAGTATACCAAGATTGAAGACCAAGAAAGAATTGCGACCTAAGGAGAGACAACCATTCAGGGTCAATTTCTGTTTTTATTTCGTACCAATGACCACATTTTGGATGCTGGAAAGCTAAGCTAAACAAGCTACGATGAAATATCTGATTCCAAGATTGAAGATTAGTGGAGAATTGCAACTTGGAAAACTCTAAAAAGCATGTATACAATATGTAGTAATACAAAGAATCAACTGTACTGGGTGTTTTATAATAGTTAGCAACTTTCAGCATGCTAGCAAGCTAGGATGAACATGCTACCACAATGAAAAGGGAATAAAGATTAAAGATCAGTAGAGACATACAACAGAGTGAAGACTAATGAGCTACGTTTAGTGAATGCTGTTCTGAAACAGTGAGAGTCCATATTGAATACCAATTAGCAAATTTTAACATTCTCACGAAATGAGCAACCGGTAAATCGGCGCCCATGATAAGCAGGATACCGAGATTGAAAACCAGTGGAGAATTTTGACTGGCGTAGCGCAAAAAAAAAAAAAAAAAAATTATACGAGCCATCTCAATAATCATAAGAAACAGTAACTTATATTTAGCGCCAATCAACACATTTTAAGCAATCTAGCCAGGGAGGCTCACAATAACATGTTCCCATCCTTCAGTGCGTACATAGCTCACTTTTTCTTAAAATAAATGTGAAAAAAATGAATCATCTACCTTTGAGCCCAGAATTTTAAGAGCAACACAACTAATGACATGTATTTATTCATATTTCTCATGCTCCTCCATAGAATCAGTTGTTTTTATTATGCCTGCGGAGCATTTATATCCTCCTACTCCAGAAAAGGGGGCTCTGAAAATGAACATAAAATGTTTGAACATCATGGAAAATAGAAAAAAAAACTCTAAAGTGACACATGGAATTCTTCTGGACCTGATGTTTTCTTGGCGCGCTGGCCTCCCAGCGGGGGTGTGCGAGCTGAAAGATATGTTCCAACTTTTTGCTTGGATTTTCACACACTGAAGCGCAGTCACGCACAAACGCTAAAGTGGGTTCCGGCCATACCGATAATCCAAGAAAGCAAAGGCCCGATTCTCAAATGTCTCCAAAAGATTATGCTGCGCTTCCGAGTGTTTAACTCGGGATAGTCTTTCGGAGACATCCGAGAATTTGCCCTTTGCCGACTTTGATCGCGAGGGAAAGAAAACAATCCATTTCGGCACGCTTGTCAATTTGTCTAACCCCCTCGCTGAAGCGCGGACATTTTTGACACGCTCACCACAAAACCCCCACATTACCCTCACTGTTCTCCATGAGGGTTACCTTATCTCCAAATCCATTTGCTACAATTTTCCCGTCACTTGGAAACACGCACTTTAAGAGTGAAGCCTCTTTTTCCGGTCAAGCTTCCTTCCACTCTCCCTAATCCGTTCTGCCTCCCACTTTCCCTTTGTCTAAGCATCTCTTTGTCTCTGCTCGCTGCTCAAGTGTGAAATGGATCTTTCGTGATCTCAGCACCTGGTTGCCAAGGGAACCCGAGCACCCACTGGAATCACATCCACAGTCCAGTACAGTTGCACGGTTGATTAGAAGGAATAATAACCGCTGGAGGCAATTATTGCATGTTAACCAAACCCGTGTGACACGTGTGTAAGCCCACGGGATTAAACTTGAATCCAGCACAGACACTGGACACTGGAAACGGGATCCGTGACTCTGCGCAAAACACGAGTCGAAGCGGCGGCCTCCGGACACGAGGGTAAACTTTTCCTCTGACACGGCATCAATAAATCATGGCCGCTCATGAGAGGGAATTAAGAATTTATGCCGGTTGGCTTCCTCAGCTCGCGTTATCCAACTGGTCCACCTCGGCAAACATCGACAAGTGTCGTTATAGATGCCCGAGGCAAGCCGAGGGACACGTTGTTTGGACACAACTGGGGACCTGCATGGCTAATTGTTGACGTCCAAACTGGGATGTTTTGAAAAATATTGTTTTCATATCGTGCTTGGACTCACATCCAAAATATAAGCAATTCACAATGATATGCCAAGATAGTTGACCAGTGTTGCCACGGTTACCTTGAAAAAGTAGCTTAGTGATTTCACTGATGACGTGACTTTAAAAGTAACTTAGTAACTTTACCGATTGATTTGAACTAAATGAGTTTCAACATTTCTTTATTAGTTGCATTCAAAAGACGACTACAACCCCGCTTGACAACGATTATGCAATTACTCGAATGAAGAATTGATTCTAAAACGATGCAATAGTCTCAGCCCAATTAGCAGTACAGATGTTTTAAGTGTGATCGCAATACTGATCAAAACAATCGTGATTAGCATTTTGGCTATATTAATGCAGTCCTAATTATGAGTTTACATTTATAAAATACACCTTGAAATGGTCCCTCCCCAATCACAGATCAGTAGATCACAGATAGGCAAATACTCACGTTCATGCCGATAGTCAATAGTGTTGTTGTTTTTTTGGTGTATTTTTTTAAATAATGGTGATATGTGACTGCATCATTTAGTTCTAAGGTTGCATCATTCACTAAAAACAAGCAGACACCTTCCCCTTCACCTCAGAATTGTCAGACTGACTGATTGTCAGCGCCTCCCTATAATTGCAAACTATCACAACAACATTTAGCATCGTGTTAAAATTCACGCCGAAACCAATACCTTCTCCGAACCAAGTATTTTTATTTTCATGAAGGAAATTTTTTTTTTTTTTGGGTGGGAGGGGGATATAATTTTGCTAGGGACGTGACTAGAGTTCTAATTGAACAGACTGCAGCATATTGCTATGTCGACTTGTTGACTGGCTTTGTGGCCAAACAGCTTGGAGCTCGCTCGCCCAAGTGGCAGCTGGAAGCAAAGTGAATTGGAAAAAAAAAAGCAGCAGTCGCTGAGTCCAAACACTGATTGGACAATCAAGTCACTAGTCAAGTGAAGGAAAGGGAGCTGTTGTGTTGCGCCACCGGGCAACCGTGCACGTCCTTCCGCTGGACACAAAATCATTGGAGCGGTTGCTGGTGAAAATAATGAGGCGACACTTCCTCCCTTCTGTGCTTGATTTGTCCAATGGCGCCAATGTCAAAAAAGTAATAGCGGCAGTCGCATCGCTGACAACATAAGACAAGAGCACAAGTCAAAATAGTGTTCAATGATTCATGCGACGTACCCTTAGTCCCATGATCAGATTTCACTTGACAGTGAATTATTTAACTTCAGGTCACATCCATCATTTGGACACTTAAACTCAGCTACCTGTATTTCAGTCTGTGTGTGTGTGTGAGAGAGAGACATATATAATGTTAAATAAAAGTGTTTGAAATGAATGGGGAAAAAAATGATGTTAATTTAATGTCGCACTCCATAATTATCTTTGTTGGCATTGCCAATGCTTTAAAACGGGCAATTTAAAAGCAGTGGGCAAAAAAAAAAAATATATATATATATATACACATACACACATATATATTTATATTTTTTTCTTTTTTTTAAATACCCCACCCTAAATTGTTCGGATTCCAGGCCCATTCATAAACCAATGTTCCACTGTAAACAGTACGCGGCACACTGTGGTCGGTGAGTACGCACGCTAGAATTGTCTTTGTTCCTCATTAATATGCACGATTACATACACCATCATTCTTTTAAAGCGCCAGCTTATCGTTCCACAACAGCATAAAAATAAAACGTTTTGGGTGACTAAAAGGTGTAAAGAGAAAGCACAAGCACTTTGCTTGGCCATTAAAATTGCAAACCAAGTCAATTAGCCGCTATAAAAAAAACTGAACAATAGCCTCAGAGACCAAACAGTCAATTACTATCCAGCTGTGTCTCTTTAAAAAAAACGTGGAACCTTAAAAAGAAAATCCATGTCATGTCACAAACCCCCCCCCCAAAAAAAAACAGGCACGCTGAGATTTTCTTAGCACCCCAACAAAAGGCAACAACAAGGTGGCTTTGTGTCAAATGAATTGAAGAAAATGTATAAAACGTGAAGGTATCAGTCAGCATTTTCCAGGCTTTGCGAGGCCTTTTCTTGGAAGAAAATAAATAAATAAAAAGAATCCCTCGTGAATGAGGAAAGGAAAGTAAGAATACAAACTATCTTTAAAAAGCGATTTCTCCTGGCGTTCTTTGAATCTTTCAAGAAGCAGGGAAAAAAAATCTATTGATTTAGTCATGATTGGCTCAGCAGGATGTAATTCAGCCTTTTCTTCCAATGCTCGCTCGCTGAAGGGAGGGTAAATTAATCACTGAATGTAGACTCAATGTTACAATGGCGACATTTAATCACTGATCATTTTTCGTGAGCATTTTCATGCTCTCCCAAGCCTGCATTATGAACGCTTCACCTGAAACAAAGAACAACTTGTATATCGTGTTCAGAATAGCGGAGTGTTTAAACAAAGCTCTTAAAATAACATTGATTTCCCAACATGTAAATGTACTGGGAACATTGTTCATTCAATTTTCGATCAAAACAGCCAGAACATTTCTACAAATGTGTTATTCCTTTGCCTCAACGACATTGGAAATCATGTGGTCATTGTAGCATTAAAATCATCGAACTAATAAATACAGACGCTCCCCAGCTTACGAACGAGATACGTTCCGAACGATTGTTCATAAGGTGAATTCGTTCGTAAGTTGCTTCAGTGCTATATTTTGTATGGAATGTATGTTTAAGGCTTATATAAGTATGTTTACTTGCTATTGTTTTGCGTCCAAATGTTTACTTGCTATTGATCGGCGATTGCATCGGCACTGCACCTTTCACGTGTTCCATTATGCGATCTTTCTGTTTATAAATGGTACCGATGGTCGAACGATTCATGTTGTATGCACGTGCAACGCTCAACATTTTCTCACCCGCATCAAGCTTCTTTATTATTGCTACTTTCATTTGAAATGAAATGGCTTGCCTCTTCTTTACCCTTCCACTCTCACTAGAAGCCTTTCGCTTTTCACCAATCATATTGAATAATGTATGCACAAGATATTTAACAACTGGGCAGAAGAAGCCGGATTCGGGGTGGATGCTGGGCGAGCTCTCACAGCGCCAGTATTAGCGGCGGAAAGAAGCACTACACCTGTACTGTACTCGGAAAAAGGCGCGCAAGACAAAATCTAACTTTTTCTTTTCTTTTTCGACATACCCGTAAAAATGTTCGTATGTACTGTTGTTCGTAACTCGGACGTTCGTAAGTCGGGGAGCGTCTGTAGGTGTTTTTGAACAACGGCAAAATTCTAAACTTTTCACTTTTTTTGTTGAGAAAAGCAAGAATCCCACTCAACGGATAGCAGAGGTAATTGCCTATCGATTGGAAAGGACATCTGCCCTGGGACGAGTGCGGTGGAGTAGATGAGGTCAAAAGGTAACATCGGTCAGGAGAGGGCCGTCTTGAGTGCTCAATTTTAACATTGGGGAAATTTATTGAAGCAGCAGTCAAGAATATCTGGCACAAGGAGCTTGACATAACCGTGATAAACGAATACGGAGCTTCTTATTCTTCCTGCAGAGAACTTGTTGCCTCTCAGGGTCTCCATTAAAATATAGATTTAAAATACATGGGCTGGATACACACTTCAAGTGACACAATCGGGATGGAGAAAAAAAAAATCTGTCATACCGGCCAATACAGATACAACAAATGGCCAGATCGGACTCGGGTACATGCCTGTGTCTGCCTAAACAACACGTACAAAAAACAAAACAGAACTGAAAACAACTGCTGAAAATGTAAACTCCAGGAAAAGAATCAACACTAAATACAGTCTAAATATGATTTAATGATTTTCATCATGAAAAAAGCTAAATGTTAATTGTTGGTAGCAGCTAGTGGAGTAATGTGAAGGTTAGCTTCATTTAAGTCAATAACATTCTATTCAATCATATTATTAACGTAGTGTTGTTTTGCGTCCAAATCACTGATAGTGTAATGTTACATTCTCCAACAACAACAAACAAAGTCGCTGGCCGGCTAGCTCGCAGCTAGCCGGCTAACTTTCAAGGAGGCGAGCTTCCATGGAACTAAACTGCACCCATGCACAGAAACAACGCAGAGTGAGCCAAAATGGCGTCAAGTGTAGACACAGGCTAAAAATCAGGAAATAATAGGAATTTGTGAGTACATGTAGGGTGCCATTAGTTGTAGCTCTTGTTAGAATGTCACCATGAAGTAATTATCGTGAGGGTTACATTGTAGATCATACTGTTAAAAGTGAGGACACAGCCATGAACCATGAGCCAGATAGAGTCTTTTGAAACTAGTCCGAGTGTCAAAATGAATGTTGCTAAAGATTACTGTTGTGGCCCAAAGGTTACGAAAGTATTTTTCCCTACATACATGTGACAAAATGTACATTGAAAAGAAAAAAAAATGCTAATCAAATCAGTGAATTTGGGAACTTGGACCTGAAGTATAATTGCCGCCATACTTCCTCCCAGCCTCACAAGTAGAAAGGAAAAGCATCAAGAGAGCGAGGATTGAAACGCTCTCTCGCTCCGGGTTGCCTTCAAAGCATCACAATCAAGAATGTGCCTTCTTTTGCAGCTCAAAACAAGACAGAGAGTGATCACGAATCAGAGAAGGAAAGCATCGATTCATCCCCCCCTGAGCTCGTAACAACTACAGATACACTAATGAAGACATCTGGCCTCTTCTTGTCTATTTATTGGCTTATATGTGGGATTCAAAGGATGCGCTGATGCATTCAAAGCAGGAGGGTTCAACTCTCAGCTGTGCCTCTCAGTTGTGCTTCCCCCTTCTGCTGATTATATCTCTGCATCATTTAAGAGCAAGCCCGGATCGCTAGTTGATGTTAGCAAGGTCAGTGTTGAATCTGTAGCGGGGTAATTCATTAATTCCCCGAAATGTAAACAGTCTTGTAACAAGCTGTCGACAGTGAAAAGAAGCAAAGGCGAGTTGATGCAGGTCACTAGCTGACAAATGAAGACGGACATCGGCACTTTTCAAACATCAGAGAGTCTCCATTTGCGGGTCTGACACCACACACCCTCACCACCTTTTCTACCGAGCCTGTACAATAACTATACAAGCCAGACACCACTGTGCTGCTCATAAAAGTGGGAGCAGGATGCAGTAAAAAAAATAATAAATTGTCAAATGTGATGTGATCCACACGCTAATAAACAAACTATAGTGGATATAAGAAAGTAAATATACACTTTCTGGTGATGTAAAGAGTTGCTTTTGCGCCAAACATACCAATGCTAGGCTATGCTAGTCCTACTGGACTCTTACCAATACAAGAAAAGCTGGCACTCGGAATATATAAAAATATAGTTCTTGGGGTTGTTTTTCAAAGTGGGTTATGCAATCAAACTGAAATTTTAAAGGATAAAAAATAAAAAAATGAAAAAAAGGAATGTATATCTAATGCTCATTACAAGAAGTGTTGTTAGTTCTAATTGTATGCAGTAAAAGAAGCAAACGAAAAAGCATCTTAAAATTTCAGACTATGGACCATTATTCTCTCGTGCACTTTTCCGCCTCAAACAGGGTGCTGGCGACTGGCGTAAAAAGACAAGTCCGTGGTGTTTTTTTGAAAGGCTCCCACTATTACAACAACTCCAATTCATGTAATGGCTAAGTGGTGCATTAGTTTTACTGTAATTTGTTTTTAATTTGCTTCCTGGGCACCGCTGATCTATAGAATGGCAGGCATGACCCCCCCACCCCCCCTTTTTTTTTTTTTTTAATTGATGGCACTCCACATATGCATTCAGTCATTAGCTACTGGATTTATTTCCAACAGAAAATACACATTATCTTTCAAAGTGTGTCCACTGGCTGATGACACATCCACTACGTAAAGTGCTTTCATATTAAAAGTACGCCATTATTTAAGGATTTCTGTGACATTGACTAGTCACTATATTCCCTGCTTTATGATTTACAGCAACCGTCAGAATTCAAAGAATCATGAATGTTTGCACTCTCTTTCCCTGGTTATATTCGGTTGGTGTGCCCAACGTCCATCTGAACAGAAGAATAGATCGATAAAAAATGCGCAAGTGCTTGTCAAAAGACTATGGCCCGAAGTAGACAAGTTGATAGGGTAGAACAATTGAACAAAGCCAGCGGGTCAAACACACATTTTGCAAAGAGGGCTGAACTGAGTCTTGTTGGATGTACACATTAAGCTAACAACCTTAGTTTCTGATAAGCGGCACATACTGCACATGAATGTTCAGTGAAGTTGTCAGAAGTTGTCAACATGGCGGCAGTGGCAGAAACATGGGAAGCGTTTTCAATTGTGGGGAAAAAAGACATCCCCATTAATGGTTTCATATGCTTTTCTTTAAGTGTACTCAACAAGTTTCACTTATTCGATTGCATAGTGTCGATATCGTCATGTTCCCGAGATGGCGCTTTCTGATCGAGTTGGTAAGGCATCGGTTTGGCGTACGGGAGACGGTGGTTCGAATCCGTCGCCCGGCCAAACAAGGTCTGCGTCAGGTGCTGGGGAACCAGAGTACCTTGATGAAAAATGGGCTACTGGAACAAAGCGGAGATGGGCGAGATGCGATAACATGGCTCTGTTAGAATGCTACTACTCAAGCAACCCTAGTCAGAGGGGTTACATGCAGAGAATGCAGGCTGAATGGTTACTTCGAAACCCACAGTCACGGTTGACCACGAAACAACTAGTAGCTCAGTGTTCCAACATCCACAAACGGCAATTGCTGTCACAACTTGAGATTGACGAGGTACAACGCAGGG
>NW_017805540.1:1234393-1235049 GCF_001891065.2 Hippocampus comes
GCGATATCATTATCGGCCCCGGTGGCTGGGGGGGGCTGGACTGAAGGACAGCACAGAGGCACTCATCCTGGCTGCTCAGGGGCAGGCCCTGAGCACCAGAGCCATTGAGGCCCAGATATACCACACCAGACAAGACCCAAGGTGTAGGTTGTGCAAAGAGGCACCTGAGACGATCCAACACATAACTGCAGGGTGTAAGATGCTGGCAGGGAAAGCCTACATGGAACGCCATAACCAGGTGGCTGGCATAGTCTACCGAAACATCTGTGCGGAGTATGGACTGGAAACCCCAAGGTCAAAATGGGAAACACCTCCGAAGGTGGTGGAGAATGACAGAGCGAAGATCCTGTGGGACTTCCAGATCCAGACTGACAAGATGGTAATGGCGAACCAACCAGATATCGTGATCATAGATAAAGGGCAGAGGAAAGCCGTTGTAGTGGATGTAGCGGTCCCAAGTGATGGAAACATCAGAAAAAAGGAACATGAGAAACTCGAGAAATACTAAGGGCTCAGAGAGGAGCTGGAGAGAGCCTGGAAGATAAAGGTGACAGTCGTGCCTGTGGTGGTCGGAGCACTCGGGGCAGTGACCCCCAAACTAGATGAGTGGTTGCAACAGATCCCGGGAACAACATCGGACATCTCAGTCCAGAAAT
>NW_017805540.1:1235095-1259631 GCF_001891065.2 Hippocampus comes
CAAGCTTCCTGGCCTCTGGTAGTGGGCCCGAGCTGAATGGGGGATGGACACCACCCGAGGGTTAGAAGGACATTTTTTTTTTTTTTTTTATATATATAATTTTTTTTTTTTCCATCTGATTTTTTTTTCACCGTTTACATTCACTGAAGCTCAATGAGTTTTGTTAGCCACCTCATGTTTACAGACTTGGAAAATGTCCTGACAAGTCAACAATGGGACACCTGCTGTGTGACATCACCAATCAAGCTGTTGACAAAACAACTTTCATTTTATGGCAGTCAGCCTCTTCACACCCATGCAATGACATTACATTATCCGAGCCACTATCTCACTTGTGGAAAGTGTGAGAAGACCCATCATTACATTGTGTCTCAGCATTCCCTCCGGCCTCGTCCCACACTACCATTGACACTCACATCATTTAAGACCAACTCTGTTCACCTCCACCCTCGTTTTATGTCAGCGCTCCTCCAAAATCTGATGAGGTCTCTGAAATCTAAAGCTCCATTTGAGAGTCGGGCTCAGGCTGCTCCACAGGGCTGAGGTTACAAACAACTTCATGAATTATTTAATTTCAAGTTGTGCCCCAGTTGTTGCACGCTGTGCACCTTCGACATTCACATGGCAGCAACTTCGATCACAAATGTCCTGACCCTCATGTCCAAAATCTGCTGATGCAAAGACAATTTGGAAGAGATGGAGAGGAGAAGCACACCAGGTCCTACCTGGTCAGGCTGCTGAGCGCCTTTCGCCGGCCCGCTGCCGTCATTCGCAGAAGTCATGGGCGTAAATATGAAAGGAGGACAGGAAGGAGGGATGAGCGTGCGGCTTCCGTCCGCTGCTGACAGGTGCAGAATAATGAAGACTACAGAGATACGGCGAGTGAGTGAGAGAGGCAGGCAGAGTGAGGAGGAGGATGAGGAGGAGGAGGAGGAGGAGGAGGAAGAAGAGGAGAGCAAGCGAGCGAGCAGGAGCGTTCAAGGATATCTGGTGAATTACTAAAATAATGACGACCGTGGGCGCAGACAGTGCCATGTGGGAGGTTCATTTTACCTCCGCAGCACAATGAATGGGCTCTTCGAACCCAACGCACACATCATTGCTTTTCATATGTGAGACCTCGCTAATGGATTCGGGAGCAAATGTCAGAGGAGACGAAATAGACAGCAGACAGGAGGTGATTTATGTTTGCTCCATTTTTACACAAAAGGAATGAGACGAGGGAAAAAAAAAGCATTATTACATGAGATGCACACTAGAGTGCGGGTGGGAGGTTTTTTGGAGCTGGGTGAAAGTTTTTTCGGGTGAGTGTGAAAAGGTTTTTTTGGGTGAGTAATGAGAAGTAAAATGTTAATTTGGGCCCATAAGGCATCTAATTTTTGCCCTCACTTTCATATTTGACTGTGTTGATGTGTTATTAGTATAATCAGTGCCGTCTTGATCATTGTTGAAAAATGATCAGATTTTAATTCCACTTCACATATTATGTATGAGTTTTTTGGGTGAGAGTGAAAGTTTTTTTGGTGAAAGTGAGTGATTTTTTTGGGGGGGTGTGAACGTTTTTGGTTGTGAGTGAGGTTTTTGGTGAATGTGTGTGTGTGTGTGTGTGTGTGTGTGTGTGTGAGTGAGAGAGAGAGAGAGAGAGAGAGAGAGAGAGAGAGACTTTTGTGAATGTAAGAGTTTTTCTTTGTGAGAGATTTTTTATGCGAGTAAGTGGTTCTTTGTTGATTGAGACAGTTTTTTTCTGTCAGTTTTTTGGTAAGAATGAAAGTTTTTTGGAGTGAGAGGGATTTTTTGGGGGGGCCTGACATAATTTTTTGTGTGAGTGAGGTATTCAGTGGGAGTTTTTTTTTCAGGAGTGCGAATTGGTACACATTTTTTGTTGTGTTTTTTTTCTTTTGTCAATGTCAGAGTTTTTGGTGGAGGTGATTTTTTTTTTGGAATGCGATTTTTTTTTTTTACTGCAAGGTTTCTTGGCGTGTGGCAAAAGTTTTTTTAGAAGGATTGGGAGATTTTAGTGAGTGTGAGTCTTTTGGTGTGACACCGAAATGTTTTTGCCATGAGTTTGGTGAGGGTGATTTTTTTTTGTTTTTTGTCTGTGGAAGAGGTTTTTTTTTTGTGTGTGCAGCAGATTTTTTGGTGATAAGAAGTCCTTTGGTGGGTGCAAACCTTTCTTAGTCTGGTTGAGGTGCGATTGAGAGCATTTTCTGGCTGACACTGTGAGAGTTTTGTTGGTGGTAAGGCATTTTTTTCAGAGTGAACAACAGTTACTAAATGGGGAAGGCTTATTGAAAGGTCAGTGAGCTGTTCTTTATATGTTTTGAAGCGTGATGTTATCGTTGGAAAATATTCCGATGTTATCATCTCGTGACTTTCCATTCCCAATCCTCGTGTCGGCACGATTTATTTATTGTCCTATAAATTTGTCACACGTCCGTCTCGATCTACGGGCTCCCTCTGAAGACTCAGCCGACGATTCGAAACGAGCTGTCGGCGCGGAGCAAATCACTGCATACTTTCAGTCCGTTACTAAACAAATGGCGACAAGCGTCAATGCAACAAAAAAACAAAATCCTTTCAGGTATCGCCGATGTTCTTTTCAGGAGAGATCTCGTCGAATTGAAAAGCCCAATTCCCGACTGACCGTAAAAGGCAGGAGAGGATACATTTACATATTATCGGTGGAGAAAAGAATGAGATTGGTTGTGCTGTCTGTGCAGCTGCGTTGTGTGTGTGTGTGTGTGTGTGTGTGTGTGTGTGTGTGTGTGTGTGTGTGTGCTTGTAAAACAAAGAGGGTTGCTGCTGCGGTTGCCGCTGCCGGCCTGGTTCTTGAGAGACACTGTTAGTGTCCTCCCACATACAGCGGAAATAGTTGCTGCTCCTAACAAAACATTGTTAGCGCCGGAGATCTATCTGCTCTGTGTGTGTGTCACATCAGTCTGTGCACACACACCAGCCACGTTCTTGTTAGCACAGCTTTGTCTGCCTATTTGCACTGTGTGCGCGTGCATGCGCGCTCACACACACACACACACACACACACACACACGCACACACACACACACACACACACACACACACACACACACACACACACACACAATGGTTTATAAGCCAGAGTGTATTTCCTCAGAAGTCATGCACAGTCAGTGCACAGCCGCTGGCCTTTCAAAGCCAATCATCTGCAGGAGAGAGAAGGAGGTGAACAATATTATGGAGGAGAGGCAGCAGCAAGTGGGACGAAGGACGGAAATGATTCCCTCGTTACACCAATGCCCATTAGTGCCATTAGTGCTCTCAGAAAGGGAAGTATTCACTTTTTTTTTTAAATGATTATTATTTTTAAACACAGTGAAGAAATGATTCATTCCATCTCAGCCATTTGTGAAAGTGCAAGTGCAGAATCGACTCGAGAATTAATTACAGGGACAGTGTAATAGCAAAAATCATTGCATCTTGACTTAGATAGAGGTTATGAATTTTCATAGATTTATACACAGACGTGATCAAAAGTTGAAATACAAAATGAACTTTCCCAACACTGCGATTCATGTGGCTGTCACAAAAGTTTTTTTTTTTCCAATCCCATACTATGCCCCTTCCTAAGAGGAGCAAAGCTTGATTTTTTTTTTCCCACCACATTCCTCATGTTTTTCTTTTTCAGAATATCACTGTGGCAGCTCGGCATATTTTTCTGTTCTGTCTCACTCTGTTGGTCATTCTTTTTAAATGTCTCGTACCTTTTTGGCCAACTTCATTGCTCTGTCCATGTGCTTGTGAAATGACAATAAATTTGATTCCATTCCATTTCAGTAGGTGGCAGTGGCGCTCTCATTGTCAAAGTGTGTGAGGGGGGTCTCCAAGGTGATATGAAGTGCAGTGAGCAAACCCTAAGAGACATCATGGAAAAATGAAAAGAAAGGCGGAGAGGGACGAAAAAACAATGTTCATAAAATTATTTTTGGTTAAAAGGATCTACTGCATATTTTTTCTATTTCCCTTTATGTTTTCCAAAATGTTACTTAATTTTATAGACAAATAACACTGTTCAGGTTCACGGTAGGGAGTTGAGGGAGTGCAATTTTTTTTTTTTCCTTTGTGGGCGTAACACAAAATAATTGAGAAGCAGTGCTTTAGAGGGAGAAGCAACAATCAGGCATCAAGAACTGCAGCAAAGAAGCAATAATGCAGGAGATGAGTCCGGATAAAAGGAAACAATTTGAGGGTTGCAGTACAGTATAGTGAATGCGGCACTGCACCAGTTTTAGTTGCGAAACTGCAGCAAGAACCTGTAAAAATGTTTCCAGAGGATTATAGTGTAATCCTCAAACCCGTCAGTATTGTCTTGTCAAATCCATTTTATTTACACATATCCCTTTTTAACACGCCAATGAAAACGCATCAAGCATTGTCAGTGTGGTGATGGTTTTCCATTGTTACCTTGGCAACCAGACCATACAAAAAAAACATTGTGTGACGGTGACACGCGACTATTGTATCAAATTTTCAGAAGGATACTCAAATACTTAAATATTGGATAACTACAGCCCTCCATTCACCCCCCTCCCTCCCTCATTATAGTGACATTTTGTTTTAAAATGTATTAAACCCCTTGTATCAGTGTTGGACCTGGATTTCAATCACCAACCACAAATGTTTGGTGGTTGTGGTAACCCTTCATCCACCATGCTGCTCAGTATTCAAAGTTACAAAAACATAAACAGCTTTTAGTCTGATGAGGTACACAATTAAAAAAAAACAAAAAAAAAAACCTAAGTACACTTCCAGATGCTGAGACAATCAGAAAAAAAAAAAACAGACGTCAACACAAATGGTGCAGACAAACTGCATGCTTGCTCCCCCTAGTGTTCACTCAAGGACTGACATCCATTTTTCCTGCCATGCGGAGGACGCAGCTGCACACTCAGTCAGTAAAAAAAAAAAAAAAAAAAAGACTGATGGGAAAACTGAACGACACAGACGAGAGCACCCGACAAAGAGCAGAACATGGATCGTTTTCAGTTAGCGCCAATTAGGCCTGACAGGAAGTCGTTGTCTGACGTGTTTTATTAAGAACGCATGTGTTCTCACAACGCTGAATTGTTTTATTTTTTATTCTTTTGTGTGTGTGTCTGTGCGTGTCAGGCCCATGCGTAACGTATTGCTTTACTCGCATTTTCAGACGTTTTCTAACATCATCCGAGGGACATTGAAGTCGCATACAGCAAGACTCTTCTCAAAAGGCCATCAATCAACGGCCTGCCGATTTTGTAATCAGCGCTGGGCGCCTGCTCAATCACATTCGTCCCGGCGGTCTGCTGTCATTCGTGCACCTGCACTTGCACCATGAGGGGGCCAGGATGGATAGATGGATAGATGGATGTGTGTGTGTGTGTGTGTGTGTGTGTGTGTGTGTGTGTGTGTGTGTGTGTAGAAAAGGTTTAAACCGGATACATCAGATGGGTGGTGCACTGCAAAGTCAAAATGTGTCTCAGTTGGGTAAAAAGTGATGAAGGAAGCAAAAGGCAGCACATATTTTTTATCCTCATCAATATCTTCTTGTTCAAGTCAATCAACTAGGCCTGAAGCAATAAGGTAGTTTTCCATTCAACGGCATTACATCACAAAATTAATTTTTTACCCTCACCACTGGAACTCAGACTTTAAGAAAATGTTGGTTGGTATCCATCTTCTACCACTGATGGTGTGCTTGACTTCTGAGGTTATACTGGAGAGCCCGTAAAAGTCCAAGCGCCGAAAGAAGAACCAACCTAATTTTGGGTGATTTGGCTACAGAAAAAAAAAAATTATGAAAACATCTGTACCCCTTTTCATTAACCACAGCGTGTTTAATTAATTTGCGAGTGAATAATGCATGAATCTTAATAACACCATTCACGTGTATGCAGGTGGAGTGAATGGATCGGCACATTTTAAGTACAAGGTGCAACACCCCTGGGGGGCGCCAGAAGACTTATCGAAAAGCAGCTTGAGGGGGAAATTTTTATTTATTTTTTCTAATATAAAACCTGCTATATTGGGGGAAACACAAATGTGCAAACACTGTAGACCACACACACACACACACACACACACACACACACACACACACACACACACACACACACACACACACACGCCATGATGAGCAACAGCCATAACCGCCGATAACATGAACGAAACAGAAAAATAAAGTGTACAATATACAAGATTTGTGAAAAGAAAATCATTGCCTACCTTAGTAGACACCTGACACGGAGGCATGGGATGCACTTTAGCAGCGTCTTAAGTGCAAGAACATCACGATCGTAGCTCATGTGTACCATTTTAAAATGTTTCTCCAGGCACTCCAGATTCCAATTCTTTGCCAGTGCCATCATTGAATTGCAGATGGAACAAACTTTGAATGATAAGAATAATAATTTAAAAAGCTACATCTCAACAGCTCTGATCGCAAACTGAAATTGCAGACTGCTGACTACTAACAACTTCCGGTGATGCAGGTCACGCCACCGTAGGTTAAAGGTGACTGGCTTTTTTTTTCTTTTTTTTTTTTAATACTTTTGGGAGAAAACTGAGACTGAGAGGATGCTTAGGGTCCAGTGTGCACTAACACAAAACTATAGAATATTAATAACATGCACACAGACACACACTGCCATCGACTTGGGACCAGTCTGCAAGCTACTGGTCAATCCCACTATCCTGGTATTATTTTTCTCATCCCAAAAATGTAACGTTTTCTGATTCTTACCTATGTCAGACACTAAGAGAATATCCCTAGATAGATCATTCCAATAAAGCAGGGGCGTCAAACTCATTTTTGTTGAGAGCCACATTTAGTGACCGTTTCCCTTGGAGGGCCGTTATGACTGCGAAACCACATGAAGAAGTCAACTATTGTAATGAGTGGTTTTGGTCACAAGAAAATGCTTACAATATCACGCTTATTGAATACATATGAGAAGCTGAAATTTTGGTCCAGATTTTAGCAATCATCGTAGAAGTTGACATGTTTGATTTGCTTTTGCGGGCCACATAAAATGATGTGGTGGGCCAGATCTGGCCCCCGGGCCTTGAGTTTGACACCTGTGCAATAAAGTTTTCTTCTTTGCTTATCTTATTCATTAGCTAAGGAACCATTCTGCACACACTCCAAACCAAGCAAACTGTGGTGGGCTGGCTGCCAGTCAGAAAATCAAGCCCCGCGGAAGCAACGTGAAACCAATGGCAAGGCAGTAAAGTTGTTCAATGTAGCACTAGCGCATACGGGGCACACATTAAAAAAATAGGTAGGCCTTCGTCAGCACACTGCACTTCAACCGTATGCAAACCTTGCAAGCTCTTTGAGAGTTTTAAAGGGAAGACAATACATTTCAATACGTATTTTATACCTGCGAGGCAGCGTATTGAACACGGAATTAATAGCAAACACAGTACAATATATTACATTACCAGGACATGATCGTTAATTACATTCAAGGATAGGATAATTAATAATTCAGGACTATTCTATTCCGCTGAAAGCACGGGGGAACGGAGAAGCAGAAGGGTGTGATTAAAAGAAAATGAGTGGAAAGGATGTGAATGAACACTGCGCCATTCAGACGGGACTGAAAAGGTTTTCATCATCAAGCGACTCCTCAATCTCCAAGGACTGCCAACAGCCGAAAGAGACCTTTGCGTCGAGAGCGCCTTTAATTACTCCTGCTAGCGCTCATCAGAGGCATTTCATACACACCCCGTCGACGTATACGGCCACACTCGAACAACTCTCGCAGCGAACGGCGGTACAACAGGGAATATAGATTGTATATTGCTGCGAAAGGGAATCGATTTTCAAGCCGCTGTGCTAAAAACAACGTGAAAGCCCCAAACGTGCAATTTGATAATTACAACCTCTAACACAAGGTTTCCCACATGTATTTGCCATTGGCTACTCGGGGATTCACCGATTCGCAGATTTATTCATTTATTTATTTATTTTTGTTACAGAAACCGTCCACCAATTATTCACTGAAAAACTCACCTCTTCATGGCTAGTGTGCTTTTGGGAAAAATCCCCGTCTAAAATTGGTATCGCGTCATCTTGTGGTGTCATAGTGTCAAATAATTTAAGGAAATAAATCATTATTTAGCTTTTCATGGGTGGCGTTAATGACTGATTTTGCACTATTTGTGGCAGGTCTTGGTCCTGACTGTACTGTAAAGTGCAACTTTAACCCGCAACTGTTTCCCCCCGCTTTAATCCCAGCAGTTGAAACAACGATGTGGCTAGCTTGACGCTCATTTTGATACTCTCCTCCGTCATCTATAACTGCTTCAAACAACAAAGAGTATGCAGGAAAGTGGTTAAGATTGAATGACTGTCCGTGTCTCATGTGTCGTGTTGTATTACAGTCAAACCTCGGTTTTCGAACGTCTCGGTTCTCGACCAATTCGGTTTTCGACCAAAACTTTCAAGTTTTTTATGCCTCGGATGCCGAACAAATTTCGGTTCTCGAACAAACTGAGCGCACTTGAATGCATCACTTGACTCCTCTCGCCTTCCTGACACGAGGAAGTGACGATTCCTCAGGTAGACGAACAGCGTTCTGGAACGGATTATGGACAAAAACCGAGGTTTGACTGTATTTTGTTATTGTGTTCTTATGACTTCAAGATGGCGCCGCAAGAGTGGCTGCCTTTACAGCAGCTCCTATACTTTTTGTTTTTCTACCCCCTTCCTTTCATAACTTTGCCGCTGTAAATTGGGAATTTCTTCATTGTGAGACGAATAAAGGTGTTCTTATTCTCATTCTTATCTGTTGTTTAAGACTTTGATTTTTCCAATGAACCTTAGAAATCTAATCTGTGCACGTTATAGCGTCCGGATGAGTATTTAGATCTGCTCAACTCATCACAAACAAAATATTATGTCCATGATTGAGCCTTCAAGTTGTGAAGGACGTACCTGGCCCAACGAAAAAGGGAAAAAAAGGCCAGTCGAATCCTAAGATTCAGTATTCAGGCCCAACGAGATGCCAAGTGTTCTTGCTTCAAGCCGTTTCCAAGATTAGGATATCTATTCAGCGTGCTCTCAACAGAGCATCACTTGCATTCTCATTAGGCAAAGTCAGCGAGTTCAATGCTAATGTATGATATAAACAGCAGGACCGGGCTAAGCGAAATTTGCGTTGCTATTTGCGATCATTGTCAACCAAATCAAATCATTGTTATTTTCGCATGAACGCGGCAGTAAATCCAAAATGTAGTTATTTTTCTTTTCTGCCGGGAGTCACCGCTCAAGTTTAGCTGTGTTACACGACTGCCAATGGCAATCATTTTGTTGGGATTTGCAGGTACCCGTCTCGAAGAAATTAACTCTTTCGGGGACAGCGGTTACTACAGTGGACATGTTATCATGTTATCAGGTTACAGGGTGCATGAAATTTCACAAATACTAATTTCTGAGCTGGGTTCATGCAGAGGTGCTTCAGGATGAAATATGCATTGGGTGTGACACACACAACTGACGCAGGGCTTACAAAAGTGCATCCGCATCTCCTGTGAGACTGATGCAGCGCTGACAGAGCACGAGTCAGAGAGTGCGCTCACTATCTCCATTACGACCGAATCCATCGCTCCCACCTCTGCTGATAAGAATGTTTATGTTTCAGATATGGCAACATGTGGATGGGTATGTGCTTAGATTCACAGGCAAAATAGCACTCGGAATACTATAATAGCTCAAATAATTGATGATGCTATTGCTAGTTTTAAATATGCCACAAAATATCATCCCAATAGCTTTTAACACTCATCTTACAACACAGCAAAAATCTCCATTTTTTTTTTTAAGCACAACATATTTTTGAGATTTTCATCTTTTGCTTTGTGATCCATAAAATCTTAGCCAATACAGATTTTACCATAGGTTGGTATTTAATTTAGGATGTTTCAGAAAAAAAAATCCACCTGCTGCGGAACCTATAATTCTGACCAAATATTTCTGTTATTTTTTCAATGTGATTATTATTCTGAAAATGTGACGTCATAGATAAAAAAAAAAATCTGGGTAGATTTGGAATCGGCACAAAAAAAAATTCTTGCAGCCTGGATTGAAAAATTCTGTAAAAATGTGTTATTTCATTCACCCAATGAGAATCGATAGGGAATCAGATTAATAAGAGTAATTTGAATCAGAATGGCTAAATTCTCACACATTTTCAAAATGTCTTTGCACCTATCATAGTTGTGGAATTTCATTTAGTTTTTCCTGTTCATGTCAGTAGTTAAGATTTGGTTCTTTTGTGAACGTTCGTGACACGTTTCCTTTGGATGGCTTCTTCCTTCTCTTTTGGTTTGTTTTCTGATCTGACCTTATTTGTCCCGGTCACCTTTTGTCATTGTGCGTTAGACATTTGTTTGTTGTGTTTAATGAAGCTCTGGTCGCTTGATCAACCTTTGTTGTTTCCTTTTAGAGCTCTTGATCGTCCACCTCAGCACATCTCCTTTTTGTGCCCTTTCCATTATTTCTATTGGAGATATATTGTTACAAACAAATGAAATGCAGAACAGCATGTGTTTGACTTTGGTTTTATGGGACTCGGCGATCGTGATCGAATTGCAGGAAGTCTATTGTCATGCACTTAATGAGTGCTCTGAATCAGGAAATGTGCAAATGGTCAACACGCTGAGCCCGCATGTTGCTTCAAGGGAAATGCTGCGGAGAAGGGAGGATTGAAATGTGCGGAGACACTTGGCTGGAGATGTGCTTTCCTGCAAAGCTGCAAAATCTCAACTTGTAATTAAAGTGTGGCCAAATTACACTTACGTGTGCCTACCAAACATGCTGTTAAAAAGACGTGAATGATACGGATAGGAATTCATAAACGAGAGGTAAAAGTGTGTCCGATGTGGGCTCTAAAAATGCTTGGTTAGGTCCATCACTGTGTGATAGGGGGGGTTATGCTTATTAAATATGCATCTAGCTAAAAAAAAAAAAAAAAAGCTAACAAAGCACGATGGGAATGCTGAGGCACTCTGTGCATTATAGTGCAGACACTGCTTAACCACAGGCTTAAAGTAAAGTGCATTAAGGTATTTTTTCTCTGGACCCAGTAGGTCTGGTTCCCCTCCTATCTTACCACATGACTCAAGTAAGGTAATGAGGAGAAAATGTTCATAAAAACACCCTTTTTCTTCACGCGCTCGGCTACAAATCAAACAAATTGTGTGAGAAACAGCTGCTATAAACAGTAATGATATATATTTAATCACACACAGTTGCTTTTTACTCACGGCGGACAATGACAATGATTTTACAACGCCATTACACGACATTGGCTGTCAGCTCAAGTGCTTATTACTACAGCACTACTTCAAAGCTAACTAACGGCATGACAAAAATAAAAATCCTCAAGCATTGCAAACAACTTGTTATTCACTTGACTGGGTCACTCAAGACGCCATTGGAAGCGGGTCTGACTGAAGAGATGGAGTTGAAAACAAGTCAAAAGGACAATCAAGAACTCACCTTCCATATTTTCTCCACTCGGGACAACTTTCGCGCGTTCATTTTGGCGGAGCTGCTGAGTGCGAGCGTCCCAACAAGACGGAGAGAAAGTGGACGAGTGATGAGGATGCAAAGAGAGAGAGACAGCGAGCGAGGAAAGAGAGAGAGAGAGAGACAGAGAGAGAGACAGAGAGCGAGACAGAAAGAGAGAGAGAGGGCAATACAGAATAACGACCTGGTCGTAAAAAAGACACACCTCAGCCCTGAGTGGGAATAATCCCTGTCAGCGGCAGTGGGACCTAGGCCATGAATCTCATACATTAAGTCAAAATGAGCCAAATAGCGCACCGCCACAAGAGCAATAGCTCAACTGTCACAACACCGTAACGCGCGAGCATACACACACACACACACACACACACACACACACACACACACACACACACACACACACACACACACGCGCACACACACGCGCACACACACACGCACACACACTTGGCCCGACTTTGAGTGCTATTCCATATTATTGGGGTGATGGACACGTTATCAAACGCTAAGCTAATAGTTCTTCTACGGTTGGGCTAATTTATGTACGCACCGTCAAATAGTGAGAAAAGTGTCCCTTAAAATTGCTGCTTAAGCGGGGTACACACAGACAAATAAGCACACGGAAAAGGCACGATTGTCAGATGTTGCTTGAGGAGTATCTGAAGTGAATAGCCTGTTGTGTATCCTCTCCAAATCATTACATTATCGGTAGAGATATCATTTTGTCTCCCGGCCGGGTGTGCAAGTCTCAACTCTTAACCTACAAGTTTTAAGCAAGTCCCAAGTTACAAAAATCAACCAAGTCAAGCCATGTTCCCAACTCACTTTCAAGCAAGTCGAGTCAAGTCACTGGTTGCGTCAAACTAGTCAAAAGTCAAGGCACACAATCTTGCTCGGGCACAAAATGTATTCGCACGTTAGCCACTTTACACTCAGCGCTTAACAATCACATTGCATTTAAAGGTCCCAAACCCGTCCGTCTCTGAAGCTTATTTTATGTTTGACCAGCTAACAGCTAGCTAACGTCAAGTTAATATAGCGCAGTGACTGTATAGGGCGGGGGTCGGCAACACGCGGCTCCAGAGCCGCATGCAGCTCTTTAGCAACATCTAGTGGCTCCCTGGAGCTTTGTAAAAAAAATGTTTGAAAATGGAAAAAGATTTTGATAGTAGGCTAATATAGCTCAAATAGATATAGATACACATTGCAGCTCCGAAAAAGGATCGCTGCGCTGTTGGTTTTTTTAAAACGTACACTTTATTTATGCTTTTAACAGTCTCAACAAACACAGGCACGTCTGCGTCCGACTCCGTGCCTTCTCTCTTCTCATTCATCTTGAGAGATGTTCAAAGACAGCCTCCGAAAAATGGAAATTCATGATCACTTCACTGACACTAATAAAAGCGAAAATAATGCACCAAAACAAAAAAATCAAGCAAGGAAATCACAAAATAAATTCTATGGGGGCGTTTGTGAACACACAACAAAGGAATGAATAACATAAACAATTCTGAGACAGTCCAGTCTCCTACATACATACAGCATGTGTTTCCTTCATTGTAAGTTTTATAGAAGGCTTTTATTTTTTTGCGGCTCCAGGCACATTTGTTTTTGGGGGTTTTTTTGTCCAATATGGCTCTTTCAACATTTTGGGTTGCCAACCCCTGGTACAGGGGAAAAAAATGAAGTCATATGTCATAGTTGTGTCTCATTTCTTTGCATTGGAAAATGCCGGTTTACAACTATTAACGTTCAACTTGTCAAGTCATGTTGTTCGAGACGAAGTCAAGTCAAAATGCTTTCAAGTTTTAATGCAGCATGTCCCAAGTACTAAAATTCTAAAAAAGTCCAGTCATGCGACTCAGATTTTTTTTTTTTCCCCTTTGCAGGAAAGGGAAGCATCAACGTGAGTAAGGCCTCAATTTGTCCTGAGTGGATGAGACACCTGGCGACTAATTGGGCACCCATTAGAGGAAATAATCTATTGGAAGATAAGGAGAGTGTATATAATTGCAAGTGCAGTATTCTAATTACGATGTTGAATGAAAATTCAGCCTTGGACTGACGCCCCAGAATACAAAAATCCATCCATGCATTTTCTATTGTGCTTGTCCACATTAGGGTCACGGATGGACTCTGTTTGTTGAGCTATGAAAATTTTATCATCAAAGATGGCAAGCTTGTCACTCATATAGTTGAGGTTATATCAGCCGACAAAACTGATTCTGAAGGCCTTGGGCAGATTTGATTGACATAGCAGCACAGAAGCTGAAATCTGATTGGACAATAAATCTAACCGCCATATTCACATGCTGTAAGCAGTGCAGCCAAGAGAAACGTGGCCAAATGAGGAGAAGATGCTGTCGGAAATAAATTTAAAATATTTCAGGAAGCAATTCTACATTGTAAATACATACCAGTGCTTTTGAGAGCGTTTAGGCGAGTAGAGAAGGCCTTGCTGCCCTTGATACTCACCACTGCTGCTATTCTGTGGGTTGTTCCTTGAAGGACAGGTATGAACTTTGTTTCGCTATTTCTGACAGTATGGTGTCATTTCCACCCCCCCCCCCTCACTCCCACCTGCGCATCACTAAACTGCAAACAGTCTGCCAACAGCTGTCGACAAACTTGGCGAATAAGCAGCTCAAGGAGTTAGCGTCATATTTACAGGTCGGCGTCAAAATCAAATCCGGCGAGGCGAAGGCGGACAAACTTTGCTCACAGAGTGCGAGACATTCCAGCAAACTGGCACAAAGCAAAATCTCCATTCTAATGATGCACCGACGAAAGAATGCGGGTGGCGGGTACACATCAATCATCTTCTTCGGAAGGAATAATTTGACAACCTGCTAGCTCCAGAACAGACACTCGCGACATACTGTGACCCTCCACTTCACTACCCTCCATAGACTCCGAGACCCAAAATCGTTATCAAGTCCCCACCATCGCTGTTGTGCTCCATGTGAGCTCTACACACTCAACTTCATCATAAGCCACGCGACTCTCGGCTCGGGGAAAAGCAATCTTCCACCATCCCATTTGGAAGTCTTCTGGAGCTCGGAATCTCACCGCGAATCCTCAGTGAGCCATGATGAGTGCCCGAAAATAATGATGCGCATGCCGGATAAGCACAGCAGTGCCGGGAGCGCACAGGAGGGTGCAAACAGAGTCGTAACAAAAAGAAAAAAACAAAACAAAAAGCAGCAGGTATCCACACATCTGACAACATTTTCAGCTTCCAAACGGTGTTTGTTCTGAGCGGTTTACTTTTAAGCAACGAGATGCCAACTTCCCCTTGATGATTGCTGGAAGACGATCACAACATGAGACTACAGTGCTTCGCAAAGGCCTGGAAAGGATGCAATAAGAAAACATCAGGTTTTGTTTGTCAAAGCAGCCCAGAGCAAGATGTGGAATCATGTCAAAATATGTATGTACCGGATTTTCCGCACTAAAAGGCGCACCTAAAAGGCTTCCATTTTCTTTAAAGCTCACAGCGCGCCTTAAAATCCGATGTGCCTTGTGTATGGTCATTACGGTAATGTGTCAACCCCAAAATGGCTCCTTGCTAGAGACATGCTTACAACGCAGAGTTCAAACTTAAGGCGATCGGTTTCGCAGTTGAACACGGAAAGCGGCAAGAGAGTTCAACGTTAACGAGTCAATGTTATAACTTGCTGTTGGTTAAGTTGAACTTTGTCGCTGCTTTATTAAATAAGTTTTACTGACACCTAATCGTCGCTATATAAATCAGGGTGTAGTGTAGTGTTCTGTTGACATTTCCTTGAGCGTAGCTCCATCTAGTGGATGCGTTGTAGATTGCATCTTATAATGCGGCGTGTCCAATATATGAAAAAAATTACAAAATAGGCCATTCATTGAAGGTGCGCCTCATAATCCAGTGCGCCTTAGTGTGGAAAATACGGTAAGTGAGAGGTAGAAAGAAAAGAGAGAGACAGACAGACAGAGAGACAGAGACAGCAAGAGAGAAAGTGTAGTACAACTGGCAAGGAACACTTGTTTTGAATTAAGTATCAGTGGCTAACATCGGCATCGTTCAGGAGTACCCGATAGCTTGGAAAAAGGACCGATGGGCCCAATACCAATACTCGCCCATCCATACCGAGCGTATAACTAATGGTTTGACCAAACTACATACTCTTGCCTACACACATACTGTGCACCCAAGCACCACCGACAAGAATTGTCCCTTCACTCACACTTTGATGAAATGAACTATCGCATCCCTTAGGAAACGAAGACGACCTTGAATACTTGGAACACGCGTGTTGCCACGTTGTCGGGGAAATAAGTGCAACTGGATTTTTGTGTGTGTCAGAGGTGTGTCGCTGCCGGATCATGGCAGGGGTTGATAAGAGAATGTGCCTGAGTGACACAACAGATTAGTGGTGCCCAAGAAAAAGACTCGGGAGGAATGGCTGTTCCGTTCTGATGCTCTAATTCTCGCTGACAAAAATATTGCTGAAATTCCCCTGCACTGCCTTTAAAGTTCTACTTTCATTATTAATAATTATTCTCCAGATGGCTCTCTTTGATAAGGAATGTTCTTTTAAACACGGTGTTTACACCTTCAAGGGAATAGAAGATGAGAATTCCATTTTAAGCAGAGGCAGCAAAGAGAATGCTTGAGTGCATTTCCTCAAAAACAAAAAGTTCCATTCTCGCAAGTATATTTGGCATCTAGTCACTGAAATTTGTGATGGGCACGAATAACGCGAGAACTGCTCGTCAGTTTTTCTCAGTCAAAACTGGTAAGAGCAATCCCTACCCCGGATATTGAATATTTATCTGAGTTTTTTTTTGGGGGGGGGGACATTTTTAGGGGTTTAATTTTATTTGCATGTATTTATTTAATTTTATTTGCATTTGCATTGCATGCAATTAATTGGGGGTCAATTGTACGCAAGTTTTGACTATTTGTGGGCGGAGCAGGTACCAATCGACTGTATAATAAATAATGTGTTTAAATAGATTGGATAGATCAAGTCATTTTGTGATGGAATCAGTAAGCGTTTTATTTTTATTTTTTTAACTCAAGTAGTGATCGGCTCCCAAATCCTGATCATTTAAAGCCTATATTTGGTAATGGAAAAACTTTTCCAAAAATCAACTTTTTTTTGCACACCTCAGTCACATCTTAACCACATTTTCTGAAAATGTGTCTATGAATGAGTCGCCCCACTGTTACATAACCTTTGGTTTCCATATAAACGCCCCCCCATAGTAAAGTTTCTCTCTGCGTGACATGACTGGCTAGTCTGGATGAAAATCCTGAGCCACTTTCAAGCGCTCATTCAGAGGCACGACCATGCAGCACCACCCACATCCCCGCTGATATGACATCCCTGCAATCATGCGAAAGCCAAAGGGTAAGCAGAGCTGCACTGTGTTTTATTGGATTCACTGATTAGCGTCGCAGTATCTCCTGATAAAAAGCTACGTGCTGTGTTTGACTGCTCTGCGGAGACATAGAAACAGTCGCGGTGTGTATTGGTGCTTGGAGACGTCTCCGCGCGCCACATACACACTACACTCTGTATATGAACAAATGAACGGCAGCATCCATGGAAAACATACATCTGGTAAATAATTCAATCTCCTGTGATGAGCCATTTCGGGATGTGAACGTAATAAACAAGGGTACTTTTTTTTTTAACTACATGAATAATTAATCAGCACAATGTGAAGATGATGTAAAATGGCATCTGAGAATGATGTTTCACAAGCTTTGCGGAAAGCCTTATTTCCAGCTATGATTAATATTCACTGTCATGCGGCATAATAATACAGGGCACGACAAGAAGGCAGACAGGACTGCTGATGTGCAGCTGACAGGAGCAATAGTTCTGATAAAACGCGCTTGCAGCATTGCTTGAAGTTCTTGGCGGGGAAGATGACCTGTTGCTACGCCCCGAGGGAAGAGGGGAAAGGAGATGGGTCGATACCGACTAATTCTGTCCACCGTGACACGCAAGCGCTGTCACCAGCAGTCAGATTGATCATTTTTCTTATAAAAATCCCATCAGGCTCGTCATAGTGGACACAAGCAGACGGCAGGCGGCCTGCAACGCGAGGGCTGCGTCACTTCCAGATGGCAGCCAGAACCACCAGGGTGTGTGTGTGTGTGTGTGTGTGTGTGTGTGTGTGTGTGTGTGTGTGTGTGTGTGTGCGCACTGCCAGCTTTCAGCCTCGCCCTCTCCACCTTTGCAGCCATGGCAACGCCGAGCATGAGGTCCTGTGGCGGATGCTGCACTAGTGTCCTGAGGTGGGGGTGGGGAGACTCTTCGCCGACTGCCTTGGATGTCCTTTTAACTGCCTTAATAGATGTTTATCTCCTGGTTATATTGGTCCCAAATGTTGGCTAAGTCATCTGCTCTCTAATCTGCTTAAATGTGACGACAGTTCCGTTTTCCCTTGTTTTCGGCCATAAAAGTCGGGAAGATGGTGGATGGAAGGCGTGGCCCAATTGAGCTGAACAATTATTCAAATTCAAATCAGCATAGCAATGTTGGTACCTACATGGGCAGAGGATCTTGAAAAAAAAGAATCACATATTACTGATTTTGAGTGAGACTAAAATATATGAAGCCATTTATTGGGGTGAAAGGTCATGAGATCCACATTTGCATGATATACCGTAATTTCTGGACTATAGACCGCACCTGATTATAAGCCGCACCACTACATTTTTAAAGGAAAAAAATATTTTGTACACACATAAGCCGCACCTGTGTATAAGCCGCAGGTGCCCATACTCTAACATGAGATATTTACAAAGAAAGACGGTACACAGGCGGCTGTTAGAAAAGTCTTTATATAAGCTGCTTCATGAAATAAGCCGCAGAGTTGAAAGCGTGTGACAAAAGTCGCGGCTTATAGTCCGGAAATTACGGTAAGTTGTGTTAAGTGCTAGTTACATGTTGAAATTCAGAGAAAAAAAACTTTTTAAATTTATTATTCTTGCATAAAAGTGCCGCAATGGGTCCTCCTCCTGCTGGGCAATCGGCCCTCGTCAGGGACTTGCCCCCCATACCGGGTCGCACACCCGGTACGACGCTCGCTGGTGCCTCGTAAGGTTCACACCCAGTGAAGGGCCCCCTTATTATTGTTTCAGGAGTGTTGATGGAGACATCAACACATTGCTGAGCCCTTTCAACAAGCATCACTTGGACTATTTCGATTTTTTATTTTATTTTTTTGTTGTTCTTGTACGAAGCCAACATGCATATAAATGTGTCCCCTTCAGACACAAATGCTTGATTTGTTCCTTGTGAACTTCCAAAGTCCTCGCAGGATGAGACATTTGAGTAGGCACAGGATTTGAGGGTAAAGCGTGAAATTTAAACCTGTTCAATTAAAAGGATGACAGACAACGGCCTCCAGCCGTGAGAAGATAACCTGAAAGATGTGGAGAGCACGACGAGTACCAACTGTTTTCCTGCCAGATAAAAAGCTGTGTAATCTCACTTTCTCCGATCTTCCTCCTGGGACAATATCGCACCTCCTCACTCCATTACAAGTCACATTTGCGGAGTATCTTAAATCACAATTAGGCAGCATTGGGAGCCTTAAGGGAGGCCTGCAGGGATGAAGCTATCATTCCCGACAGTTGGGCCCTCAGACACGGAAATAAGCTTCTGCTGTCACTGCTTTAGAGTGATAGTTGCAGGTTTGTATTTTGCACATCCCAAGATAATCCAGTGTAACGGCTGCATCAAAATGTGCGCTTTAAAATAGATATCGTAGCAATACTTGTCCATACACTGTAGGGCTACTATGCATCTTGAAAAGTTCATCTCTCATTATGGAACAAGCTATGGATAAGAGTGGACTTGCTCTATACTCGAGTATAATTTCAGCAACTCCAAAGCTTTCACAAAGCGTTTGGTATTATAGAAAGTGTGTACAGTGTTTTGTCCAAACCTGGAAAAAATAAAAATATTGCTTTAAAAAAGTGTGATTATGGCATGGGAACGCTTTACTTGCAGAAACAGAGCTCAGAGAGTGTGTGTGTGTGTGTGTGTGTGTGTGTGTGTGTGTGTGGGGGGGGGGGGGTTTACGGGAGTGTTACGTTCCCGCCCACGCCCACAAGCAGGGAAATCTGTAATACAGAATTAAATCCTCCTTTAAAATGTTTTTATATTTATCGTACTTTAAACACACGATTAAAAGAGAAACACATGCAAAAATACTATGACAAAATCTTGCACAAACTGCATTAATGTAAACAAATTACTAACAAATGTAATCTATTCACAACATACATCAATAATGAAGTACAAATATGTACATGTATGAATGTTGTAAAATGAATCTCCAATCGCAACCAATATTTTCCCTTTTACTGAAAATGAGTAAAAAGCAGGATTAAAGAGGATTTCTACATTGGGTCATTTTCAACAGAAACAACGTTGAGCTTGAATACTTCCTATTTGCGCTCTTCTTTGAAATTTGGTGTTAAACTTAAGTGAGCCGCCATCTAGTGGTCAACATTTGAATAACAGCCCAAATAAGTTGGGGGCAGAGCAAAATAGTTATATACTCCATGTGTTTAGTGCAGTACATAAAGGTTTGTTGCTTGAACACAATGTTGCTAGATGGGTCGAAAAAGTTGACAACACTGAGGAGCCTTCATCACATGCTTGGTGGTCAGTGCAACGCTTCCACCCCACAAAAACGATCCATTTGAACAAGAATGTGATTAATGGGGGTTAATTTTACTATGAAGTTTTATTGTTTTTGTACTTTGACGGAAGAATGTTAGGCGTTTTATTAAGTCACCTTGGACCTGATTTAAACGGTCAAAAAGATGCATCTCTCTCCTTGATAACGTTGCCCACACAGTTAATAAAGGGTATGCGTGGCAATAATTTCCTCTGGGAAAAATTGGCTGTGTTCAGTCTCAGATTCCACTTTACATACTTTGCATGCTATCAACGTGGTATAAAAATAAATGAAATATTTGTGCCAGTGTGGACCACACCCCAACTGCATCCCTGCTATTTAAATGTCACCCTGCTCCAGTTTTACACACACACACACACACACACACACACACACACACACACACACACACACACACACACACACACACACACGCGCGCGCGCGGGTACCCAATCATGTACTCGCGCACATATGCACGCACACCACTATGAGCAACAGCCGTTACGGCCCGAACATGAACGTTAGCTAGAGACACAAACACACAAATCTTTTTTTCTCCCACCCATTTCCTCCTCCCACCCCTTGCGGTCGACTTGGGACAAGTCAGCTGGCTCCCGGTCGATTGCGATCGACGTATTAGGCTCTTAAATTCAGAGGTAATTCGCTGACTAGCTAGCTTAGCGCTTAGCACCGTCGTTTGCGCATGAGCAGTGATTCAGTCATCTGATTGGTTGGAAAACAAACTATTTCATAGAAATAAAACACGTGGGGATTTCTAGCTCATTAAATTGAACTAAGGAGAGAAAAGAGGGAGCTCCTCCATTGAAAAAGTCTTCCGTTCTGTGTATTTAGCGCCATTTTTTTGAATGGCAGCGCCACTGCAGAGGTGTTTTCGACGCTAGTTGTGTGAAAGCTCAGGAGCCGCATTGAACCAGCCAAAGAGCCGCATACGGCTCGCGAGCCGCGGCTTGGCTACCCCTGCAAACACCCAATAATCAATCACACACAGGCTTCTGTTTGCTGCGAAGGAAAGTGAAAAGTGAAAAGAACTGCTGCTGAGCCCCGGCTCAGTGATGCCACTCAGCCTCCAAACACTGCCGCTCACACGCAGCGCACAGCTAATCAATGCTGCCACACAAAAGACCCCAAAACGGGTTTTAAAACGTATGGAGATGGAAATCAATGGTGCGCCATTTCCATGTGACAAATAACAACAGCGAGGAGAACAACAACAGCAAACTTTAACCACAGGATGCAATCTCGACTTTTATGGGTCGCTGAGAGGGTTCAAGCAATTTCATGCTCTAGCACTACTCAGTTTGGGGGAGACAAAGGTGACCTCAAGGTTGCAAGACGGCGTCGCGCCACAACCAAACACTGAGGTCAATTGGTGGGATTTCTTTGCAATGACATGCCTCATTAAACAGACGCGGCGCTGCAGGAAGCTAAAGAGCGTACGAGCTGTGGATGGCCAGCTTCGGCTCGCTGCCAGACATCAATAATGCAGAGTATCTGCGACTTGGCAACCATTTTGGGGATGAAATCAGGAAAGCAGCCAATAAGTCCAGTCAAGAGCCATTTTGGTGGCCTTGATGCAACCTGTTGGTATATCCTCAAGAGATTAAAGCAGCCAATGAGTCCAGTCAAGAGCCATTTTGGTAGCCTTGATGCAACCTGTTGGTGAATCCTCAAGAGATTTGTTTGGATTCGTTTTTTTTTTTTTTAAATCGAAGCAGGGAAAAGTGGTTTCAAAAGAGGCAGGGGTGGCACTACAAAGTGAGAGTACCACAACAATGATCTTCGTTGACAGGAAGCAGTATGCTCACAGAAAATCAAGTGTCATTTATATATTCAAGTCGGACTTGAAAGGACATATTTTTCTTTTTCCTTTTGATTTAAAGCAATTTCGGCTCTCTTAAAAAGCTCGAGGAGGGTGGCCCTTTCTTGTGCAAGTAAGCAGCTGTACATCATACTGCTCGGTCAATAGAGAGTACAGATTTAGTTACCATGACGACCAAGGGTGGAGGTAAGGCATTTGCGTCAACTTCTAAAAAAGAAGACGACCCCCCCCCAAAAAAAAACAGGTGCACATCCATCCATCCATTTTCTGATCCGCTTATCCTCACAAGGGTTGCTGGGCGTGCTGCAGCCTATCCCAGCTTTCTCCGGGCAGTCGGCGGGGTGCACCCTGAACCGGTTGCCAGTCGATCGCACGGCACACAGAGACAATCGACCATTCACATTCACAATCACACCTAGGGACAATTTAGAGTGTTCCATTAACTGTCCATGCATGTTTTGGGAATGTGGGAGGAAACCTGAGTACCCAGAGAAAACCCACACAGGCACGGGGAGAACATACAAACTCCACACCTGAAAATGAGCTTTGGCTCCAAATAATTGGTTATCAGCCTTCTGGACTACTAATAATCAATATCGGTCGATATTTAATGTATTATGGATGTTGCCAATGATTCTTACACAGCGCAAGAAGAAGCACAATATCGCAACATCCGCTAGTCCCTGCCAAGACTTTTCATAACACCAAAAATAGTACAAAAATAGGGGTAGATTTTCTCCGAAAGTTGGGACGTGCACATATACAGAAATAGACAAAAGGTCATTCGTTTTAACTTTGCGTCAGCCCGAGTCGGAATTTTAAGAAATAACACTGGAAAAAACGCATACAGTGTGCACAGCTTTTTGTTTCGCAAGTGTACCTAACGAACTGACATTTGGTGCGCTAACCTGTCGGCCACCGGGCCGCCCACAGATGGACATATTAATACAAAAAAAAAACCATTTTCATTCATGGAAGCAGGACTTCATAAACTGTGTGTATGTGGCATATGGACATCACCAAACACAAAGGCTTTTCGCTACGTTAATCAAGCTCTAAAGAGCTCACTTACAGACACATATACAGAAATAGACAAAAGGTCATTAGTTTTAACTTCGCCTCGGCCCGAGTCGGAATTTTAAGAAATAACACTGGAAAAAACGCATACAGTGTGCACAGCTTTTTGTTTCGCAAGTGTACCTAACGAACTGACATTTGGTTGCAGTAACTGAGCGGCGATCTTTTGAATACGGCCACTCCGTTGTACATGTACTGTTGTCACTGTGAGGCTTTTTCATGGCATATGGACATCACCAAACACAAAGGCTTTTCGCTACGTTAATCAAGCTCTAAAGAGCTCACTTACAGACACATATACAGAAATAGACAAAAGGTCATTAGTTTTAACTTCGCCTCGGCCCGAGTCGGAATTTTAAGAAATAACACTTGAAAAAACTCATACAGTGTGCACAGCTTTTTGTTTCGCAAGTGTACCTAACAAACTGACATTTGGTTGCAGGACCTGAGCCACTCCCTTGTACATGTACTGTTGTCACTGTGAGGCTTTTTCAACCATTATAGGGTGCATTCATCTTCTTGTAGGTCACAAGCAGAGATTTATAATCATGCACTGCTGGTTCAGTTTAGCAGGCCGCTTGTAACAAATGAATTAGTCATCTCTCAACACAAGCAGGTCAGTGTGACTGTGTTTGCACATTGTGGCTAATTAATCAAATCACGCCACCAAATAATAACTGTGCAAAGCTGTCATATTCCCAAACGAGGGAGATTTAGTTCCCCGTTGTTGGCTCAAAACAGAAAGAGCTTTTGTTTTATTCAGTCTCAAGATGTGACTTGACTTCAGGGTATTAAATCTAACCACAACAGCATCGAAGTCAGGGCCTGCGGGCACTTCCCAAAACAAATAAAACCTCAGAGGAATTCTCATTTAAAGCTCCAAATCATTTATCCAACAAGTTCTCATCCATCTTGTCTTCCTAAGGTGAGCCACAGAGAGTAACTCATCACATTTTGGACAAGGAAAGAAAGGAACACAGCGGACAGGTTGCCAGCCAGGTTGCCAGCCATTCGGAGGGTGAATAATGCCAAACCTCAAGTTAGGAACTTATTTGGTTCAGTGAGTCGTCTGTAACCCGAAATGTTCAAATATTGAGCTAATGTTTCTAATTGAAATGAATGGAAATGTAATTATTCCATTACACCCCGAGTATTACCGTATTTTCCACACTAAAAGGTGCACTTGATTATGAGGCGCACTTTCAATGAAGGGCCTATTTTGTAATTTTTTTCCATACATTGGGCGCACCGCATTATAAGACGCAACCTACAATGCATCCACTAGATGGAGCTACGCTCTAGGAAACGCCAACAGAACGATGAGATGTCATGAAATTTATTTATTTAAAGCAGCGACACAGTTCACTTAACCAACAGCAAGTTAT
>NW_017805540.1:1259891-1292001 GCF_001891065.2 Hippocampus comes
TTTTTTTTTTTTTAACCAGTGTCTGGTTAAAAATAAATATAATGCAATATAGAAATAAATTAAAACAAACTATTTCATAGAAATAAAACACTTGGGGATTTCTAGCTCATTAAATTGAACTGAGAAAAGAGGGAGCTCCTCCATTGAAAAAGTCTTCTTCCATAATAACATGGGAAGATTTGGATTCAAGTTTTTTGTTTGTTTTTTGTAATGCTGCTTTCATCTCTAATTCGTTGGTTGACTTTAGCATTCCACTCCAGCGAAACTCCATGAAGTGGAATGCCACATTGTCATTTAAAAGATTCATTCCTTTGTGTAAACTCCAGTCTCACAAAAACCTAAGTGGCCGGCGACTTCAACGTGATTATGACGTGAACTGTTCATTGCTTAAAGAGATGCAGCAATTCAATAAATGACACACGTACTGCGGGTAGTTTTTTTTTGTTTGTTTTTATGAGAATAAAAGGATTTTCGAATTTCTATTAGGCTGCATGTCATCATTTATGATTGTAATATCGAGAATGCAGAGGCGGAATTTCCGCCTCCATGCGCAATGGCTGGATCTGTGACTCAGGCCGCAAAGGGGTACAATTAGTTTTCAGTTTGCAGTAATGCATTATGGGAATAGACCAATTATAAGGCGCGCCGATTAGAAGCAGCGTTAGGGCATTTTGATGACAAACAAACAAAAAAAACACTTACAGCCGAGAAGAGATCAATTTATAACCCTGTTAACTTGAGGGAACTGTTTTAGTTCAAGTTGGTAAGAAATGGTGCTAACCCCGAGGAACTTTTGAAATTATGGAAAACTTTATTTCCCGTATAAAACTAAAGGGGGCTACTTATAGATGTTTTAAGTTTGAATTCAACTTTTTAAGACAAGCGGATGACCCTGGGAGAACCCTGAACTTTTTGTTAGAATTTTTAAAACAAAGATGTCTGTTGTTTAAGATAATATGCTTAAAGACTTTTGAACAGTGTTAAGAGTTGGAGTTTGTATTTGTTAATTTATTTTATGCCAATATTTTCCCTTTTACTGAAAATGAGCTTCGGCTCCAAATAATTGGTTATCAGCCTTCTGGACAACTAATAATCAATATCGGTCGATATTTAATGTGTTATGCATGTTACCAATGATTGTTACACACAAGAAGAAGCACAATATCGCAACATCCGCTAGTCCCTGCCAAGACTTTTCATAACACCAAAAATAGTACAAAAATAGGGGTAGATTTTCTCCGAAAGTTGGGACGTAACCCAAATTTCTCGTAAAGAATTATTAAGTCATGTTTCCCTGACAAACAAGAACTGACAATCACATCACAAATATGGACATTTGACAGTCTTGGGAGAAAACGCACACAAGCATCGAGGAGAATAATCAGACTCCTCACAGAACTAGACCAGACGCCAGATTCAAACCCAGGATCTTTGGCTGTGAGTCAGACGTGCTCACACCTAAAAATTAGCACATATGCTAACATTATCTTAACCTGTGGGGGTGGTGGGGGGTCAGTTTATACGCTCACATCTTTTCCATAAAAAAGGTTTCCATTAAGCACACACACATTTGTTCCATTGTTGCATCGCACCGATGGGGGAAAAATGAGCCCCCAGTATCCCAAAACTCTCAGCATGCATCTCTGCAAACATGTGACCACCGATAAGCCAAAACACACGTTACGACACTGTCACTCAAAAAGTGGTGGAAAAAAAAATGAAAAGTTGCACGAACGACAGCCTTGTATCGCAAGTCTGGAGTAACCTCACGCACACACACTTTAAAAGCAAATCAAATCTTACATCCTCATCGTCCCGCGTGCATTTCCTGCGGTACTGGACGTGCAGCCTTGCATCCAGCGGGGGCTGCGGGGTCCTGCTCTCCTCGTCCGCCGCCTGGGCACCGAGCAGGCGGCTGGCCTCGGGTGGCTGCGGGAAGGAATTGGCGGTGTTGATCTTGCCGGAGAATCGCTGGTACAACGAAGCCATGGCAGGAGGTGGTGGGGGCGCAGACACTTGGTTCTTGAGTTCGGATCTGTCAGCGTGAAAAACGCGTGACTCCTGCAGCCCGGCGGCGCTGGATGTGCGTAATATTGCCACGGCTGTTCTCTTCAGATTTGTCGGAGGGGCTTCGCGTCCCTCCTCTGTATGCAAACCACGTTGGTTGTCTCCCCTCCTCTCCCGCCGCGTCCGCGATGTCACCGGCGGCGGCTGATGATGGGGCAAAGCAAGAGACGGGGGGCGCCCGCTTTGCCGTCACAATAAACGATTTCGTCGTTGCACAACGCGCGTGCTCATAATAATGAGGGGTCCGCGACGATGTCGTCCTCGCGCATGGAGCCAGCGAAGGACGCACGGGGTGGGGGGGGGGGGGGGCTGCACACGCACGCTGCCAACACGCACGCTGCCACAAACACACGCGCGCGCTACATGCGAAGTGGTCTGCAATGAAGCAACAGCCGCGCAGAGTTTCTCTTTACGCACAGACGTTATCCTCAAATCACCTTCGTTGAAAAGATTCCGCCGACTGACTGTATTTTTGTTCAATGAGCGTGTATTGTTTCGGAGGTGAAATTGTCGACTAACTCTTCGGTGCTGCGGTCCCAGAACGGAGCTTGAGTGCCTCTCTGTGGCAGTTTGATTTAGGACACGCTTGAATGTACAACGTCAATCAAATGTTAGCAAAGCGACGTATTTTCAATGATAACAAGTGCTGAATTCAAATTGACACCGTCGCGACGCGATTGGCAAGGTGCTTCTTGTGATTGCACTGAATCATATTGAAACGTGTTTTCACTGTTTCTAATCCAATGTATCCAACTTTGTTACTGGAAGGAATAACAATAGCACCCCCCCCCCCCATACACACACACACACACACACCCCTTGTTGTTTTGTGTATGTATGGGGCATTTGCATACAGTGGAAGTGCAGTCCAGATGTTATTGTGACTAAAATGCCGGCTGTGCACTAAACAGCGGCCACCTCATCATCACAAACATACAATTGCGGACAGTTGCTTGGAACAAGGTGCTCAGCCTAAACCTTGGACCGCATTCTACTTCAACAATTCTAAAGGCAAAGGCGTTATAAAAGGCATTAAAAAAAAGACTGACAAACGAATATCAGCCCAACGGGATATTAACCCTTTCATGCACCCTGTAAACTGATAACATGATAAGCCTTCCACCGTCGTAATCGCTGTCCCTGAAACATCACCTCCCCCTTTTCTTGAAGTAAACTGCGGAAAAACATGTTTTCTTTCAAGTTAGAGTACATATTCTTCAGTTTCCAAAGATATGGATCTTATGGATATCGATTTCAATTTCTCCTTGTTCTTCCCTCCTCCCATGTTCGCAGATCTTCGTTTGTAAGACTGCTAGAAAGCGTGAGAAATGCATTGTCGGCACTAACTGGATCTCACGTTGATGGAGCCGATGGCCTCCTCCCTGAACATCTGCACTTTCCCATCTTGCGTCTCACGGCTGAGGGCATTTGGAGTCAACGAGTGAATGTATCTCACACACTCCATTGCAGATGATTTTACGGCTCGCAGAACAGTTCCGATCCCAACAAGGATTATGACTTCAAATCTGTCGTTCTACCAAGCACATGTTCAGGCTATCTCTATGTATTTGGGGGGAAAATGGGTCATCTTCACGGAAGGACAATTTCAAAGCTGGGAGCGTACTATAATGTGTCTCGGGAGCATGTTGGATCCCGCTGTTCAAAATTTCCCCATTTAGTATGATAAGGCTCTTTTTAAAATTGACAAAGTGTAGTCAAGGTGCCTGCCTGCATCAGAAGGAATGAAAAGTGGATTTATTTATTTTTTATAGTTTGGTCAACCACTGTCGCATTAAAAAAATTAAAATGGAACTGGTTTAGTATACATGATGAGTTGAGTTGAGAGAGTCTACCTCCTTTAAAACATGACTGCAGCGTCTTAAGTGCTCTGTGCAAGCTTAGGGTGGATTCGAGAGGCAGAGACAAGGCGGCCTTGGCAAGTGGAAAGTTACAGTCATAAGGAATTGTCACACAAGCTTCAAAAATGAGAGGAAAAGCTGGTGTTCTTTGTTGCAGTTTCTTCACAAACAGCCATGGGGGTGTAAAAAAAACCATTTGTTGTGAATTCATTAAATATATGAAAGAAGTTCAGAGTTCTGCATTTTTCTTAAGCGGTCCAATGATAAATGAGAACAGCTCAGTACAGTGGTCCTCGGTTTACGATTGCCCCGACATACGACTCACCATGAACTAGCTAGCCGCTAAAGTATTTTTTAGACAAACATGTCCTATAATTGTGACTTTTGTTCTGTGCCAGCGTAGCATCACAAACTTCGTATTATGACGTGCCTCAACTCAGTCAAGGAGCCCATGTAATTCATAGCTGGACTTGCATCGCCCCGATTCATCTGTCACAAGTAATACTGATTGAAAAAGTTTGAACATTCTTTCCAAAGCAGGACATTTCATTTCCTTGTGTAATGGATTCCAGCAGATGAATTTAGGAGACGGGATTATTCTCCCACAAAAGGTTCATGCGGGTCCCTGTCATCATTTGTTGCTCCACTTCATAAATGCTTTTGTGGGTCGGCACGCTCTCGGGAAATACTGTAGATCCGGTCCTCCAGATATCCATCGAAGCTTCCCAGACAGAGGATGGTGCAGCCGTTCAACTTGTACAGTCGCCATTATCAACTGCCTCGCTGCTTTAACGACTCTCACTGGACCCGTACTATAGCTGTCTGGCTGGAAAATAATGAACTATAGGACCTTGGCTTACAGTCTGATTTTTTTTTTTTCCCCTTTACAAAGTCAAAGACTTTGGGCTGACCGGTGCAAGTCTGGTGTGAGGCATGTCGTAACGCTGCACAAAAGGAGGGTTAAATCAGGAGGGAGTAAGAACGTAAGCAAGCCGGCACATTTAAAAGAAAGTCCGTTTGCGCCATTGTGGGTGTGAAGAGAGCCAATTGCATTTGCCGCCAATCAAAGTGGCTCCTTCAAATATGATACACTCATATCGTTCATGGAGACATTTCTGTGGAGAAAAGGAAACGGCGACCGCTGCGTGACCAGAGCATCATCTCTGCTTTTTGCCGGTGTGGCAACAGACAATGTAAGCGGGTTTCCTCACTGACGACTGAATGAGATGCTGGCAACTTAACTACGTACGTGGCCCTCCTCATCATCCCCCAGCGCTGAGGCTCCTGTCGGTGAAAATAGAGCCCATAGTCTGAGATTCATTATAAAACTAAAACAGTTCAGATAATTTGCACAATAAGTTGGTGCTTTAAACCAAATTATTTCAAGAGGAGACAGGAGGAATGACAAACACCCACTCGAGGAACTTTAATGTTTCAAAGTAAAACTTTCTCCGACACGCTGCGGCAACCTGATTTACTTTCATTTTGGCACGACTGCACCCGAGTGGTGAGAAGATTTTGTTTACCGAAGATGCACAGATGTTGTTGTACACTAGAAGCACCAGGGGGAAATCACTTCCCTCGACGATGGATGACACAGAATAATGCCAAAAAGTTCTGTTGGAAAACTTTTAAGCAGCCAGCAAGTAAACTCTCTCTTCAAGTACACCATCATCACATTTCTAGCCAATTTCTTTCAAATAACGCATCGTTACTGCGCAGCTAGGAAAAATCCGGTCAAGTGACGCCACACTAAAAGCAAACATTAATATCATGCAGCAGAGATAACAAGCACATAAGCGTGTTTGTTTGCAAATGCTTTAAGTCAGGGGTGTCAAACTCATTTTTGTCGTGGGCCACCTTTTAGTTCCCATTTCCGTTTCAGGGCCATTATGATTGAAACCACATAAAAACAGTCAATGACGATTTATTCAACTACTGTTTAAGTTACTGTCATGAGGTTTGATCACAAGAAAATGCTTACAATATGTCTCTAATTTATTAAATAGGAGAAGCTTAAATTTTGGTAGAGATTTTAGCAAGCATCGTGGAAGTTGACATGTTTGATTTGCTTTCGCGGGCCACACATAAAATGATGTGGCGGGCCAGATCTCGCCCCCGGGCCTTGAGTTTGACACTTGTGCTTTCGTTGTTCCCATCAGCTTGCTTTTACACACACCAAGTGACACAAATTAATTGGGTGGATCAGTCAATCAAACGTTTAGAGAAAGTGCAGTCAAATCTCATTTCCTCCTAACATCACCCAGCTCGATAAGAAAATGGATTGAATTTAGTTATGGCCGTAATTACATATTCAACCATTTGCTGTGTGACATTGGTTGAGCACTAATGATCTCCCTGGATGGGATGCTAAGTCAACCGCATCAACATGGTTCCTTATTGATGGCTTATCATCCTGTTACCTCTACCTCATTGTGTGAGTGTGTGTGTGTGTGTGTTTTGTGTGCGCGCGTACGCTTGTGAATGTATCCGCCACTGCCTGGACTGAAGGCGTTCTAAATCATCTTTGAGCTGCCATCGAGCGGACAGTCATATAAAGGACTGAAGGTAGTTTACTCCCCTTCTCTGATGAAGATAATCATAAATTGCATGGCTGACACGACAGCGAGTGGAAAGTTAACTTCATGATGAGTGATTCTCCCCCGAGGTTCCACAACCCACAGGTCGAGGTGTGCAAATTAATAGATGAACAAAATCATCGGCCGCTATTTTAATCAGAGTTAATCGTTTAGGGCCACCGATTAACTTCAAATTTTGAATAACTATTCCCTGATTTGTGGAGTGCTTCAGGAGACTACACTGATTATCCTTTGTTTCATCGAAATAAAACTCTTCCAAACATTTTGTTTTGCGTTGGGAAACAATGACCAAACCGGTATCTGAATCCGTTTCAAAAAGCTTCGTGAGCAAGAATTCATTAAACATGAATGTTTTTTTTAATACACTTGAGCCCATATCTCACTGAGCGGCGAATGTTTGCAAATGATTTTCTCGTCAGGGTTTGTTAAAGGTTGCAAAGATGTTCGCAAACGGTTTGAAATGATCGCAAACATTTTTTCTTGTCATAAAGACATAAACATGTTCAAAATTTGACACAAAAAAAAAAAAAATTGGCCCGGGCTCCATAGTGGCCCAAATGTCAAACCCTGTCGCTATATGTGACCTGCTTCATTTTGTAACGCTCATTTAAAACAAATTTTAATCTGATAAGTAAAAAAGGCCAAAAATAAGGCCATTAGAAGTTTTATCTTACAATTTTTGTACACTTAAAAAATATATACCTTTCTTTATGTCAAGGGCTACAATAACAGGTTTAAAAAAAAAATGTCAGCCTGAATGTATTCATAATTCAACAGAAAACACACAAGATGCTAAATGCCAACTCCTTGCAGTCCATCACAATCCAAAAACAGAGCATGCCACGTCAATAATACAACTGGTGACATCACACAACAACTCAAAGCTTTTTTCCGTTTTTCCGCCAAAGAAGTCGTAAATTGGAGTCTAGTGGACTAGCGGGCGACATTAAGGCAAAAGTGATTATGTGCAGCAAATGAGACACAAGCTTGAAGTCATTCATTGAAGGTGCTAGAAAGGCAACGTAATGGGAAAATATTGGTCCGCAAAACATAATCGGTGGCCAGCACTCCCTTCCTTCCTTCCTGCCTGTTTGCCATCATGCACAGCCAGCAGACATCCAGCCCACAACATAACCCCCCCACCAGCACCACTATTCCCCCACCCCAAAATCCATGCACTGCATTCTAAAGTGGGTCTTACCCATCTGGAGCCGGCGCTGGTGTCTATCTTCGGCTGGGTGGCGATGAACACGGACATGGTCCGTAACACTTGAGCGTTGAGAACTTGTGTCTTAGACGCTGACTTTCACTTCTTCCACACCTCCAGTGAGGGAGGAGGTGACCTGGAGGACCCAAAGGGGCAGGCGCCTCCCTCTGTCTTCGCTGGGTAAATCTATCACAGCGAGAGTGCGAACGGAACCTCTGCAAGAGCACGAGGGGGCGTTCTAGAAAAGATCCAGCAGTGTGGGGGGTCTCTCTCCTTGCTAAAGGTGCTTCTGACGCCTCTCCTTTTCCTTGCGCTTGATCCCACCCTGCCTTGTACCCTCCCCCCTAGCCTTGCTCATGCTCTCTCATGAAGACTTTTTTTCAGTTGGATAGTAACTAAATTATAGAACACATGGAGATCTATAGTCCAAATACGGAGCTCCAAACATGACATAGCAAACCCACAAACACAATAACACAAAACTAATTTGTGCACACACTGTAACTATTATGTACGCATGAGGAACTACTTTGTGGGCACGAGCAACTATTGTGTGCGCACAGACTATTACATCGTGTGCACAAAATAGAACGTGCGCACAAAAGTGCTTGTCCGTGCGCATGAAGTACCGTATTTTCCGCACTTGGGATTATAAGGTGCGCCTTCAATGAATGGCCAATTTTAAAACTGTTATCATTTATAGGGCGCACCGCATTATAAGGCGCATAGAATAGAAGCCACAATAGTGGCTGTGGTTGCGTTATGCATCCACTAGATAGAGCTATGCTCAAGGGAATACAATACAATACAGCTTTATATAGAGCCTTCACAACCACTGCACCTGTTATAAAGCCATGAAAACTGGTCACAAACACAGACATGAAACATAGAACTACAAATGGCATTACAAAACAATAAAGGAAATACAAAAGTTATGAAGACAAGGGGCTAAATATCATGAGAAGCCTGGCATTGCAAGGAATCATTATCACCGAGAGACATTTGAATAGACCCATTGAGAGCCAGCTTGCTTTATCGACGGAGGTATGACTTGGATGCCAGGATCGATTCATTTGTTCAGCAACTGCAAGAATCCGGGAAGGATCATGGTGACTGGCGGATGTATACAAAATGTAAACATCACATTTGTATCAGAAAAGAAGATGTCAGAATCCCCCTCGCTCTATTGGACCCCGTCAGTTCCCAAGTTTGCCGGACCAGATGGCAAAGAAGAAGGCAACATTTTGCCGATGGACCATACGTCATCGATTCATATGACAAACTTAAGCCATATGCGATATGCATTACCGGCCTCATTGACGGGTTCCCACATCATGTCGCTTGGCTGCGAGCGGCTGTCACCAAAAGTGACCCCAAAGTTATCAGGGGGATACTTTCTGGAAGCACTGGAACCCTGTGGCAGCTTCCCCAGACTAATACGAACTGACATGGGTACAGACAGCGTCGCGGTGAGAGACGTTGAACTTTATTTAAGGAGAAATGACGTTGATGACCAAGCTCCAGAAAGAAGTTATACTCTAGGGGCAAGTACTGCAAACCAGAGAATTGAGAGCTGGTGGGGAGTGATGAGAAAAGAAGGAATCGAACCCTGGATCACTCTTCTCGGAGAACTGAAGGATGAAGGATTCATCAATGGGGATTTTGTTCACAAAGCTCTGTCCCAGTTGTGTTTCATGCCAATCATTCAGGTAAGTAGCCGACACAGCTTTAGACCAGGGCTCACCAAACTTTTGGAAACTGAGATCTACTTCCTGGGTATTGATTAATGGGAAGGGCTATCACTTTGGTACACAGTTCTGAACCAATGAATTTGCTCAATTTGCCCTTAATGTCATTGATAACAAATGATATGCATCTATGTGAACTGGAGACAGGATTCGTGGCAATGATTTCTCACCAAAATTAGGATACAGATGAATATCAATACATAAATGTTATTTTTCGCTTTCAAACTCCGGCCAAAACATTTCATCTTCCAAGTGCGAATTATTGAAGTGATCGTTTTGTGTCTTTGCGTTTCACTACAAGCAAGCAGAGCAATCGGCTTGTGTCATTCTCGCACTGTCGTCATCCAAAATCTGGAGTTTGTGAAGTACGAGTAGATGTGTCAAAATCTGCTAAAACACACGATAAAAGACACCCAATGTCATTTGTGAGTCATTTTGTGGGGGTATTTTTACTGCTGTCATCAAATTTTAAGTCCACAACTACAAAATAACAGCCAATGTTTGCTCCATTGTGAGGGCTCTTTTAGTCATTCCGTGCCGCCAAAGGTAAAATAAAGTTCATCTTTGCATGTGCGCCACGGGAGATAAGGTTCGATCACAAAGAGTAATTGCTCTCTACAGCAACTGAAGAGCGGAATAATAGCATCCTTCGAGTTCAAACCAGACCTAGTGCTTCTAGCCACAGCCAGTACAATTAACAAGCTGATTTTGTGCCATGACATTTCCCCATGGTGCCTTGAACAAACCCCGCTGACGCTACATTTTTGTCACATTTACCACCCTGACATATAGTAAGTCGCCCTCAGTGTAACGAGTACAAAAGGCCACTATTGCCATGTATGCTGTTGCAGCCTGATGAGAAATTAATGATGCACAATGAGGCTTGAATTGTGTTCACCACTTATTGTATTTACTTTCCCGTGCACTGATACTCTGCTCTGTCATATTATCATTTCCTCCATTTGTCACTTTCTTGCTGATTTTGGGGAAAAAAAGCTGCTGTCGAGATGAAATATGCAGGAATTAGGTGAATGAACATATTATGAAAACAATTTCTTATTAGCTTGTTGTACAAATAGTTGGGTTTGAAAAAAGCCGCTGTCGAGATGAAGTAATGATATGCAGGAATTAGGTGAATGAACATATTATGGAAACCATTTCTTATTAGCTTGTTGTACAAATAGTTGGGTTTCTGATCAAGCTCAAGAGCCATTTACAATCCACGACACTGCCAGGAAAAGGCACGATCATGCAGAAACATCTAAAACCAGAAAGGTGAGCAACAGCGTATTAAGTATTGTTGGATGTACAGATTCGTATTGGTGTTCTGTTAACATATTTGATTACTCTATAAAGTTGCCAATGCGTTGGCAGTTGGGGGGTATAAGTGTATGTAGTGCTGCCTCCAGATGTGGATATTAGTGGAACAGCCAGGAGACCTCTCATGGGGTGCTGTGCTAAAACTAGAGTGAAGATTGCTGCCCAAATTTGACAGACAAATTTGAATATTTCATGACAAAACAGAACATCAAATAGTTCGCGTCGCAGATGTTATATGAAGTTTTGGATTGAACCAACATCAGTGTTGAGAAAATATTCAACAATCTCAATGAATGGTATAGGACTGGCGTCTGCGGTTTTTGCTAATGCTTAACCCCCCGCCCCCGAAAAAAAAAAGGATGATATTCATTCTTGATGTAATCAATATGCAGACATACAAGAGTGCTTTGGTTTTTATTACAATACTAAAGGAAGTATGAGTAGCTTTTACGATGTTTGTAACTGGAACAGATTATTTCTCTTTACATTACTCAAGGGGGCATGGGACAGAGCCCTGCAGCAGTAACGAAACATTTGCAAATTGATGTCTCCCTAAGAAGGGGTTTGTCATTGCATATAGGTGCCACAAAAGCAGCAAAGCACTTCAAATAGAAAGGCTCAAACAGCATCAACAACACTCATCTGGAAGGCACACGACCATGAAGCCATGGGACATAAACAGCTGTATTTATTAGTTGAATCATTCAACACAAACATGTCCGCCAGAAATGAGCTCCAGTCAGACCCAATTTTGTTTGAAAATGACAGAGAAGCTGACGAGAATCAATTACAACGACATACGGAAGTTACATAGACTTGTCGAGTCATAGACTGATGCCAATTAGCATAAAGTATTTAATGGAGCCGTGTAATAAAATGACACCAGTACTGCCCTACTTTCAAACATAAATAATGCACAAGATAAGAGACCCAGGAAAATATACTTCATTGAACTAAAATAATGAAATGACGAAATACAAAAGAGTAACCATTTCATTTTAGATTTTAAGTCCTGCTCTGTAGACAATCATGCTGAACTAAAAAAGAATCCATGATTTTTAGGGGGAGATCAAAAATCAGAATTGGACAAAATGCAGGAGATTAACAAATACATACACATCGTGAGATGAGTTTTGCCCACGTGTGCATTAGTTCCACTGTAGAAATTCCTTTTTCTGTCCCCCTTGACGCCACTAAAACCTTTATGCGTCCTTCTTGCGGCGCTGAGCTCGTCCTTCAGACCGCAGTGCACCTCCCTGTCGAAATGGCCCAATGGCCCCACAGCATTCTCAACCAGCATACCTCCCCTGAGGAGACCAAAGGGCTGCACTTGGTATGCTCCTCAGCCCGCTGAAGCAGCTCCGCTTTGAGATCAAGGTGGGGCGAGCGTGGCCAATCCACACCAGGATAAACGAGAAAAGGGCTGTGGTAGCAATGCTAAGCGGTGATATGTGCAGTAATGAGATATGGGTCTTTATCTGTTGGTGTGTTGAGCACAGGCCGGGCTCGTTCAGGTAATCTGTCACAGGTGGCAGCTCCAGACGAAAGCTGCAGTACCCGAGGGAGCTCGGCAACACGCCCGCATCCCCATTGCAAGTATGGAGGTGCTCGCCGTTGGCCTGAAGGTACGGAAACACGCTTCTCATCGATACCCTCCGGAGAGGCCAGCCTTCAAGCTTGGCAGTTAGCGCAGACAAATGACCGATCTCCAGTCGTGTGGTGGTCCCTTCCCAGCGGGCTCACCTCGCTTGTCTCCGAATTTCATTTCAGTGAACAATGTGCTATTGTGTGCCACAGCATTATCACTCTAAGTATGGTCATTGGCTAGAATAAACAGATGCTATCAAGCTGTGTATTGTATATAGCGTGTGTGTGTGTGTGTGTGTGTGTGGGAGCATGTGTGCACATATCAGGAAATTGAAAGTCATTTTGCAGGCGCTAATGACAGCGGCGAGCAGCAATACAAACATTTTAAGCAGGCGATTCAATGGCTGGATGGTGAAAAACACACAGTTCACTACATGAATACAGAATGTATTTGAAAGACTTTTCTTCCATCCTCCTTGCTGCATACAAATTGTGTCAGCGAAAGTTTTTCTGTTCACTTTGACTTTTTAGAGACCTCAAAGTGGATGTAATGTGGAAAAGTGCCCTTTTAATAGCAGAAAGAGTTGTACAAATAGTTGGGCCGCTGGAGTGCGTGAATGCATCCATCTATCCATTTTCTAATCCGCGTATCCTCACAAGGGTCGTGGGCATGCTGAAGTCTATCCCAGCTGTCTTGTGGCAATTGGCAGGGTACACACTGAACTGGTTGCCAGCCAATGGCAGGGCAGGAATCAACGAACAACCATTCATGGTCACAATCACATTTAGGACAATTTAGAATGTTCCATTAACCTGCCAGGCATGTTTTTGCAATGTGGGAGGAAACTGGAGTACCCGGAGAAAACCCACACAGGCACGGGGCGAACATGCAAACTCGACACAGGAAGGCCGGAGCCAGAATCGAACCCTGCACCTCTGCACTGTGAGGTGGACGTGCTAACCACTCGGCGTGTCTACCCATCAAGTGTAAATTAGGCGACCTTTTGTTTTCTGCGCATTTCTGAAAATGTGTGTGTGAGAGAGTCCTTCTGAACTTTTCCACATTGGGGCAACACAATTCAGCTAAGCTAATTTGAATCGCAAAGCCAAAATGTAACCAAAGAAAAAAAAACTGTGTTAGCACATTGCAGATTAGCATGCTAACAGCAAGCGCTTCTGTTTACCAACATACTGACATGTCTGGTTAAGTTACCGACTTGGGTCCATTGCCTGGGCTATTTGATCATTATTGTTCCATCAAGGTAAATCAGATCAAAATATTAGGAACACCTCAATTCATCACAGTCCAGTGATGCACATCATAATCAACATCCATCCATTCCTTCCCGGTTTCGAAAGCAAGTGAGCTAAAGCCTGTGCCAGCTGACTTTAGGTTTAGATGGCGTACACCCTGGAGTGGTTGTCAGTCGATTACAACAAATTTAGATGAATAAGCATTCTTAAGGTACCAACTTGGGTCCATTGCCTGGGATATTTGATCATTATTGTTCCATCAAGGTAAATGAGATCAAAATATTAGGAACACCTCAATTCATCACAGTCCAGTGAAGCACATCATAATCAACGTCCATCCATTCCTTCCCGGTTTGTAAAGCAAGTGAGCTAAAACCTGTGCCAGCTGACTTTAGGTTTAGATGGTGTACACCCTGGAGTGGTTCTCAGTCGATTACAACAAATTTAGATGAATAAGCATTTGCATTCACCGTCCCACCTGGACCACTGAGTCTTCAAGGAACCCGTGTTACTCACTGTCTCAGGTGTTGCCAGTTAGAATGTAGGATGCAGGATGAAGAACTACATAATCAATACCCATGTAATTTTGCAGAGGGATGAGCCACTGGCCAACAAATTGAATTTGAGACATTTTGATGGAACTGAGGAGGAAATATAATAAAAAGGTTGTAAAATAGTGATTACCAATCTCTTCATTACATTTCAAGAACATTATTAAAGAATAACAAAATGGTATAAAAGAACCTTTGATTGAAATGCCTCTTGGTGGTTTTCGGCTCGACTTTCTAGGTACAGGCTACAAGGGAATGGGCATAAACTTGAGGCTCCCACAACGAGTCTAGTTTTGAAAAAAAGTGCACATATGTATCATGATAGGGAAAAGGACTTAACTCAGGGGAATCGTTCTGCAGCAGACGCAGCGGCAATAGCTTATAACACTCCAAATATCTTTTTTTGTGTGTCCTCTGACCTTTGATTGAAATGCCTCTTGGTGGTTTTCAGCTCGACTTTCTAGGCACAGGCTACAAGGGAATGCACATAAACTTGAGGCTCCCACAACGAGTCTAGTTTTGAAAAAAAGTGTACATATGTATCATGATAGGGAAAAGGACTTACTCAGGGGAATCGTTCCGCAGCAGAGGCAGCGGCAATAGCTTGTAACACTCCAAATATCTTTTTTTGTGTGTCCTCTGAAACGGACAGGGGCTTTGAGCTCCAATTCCTTATTATTTTATTATGCTGTAGATTTGACTAAACCTGAATATGCCAAGTTTGAAACCTCAGGAGCCCAATAATGTGGTAATGGTGTCACAGATGACTAATCGCTTTGTTTTTAAACCTCCAGCAGAGGGCAAACTAACACAATGCATGAGTGCATCTGAGCAATCTGTCAATAGGCAGGTGTGTCATCAATGGTCCAAGACATTCTCTCCACAGTGGCACATCCAACGTGAATGGGACATACTTTACCATAACATAAGGGAAAGTGCAAAATATCAACATTAAGAGAGAGATTTTATTGAAAATTGATTTTTTGTAGCACTTTTAGGCTACAAAAATGTTTTAAGTTGTTCAAAAAAACCCTAAAACAAACAAATAAATAAACAAAGCATAATTCACACATTTTCCTGTGATTTTGCTAGCAACAAGTGTGGGGTAAAGCCCACCTTTTGCCCGACGTCGGCTGGGATTGTTGCCAGCACATACCACGGAGGATAAAAACGACGGTATAGAAAATGACAGATATTCTTTTTTCAAACGTGTGTATAAACTCAGGGAAACTGTGAGGCATGAACTCGCAGCAATTTGTGGGCAAACGTGCCCTCGGGAGGAAGACGGGCTTGTGATGATTTAACTTCCTCGGCTTCAACAAAGAGAAGAGTTTCATGTGCTGACACATTTTCTTTTCTCCTTTTACTGAACCCAACAATTGACATGTCTGTCTAAGTTGGATTTCTCAAGCAAGTTTCTAGGAAGCGGCAATGTGGGAGTGCTATTGCTCGGCCGTGATGGCATGAAAGAAAAGAATATAGCTTGTGTTTTTCCACTGAGGGCAAGAAATCTGTTCAGTTTATCTCGGCATTACACCATCTAGCAGATGCACCCTTGATCAATAATGACAAAGCTCAAAATGACAGATTTCCATCAATGGTCCAAGACATTCTCTCCACAGTGGCACATCCAACGTGAATGGGACATACTTTACCATAACATAACGGAAAGTGTAAAATATCAACATTAAGAGAGAGAGATTTTATTGAAATTTGACTTTTTGTAGCCTAAAAGTGTTATGCCACTTTTAGGCTACAAAAAGTGTTTTAAGTTGTTAAAAAAACCCTAAAACAAACAAACAAATAAATAAATGAAGCATAATTCACACATTTCCCTGTGATTTGGCTAGCAACAAGTGTGGGGTAAAGCCCATCTTTTGCCCGACGTCGGCTGGGATTGTTGCCAGCACATACCACGGAGGATAAAAACGACGGTATAGAAAATGACAGATATTCTTTTTTCAAACGTGTGTATAAACTCAGGGAAACTGTGAGGCATGAACTCGCAGCAATTTGTGGGCAAACGTGCCCTCGGGAGGAAGACGGGCTTGTGATGATTTAACTTCCTCGGCTTCAACAAAGAGAAGAGTTTCATGTGCTGACACATTTTCTTTTCTCCTTTTACTGAACCCAACAATTGACATGTCTGTCTAAGTTGGATTTCTCAAGCAAGTTTCTAGGAAGCGGCAATGTGGGAGTGCTATTGCTCGGCCGTGATGGCATGAAAGAAAAGAATATAGCTTGTGTTTTTCCACTGAGGGCAAGAAATCTGTTCAGTTTATCTCGGCATTACACCATCTAGCAGATGCACCCTTGATCAATAATGACAAAGCTCTAAATGACAGATTTCTAGCCCATTGCCAAAAAGTGTTCCAGTGTGATGTTAACAACGGCAATACATTTTGAATATTTTTTTTTCTTTAATTGGCATTTGACCTCACCCAGTTTTCCATTTTCAACATGGATATGCAGGTGAGCTACAGGTGAGAAGCAATGTACATCCTGGACCGGCAACATAGAAAAACAACCATTTACACCTGGACAATTTCAACTCAATTGTGGATCACATCATGCTTTCCCTTCAGAGGGCTGACACAGCTGTGAAAATCATCTAAATATATAATCACCTCATGTTATGTAAACACATTTTCCCTTTGCTGATGTATTAATATGCGGTCATCCGTCCATACATTATTGCACTATCCTCATTATAGTCTTGTGTGAGCTGTTGCCTATTCCAGCAGACTTTTGGACACAAGCGGTGTACACCCTGGACTGGTTGCCAGCCAATTGCAGGGCATAGTATATATACAAACAAGTTTTCACACCAGAGGTCAATAAATTGAAGAGGTATGTTTTGGAAATTTGGAAGAGAAAGTATGGAGTACCCAGTAAAAATTCACAGAAGCATGGGGAGAATACGCAAAGGCCACATGGAGTTCGGAGCCTCGGTTGGAACCGTAAGACTCAGATCTGCGCTGCCTATTGTATACATTTTCCAAAAATTGAATTTGACACTTAAAGTCAAGCAAAAAACATCTAAGTATTCAATTCTCAATTTGTGTTAAGAAGTCATATGGGGACCTGGGGGGGTCCAGACAGTCTTGAGCAGAATTTTTTTTCCCCAAACTACACCAAAACTATTTATCAAGAAACAGAGTAGACACATTTTAATTGCTTTAATGGGCAACAACAACAGCAACAAAATTATTTGATGGGTCTTCAATTTGACAAACCTGATTTACATTCCAATGATCCTCACATGCATGTTTTAGGGCAGGAGTGTCAAACCCATTTTCGTCACGGGCCACGTTTTAGTTAGCATTTCCCTTGGAGGGCCATTATGACTGAAATCATATAAAGAAGTCAAGAATAACAGTTTATTCAACTTTTGTTTAAGTTACTGTAATGAGGTGTTTGGCAACAAGAAAATGCTTCCAATGTCTCTCTTATTTATTACATATGAAAATTTGAAATTTTGGTACATATTTTCGCAAGCATCATGGAAGTTGCCATGTTTGATTTGCTTTTGTGGGCCACATAAAATGATGTGGCGGGCCAGATCTGGCCCCCGGGCCTTGACTTTGACATCTTGTTTTAGGGGGTGAAGGAGGAAGCCTGCAGCCGACCCGGATAAAACACATCAAAATACGAGCAGAACAGGCAGCGATATATACAAGAGTGAAACCCAGAATTTTTGACTGCGAGGCAGGCGTCCGAACCACCATCTTATGCTTTCTGTCACAATGTGTGACAGCAACTATCGGGCGAGTACAACAGAGAACTTATATCGTGAAAATGTGAGACAAAGCAGCATTTAGAAGAAGTTAGAGACGGGGAACGGGAGAAATGACAAGGAAACAACGTCTGTTTCCGTGAACACCGAAGGAAAACGTGTCACCGGAGCAACAATACACATCGACGTCACGTCGCACATTCGAGTCAGTAAACATATGAGTGACATTACCTTTTCCCCCTTGATAGACGTCCGGCGGTAGTTGCCCGCACCCGCTGAAGAGGAGTTCATGTTCCCACGGTGTCTGCAAGTGAACAACCGAAGGCAACTTCTCACTGCGCGGAGCGTGCAAGCGCAGTCGGCATGCACTGGAATGGACGAGCTGGCCTCTGTCTTTCTTTCCAAGTGGTTTCAACTGAACGCTGGTAAATGCAGCAATGGGATAAGATGAAAATGCTGCCCACCTGTAGCGCTCGCTTCTTCCGATTGGTAAATCGCAACGTGCTGCAGCTCCTCTCTCTTGCTTTCTCTCTCGCGCGCTGTCTCTTTTTATAACCGCGGATGACTGGCTGCAGAAATTTCATTGAAAAGCTGGGTGGGAAAATAGTGTCTCTTGTCCCTAGGAGCTTAAAAAAACGCATGAAACATGGTGCTATGATGGCACAGGAAATAAAACACGCTGCATACAGTGAAATTTCTCAGCAAGTTGGAAATACGTGTTTATTAATGCAAGTGATAGAGGCTCGTGAAGCGAACCTATATCTTTGCACGTTGCATCCATGTTTTGCAATTTATTATCCCCACCTCCCCCATAAAGCGATGTGCCCCAAGGGGACATTTTAAAACAGCTTCACACCACTCAATGAAAACCGTGATTAACCATCACCAAAATTCATACGCCCAATTCAACCTCTGAAAATATAAAAATGATTGCCCCAATATTTGAGATTTTATGTACGTTAAGTGTTTTCCTCTCCAAAGAAAATTATTAACATTACTTGATGTCTGAAAGCTTTCATCAATAGTCTCCTAATTTCATGTAGACAACTCTATGCCAATTTCAGCCGCTACAAATATTAGAATGATCACCCTAAAATTCTGGATTTTATGTACATGAACGTCTTCCTCTTCATATGCACTCATAGCACCTTAATGCTTTATGATAAAAATGCACAAGGTCCATAAAATCCAAAATATTGTGGAGATTGTTCTATTTTATAATAATTTTAGAGGTTGAAGTGGGCATAAGTAGAGATGTCCACATAAATGATGACTAATCACAGTTTTCTGACATTAAGCTTTTTTTTTTTTTTTTGCCTACACTGACCGGTAGGTTAAACGTTTTAGATTGTCCTGATCCCAAGTCCAGACACACACACAGTGATTAGTGGCCATATTCTTGAAGTCTTTCGAGACCACGCCCCTTAACATTCTTGTGCATACCTCACTTTATGTGTACACATCCTAATCAAGTGGTAAACTGTCAGAAGAAAGAAAAGTTACCAAGTGTCTAATTTTTAATAAAAAGTATAGTCATGTGAGGTAATGGACATCTCCAGTCTTCTCCACCAACCAGATATCCATCACAGTACCAAGACTGACCTATGACAGGCACCGTTGTGCCGGTGTCTTGATTTGCTCCCTGTTCTCTGCCTCCCCACCCACTTCCTCATCTGTGCCACCTGTGCCCTGATTGTTTTGCCCTCACCTGTTTCACATCTCCAATCAAGCCCTGTATATATTCTCTTCATGTGTTTTGTCTCATTGCCAGTTCCTTGATTCCACTCATGTTGCATTCCAGTGCTTTTGTCTCATAGTCAATCCGTACCGAACAGTCTGCCTCCCCCCTGCCCACATGCTTGTAGTACCTCTGCCTGATCGTTTTGTCTTTCACATGTATCGACCTTCGCCTGGATTAAACATTATTATGCCCTCTCCGACTCTTGAGTCGTGCATTTGAGTCCAAACCACCTGTGCCTGGATCTTGACATCCGCAGGGCATCCAGACCTTGAGAAAATACAATGAAGAAAGAGCGATGGATGAAGAAGACAACTATGCGACTTTCAGGTTGCTCTTGTTCCTTTCCATGCCACGTTTAAGAAGTCCCAGACAAATTTAGTGTTGACACGCAAGGATTTGCAATTATAAATATTTAAGTTATAACATTTCTGATTGATGTCTCCAACTGTTGAGGAAGTAAAATTCACTTTCGTTCGATCAAAAGAGGGAGAAATGCCTAAATGTTGCATTATGTTTCGCGTGTGTGTGTGTGTGTGTGTGTGTGTGTGTGTGTGTGTGTGTGTGTGTGTGTGTGTAAACAGTTTCAATGGTTCTCTGGTGCACAATAAGGACATGCAATCGCAAATATTTAACAGGTTCAACTTCAACATGTCTGATTGTCAGACCTGATTTGTTTTGATTCCCCCCCAAGCAGATTGCGAAGGGAAAGTCACCTTTAAGACGCCCCACACCACATGATAATCGCACATCCAATAATTAAGCCTTTGCTTCTTTGATCGCAATGCTCAAATTTGGGCTGATTGGCGCTATGTGTGCACCCAGCTTTGCTGTAGTTTTGTATCTCAATCTTTACGGCGATCAAGGGTGAAACTGTCACCTCGCTGGCTCCGCAGTGGCCCATATTCTTTATGGCCATAATGAGGAGGGGGCGCACACACACACACACACACACACACACACACACTGACAGTAAACTGTGGATGCAGTAGCGGAACCACAGGGAGCAAAGAAACCAAGCATAGAAAATGCTAATGATGGGAGAGGAGGTACTTTTTGTATTACTTCTGTTGCTAATTAGAGAGGGGAAATGGGACGTTTTCATCTGCTAAAAATATTGCCATTGTGACCATTTAAAGAGCACTGCCATAATGGCATATGTGTTCCGTTGATTAAAGTCCAACCATGAGAAAATCTGTCGTCTGTGGAGAAATGGGGAAAAAAAAACAAGACACCCGATGTTTGTTTGGGTTTTCTGCAGGTTCTACGGCATCCTCCCACAGTCCAAAAACATACATGTTGGATTCTTTGAAGACTCTAAATGAGGGGTGCCCAAGCCCGGTCCTGGACAGCCCCTTTCAGCCTGCTTTCGATGTCTCGCTCCTCCAACACACCTGATACATCCATCCATCCATCCATTTTACGATCCGCCTCATCCTCACAAGGGTCGCGGCGGGGGGTGCTGGAGCCTATCAGACAGTAGGCGGGGAACATGCAAACTCCACACAGCGAGGCCGGAGCTGGAATTGAACCCGGTACCTCTGCACTCTGAGGTCGACGTACTAACCACTGGACCACCGGGCCGCCCCACACCTGATACAAATGATCAGAAATGTTATCAGGCTTCGGCAAATTTTACTGATGAGCAAAGCAAGCACTATAAAGCAACGCAGTTCACACTCCGCCCACTCGATGCAGATTGTAAAGATGAAGAAGTACACATTGTTTTGTGTACTGGACTGAGCCGGCAACCAAACATTCGTTTACGTTGCAATACAAATGCAATTCTTTGTGCATTCGGTGGTGCAAAACAATATACGGGAGATTATAAAGTACAGTTTTGTGTGTGGCACAACACAGAGGAGTATGAAAGCATTCTGCCTTTTCAGATGCCACCACCAGCACCATGGACAGCAGCCAAGCTCGCTGCCGGTGTCCACGGAAAAGCGAGCAGAAGGCTTTACAGCCACATGAGGCCAATTACGCTTGTTCGATTATGGTCGGAAGGCTCAAGTTGAGGAAATGTTTAAGACCGCAGAAGTTAGTGCAGACTGCGAACCTGAGCCAAGGAAGCTGGCCAGATGAGACCGTGTCGGGGCCGATGAACGAATGAGTCCTGAGGGGTGTTTGATGAAGTGACTCCCTCGTATCTCACAGCCTGAGTCTGTCTGCTTTCATGAAACCGAACCGATTTACACTGCCGGTCAAAATATCCGATTCTGATTCAATGCCGACATATGCAAGTGATCATTTTGACTGTCTGTGTTCATGCGTCCGTGTATTTTAAGTGACGCATATCCAATTTGGCTGACATGAAACAATTCGCATCCGCAAAACTCCACAATGCTCAACGCAGGAATAAACAATAATACAAATGTGAGCTGTTACATAACCCGGACTGGCGCTGATTTAAATGAGGGTAACCGTCACATGACTCCACAGGCAGCTGTCGGGAATTCTTTTGTTTCCCGTGCTGAATGATGGAGACACTTCTTGCATCATATTTAATTGTCTATGCTTTCACTGTAGTGTAATTTTGTCGCAGTTAATTAGCACATCTGTCACACAATTTTGAATTTCCAGTTCTAATTCTATTTCAGATATTGCGTTGTTTGCGTGCTCGTGTGTTTTACTCGATGCTCAGGCTTCGTCCCGCATTCCTGATACACGCATGTTGGGGTTAGTGAAGAATCGAGATTGTTCAAAGGTGTCAATGTGCCCTTGGATTTGCTGGTGACCCCACCTCTTACCCAAAGTCAGCTGTGACTCCAGCGCACTCATGTCCCGAATGAGGACAAGCATATATAGTATATCCAGGCTACGCTTTGACGCTGCATTCACTCACAATTGGCAGACGTAAATTGTTCTCATTTTCCTCCATATTTGGAAGAGGCCCGAGTCCAATATGAAGTTGCCCTGATTCTTCTCTTTACGCTGCAGTGACCAAATTCTGCAAACTGCAAACAAATTGTGCTCAACATTTACAAACAAAAATACACTTATTCAAGTTTGAGGCAAAAGCTCACAGATACTGTTGTGGATGCTGTGCTGCCCACCGCAAAAGATCACAGTGTTACAAGGATGCTTTTATTAATAACGTATTTTCTATCATGTAAATGGCAGACGTGCAAGCTCAAATCTTCTTTCAGGCGATGTGGTTGACGCATGTTCTCCAGATAGTACTGAATCAGCTCAGGAACAGTTTGTCTCTTTGCACACGTTTTGTTTTTTTTTGTTGTATTATTTGTTGACTGCATTAATGTTTACATAAATGACTGAAAACATTGAATGTCAAACGCTGTACTGTCGGACTGAAAATAATATTGTTGGGTTTGCGTGTGGCTCATTCATTCCTCCTCCATCATGCAGCAAAAGAGGGGATAAATAATGGACTTTCCAATTCCTCTCCCAGATGTCCTTTGCATGACAATAGCGAATACAAAGGCAGAGTTCTGCTAAGGTGGAACAATCCCGATCCTGTCTGACTTGTTCATTTGCAAACTAATACAAAAGTGTCACGCCAGGGAACAAGAGTTTCCCTCCATCCCTGGTGGTGATGCAAATCATAACATGAATGTCAACTGCCCCAATGTAAACAGACAGCAAAATCTAAAAAAAAAAAAATAATAATAATAAATAAATCCAACTTTTATCCAGATTTACATCAAATACCAACGCACTGCTCCGCAACACGGTGTGCAAATCAATAATACAGCATTGGATCATCTGCTGCATGTGTACATTTTAACACTTTATTGATATTTAGAATTTGAATCCACACATGATGAGGAAAAAAAAATCGACTGGTCTGCTTACTGCTCTGATAATGTGCGGTGTTGCTTAAGATGAGTGGCACAGCACACACACACACACACACACACGCACACACACACACACACACACACACACACACACACACACACGACCAGATTTCCATCAGCACTCATGAATTTTTTACCACATGTGAGTTTTGCTTGGTGGAGGTAACAGGTCAATTGACGCGGGGAACTTAACACTCCAATATGTTCTTTTGGGGGAAGATGTGGAAGCAGGTAGAATCACCAGCATGACAAAGGTCGAGTGAACTAGCACCTGCAAAAGCGCCTCTCTCTAAATGTGTGGCCAGTTGAACGGCCAACTTAATATGGACGCCGCCGTCCTCTGCATTCATTTTCTCTTCTTCCACTCTCGCTTTGCCTGCGATTACCATACACAGCTGCCTGCAGGAACATGCGGCCATTCGGTGGCTCACGACCAAGCCTTTGTACTGTTTGATATAGTAAAAGGCACTTTAGAGTGAAAAAAACTCAATGTAACAGGAAGCGGAACAATCATAAAGCTAAATGTGAGAGCTCATTTCCAGCAAAGGTTTATGTCTATACCATCCATAATCAAATGTGCATCATTCTAAAACGAGGCAAGCAACCTTGAGGCGGTTGCGCGTTGTGTAATTAATTAGCATGTTGAGCAATCTAGCGTCACAGTGTGTAATGTGCATTATGTAATAATGTTCGAGCATATGTTTCCCAAATTTAAACGCAAAGCTATCTGCCTGCTTTGCTTAGAGACGGTGTCAGCCATGAACGGTTTCGAGTCGGCACTGCGACGCCGATCTCAAATGGACACAAACAATGATTTATTTTTTTCACAAGAACCAAAGACTTTTTGTTTGGAAGGGCATGAGGAGTTGATAGATTTGTATCCGCAACAAAGCAGAGTGAGCCTCGACTGCCCTACTACACTGTGTTAAGCAGGGGAGTCAGTCGGCCAATTAATTTGGGGATTTTTGAATGACATGCAGGACAAACACAAGATGAAAATTAAATTCATTGAGAGTTATTTTTAGTGAAAGCATGCAAAAAATTTGTTTCCTGCTCTACGGACAAATGCATGTCCTTTTTAGTACTACATTGCCAAAAGAGCCATTAGCCCCATCTGTCAGTGTTTTGAAGGTAATTTTCCACCATAGCAACTATACTTACCCGCTCCTTAAACGCTAACCACTAAATCCCCCACCCGGACCCACACCAGGGGGACCAACCGCCACCTTCATGCATCAATTTGCAAGCACGTTTTGCGATTCTCATGGCTGGATCATGGGGGAAATGACACGGAAAGTTTCTCTTGATGATGGAAATACCCTTCACAAACACGCACGCACGCACACACACACACACACACACACACACACACACACACACACACACACACACACACACGCACACACGCACACACGCACACACAAACACACACTGGTCTGCATATAGTAGCTAAAAAAAACACTATTCATCATCAGCATCTTTTGTCTCTGTGTGGTTTGCTGTTGTGACAAAGACAGTAGAAACTATTCATCATGCTAAATGGAGGGAGATGCTGCACATTTTTGATGCACAGTACTGTCCTAAGGCACGCTTCCGGATTCATTGGCATGGAGACAGCAGTGATTTATGACACGTGATTTATGATGATTGCTCAAGTTGGGAAAACAATCTTGTGCTGCATGGTTGAGCCGTGTCGAGTAAACTTATTTGAAAGTCTGCATAGTAAACTTTGTCGGAAGGGAACGTTATCTATTGAACAATATGTGAACGCCGAACGACCAAGGTCTATTTTTAGATTTTTTGGGGGGGAAGTTGACAAAGTTTTGTAATGAACCTACACAGTGTGTGAAGGATGTCCATCCATCCATCCATCCATCCATTTTCAACAGCGCTTATCCTGAAAAGGGTCATGAGAATTGCTGGAGCCCATCCCAGCTGATGAAGGATGGAACAACCCCTGAACTAGTCGCCAGTCAGTCACTGGGCCCATATAGGGACGAACAACCATACACACCCACATTCACACCGTCACTGAGTGGGAACCGATCCCACGCCCCCTGCACACAAGTCAGGTGAGTGTACCACTACACCATCAGCAACTGTTTGGCGGATGCATGATTGTAAAATATTAGTGAAATAAGAAGGACTGTTTTGCTAATCTGGTCCAAGGCCAGACAATGTTTAATAGCCTCACTTTTTACTTTTGGCACACTCAAGTCTATTTTCTATGCTGCTTATGCTGTTCAGGGTAGTAAGCCATTTAACATGGGTAAAAATGAAGAATGTACCCTGGATTGGTCACCGGTCAGTCACGGGGCACATATTGAAACAGATGACATTCACATTCCCAAATTCACTGAGTGGGAATTGAACCCATGCTGTTTTAGGAAAGTCAGGCAAATGTACGATGACACTAAATCAGCAACCTTGCACACTCAAATTTCTGATTTGATTATTATTTAGAAGGAGGAAAGTCCAGACTCGCCAGTGGTCCAACGTTTATGGAGATGAGACAGGCTCTGCTTCAAAAAAGTGATTTCAGCAAGATATGAAATATGGCTTTGAAATTGTGCGATCATTTTTTTTTTTTTTTGTAACCCTTGGGGTATTTTGACAAAATAATGTCCAGGCATGGGATTAAAACACCAGCGTACTGTTTAAAATTGTGGGGGTAAAGAAAAGAATGAATGATGACTCAGCTTTGATTCGCTCTCTCCTTATATTTTTATTATTATGGCTGCAATTTTCATTGTACAACTACAAACAGCATCCATATCACACAGTGCCATTTCGCACTGCAAAGTGCAACCAAAATAATCCAATTCATGTTCATTTCACTCCCACTGTCCAGTTAGTGGAGTTCTAAAATACCAAATGACAGCTGGTTCTAGGGAGACATTTCCTCCATCTCAGTAGCCCGAGGTCTTGCATTTGCCTCCAGCTAAATATTATTCTCAACACTCTGCTTGTGCAATTTTTAGCCTAATAGCGTTACTGCTGAAGATTGGAGAAGGTGTCCATCTGAAATGTTGCTTACATATTAAGGTGTGCATTACTCGCCTTTATGCACAACATTGAAAAGGGGGAATTTTAACACGGATGAGCTTTGCACATTTTTACATTACAGAATGCCTGTGGGGGATTTTAACCTTTGTCAGCCTCATCAAACTTTGAAGCAATCCCTTGACCAGTCCAAGGAATTCTGGAACTTCTCTAATGGACCTGTGCCGGATATGACTTATTCAGGAGTCACAAGGTCAAGGTCATCATGTTTAGCTGGGACATTTTTCATCCTCTTGGTCCTCTGGATTACTCTCTGGACTACTTTAACCTAACACAGGTCATATGAAACAAAAGTTTTGATAAATCATCAAATGAATAATAAAACCGTTTGCATATTTGAGGTGTGGCATTTATTTAAGTGTAGGCATCTGACATTAATTGTGGCATGGTGTCTATTAAAGCAGAGGCCAATATTTGAGGAAATAAGTTCTGCAAAATTGCACAAGGGCGACCCGGTGGTCCAGTGGTTAGCGCGTCGACCACACATGCAAAGGTCGTGGGATTGATTCCGGCTCCGGCCTCCCTGTGTGGAGTTTGCATGTTCTCCCCGTACCTGCGTGGGTTTTCTCTGGGTACTCTGGTTTCCTCCCACATTGCAAAAACATTCATGGCTGGTTGATTGAACACTCTAAATTGTCCCTCGGTGTGAGTGTGAGCGCGGATGGTTGTTCGTTTGTGTGTGCCCTGTGATTGGCGAGCAACCGGTTCAGGGTGTCCCCGGTCTACTGCCCGAAGACGCCCGGGATAGGCTCCGGCGCCCCCGCAACCATTGTGAGGATAAAGCAGATCGGAAAATGGATGGATGGAAAATCTCACAAGGTGAAATTGAAGAGGTTCCCAAAAAACAAAATCAATTAAAACATTCATGTTCAGTTTTCAAGTTTCAAACATTCACAATAATAAAACAAGTGTTCAATTAATAATGATTTATGTGCTCCAAAATTACCATAATTCTCTCTGAAAGAAGTGAATTATGTTTGTGCCTTTATACGAATGATGGAAAATACCACTTCTGAAGATGCAGCACCTGCAACACAGTTTAAAATGAGCACCAGCTTAATTATTGACAGATGCACTCCACGCTACCTTAGGCGGTGGGGAGATTCAGGACAGCTGCGTCTCACAGCTCAACAAAGTGGCGCATTTCAAAAGGAAGCTTCGTTGCCTTTGGAGATAATTCATTTAGAACTTCACATCTGACTGCAAAGAGGAAGAAGAGTTGGGGAAATATTACCAAACACTGAGAATGTAATTGTTTTTCTTCGGTCTGTCTATTAAGTTGCGCAATCTGTCTAAAAGGATCAAAATTGGAGGCAGACAATGAAAGTGACAAAGTAGTGATTCCTTTCAATTTCTGGTGAAATGTAGTGGACACAAACACACACGCACGCACACACACACACACACACACACACACACACACACACACGCACACACACACGCACACACACACACACACACACACACACACACACACACACACACACACACACACACTGAAATCGGGTGGAATTTGGCAGTTTTCTCCACTTCAGGCCAAATCCAGCAAATTATACTGGTCAACAGAAATATGTTAATCAGATATGGCTTTCAGTGTCCCAAAACATATTTTTTGACATTGATTTCCAAAATGTCTATCCTTTTTTTTCTAGCATACTCGATTTTTTAAGATGTTTTCTTTTTTTTTTGTTTGCTTTTATTTCCAAGGTTGACCTGCAATACTGATTTTTATCATGCATTGTAAATTATAGCTTTGATGAAAAAAATTCTCCACCTGTTGCTGAACCTAATTCTTCATTTATAAATGTTACAAAAGATATCACTAGATTACATATTATATTATTGTTATTATGAGACCAGATCTGCTGGAGAAAAAGAGTGGAGATTCGTAATCAGGGCACATAAAAAAAATTAAAAAAAATCTAGAAGGGTTTATTTGCATTTCTGATTTATAAAATGGGTAAACCTTTGTTGGCCTGTGTTGTCAAATGACTCTAAAATATTTTCCTGAGCAATTCTTGTACGGTGTGGGGTGTGTCAACTCCTACAAGTGCATGACTCTTTCTTCTTCTTTGTATATTCCAGCACACTGGATGCCCTTCGACAGATTACTGCCTTTCCCAGGTCAGTCTTGGTATTACAAAAGACATATGGTTTTGGAATGATTGTGGGTGCAGTATATAAGTTTGCGTGTGGTGTGTTGCATTAGCTATGTGGAGCACACCCCTAAAAGAGCAAAACAATGGTTTCCTGATCATATGCGGAGTAGCTCACGTTACAAATTGAGCACATTAGAGACAGAGAGCGAAATGAGTGACTGAATTGCATAAAAGGAGCCAAATTAGCAGGCCATTGTGCTAAATAGTTACATTTGGTTCCATTAGGAATTGTAATATTATGGTGCTTACAATTTTGTTGACTTTTTTTTGCCGAATTGAACCTAATATTTCCATTTCACAATGAAGATAGAATGAGTATTCTTTTGAAATGGCGCATACATGGGGCAATGAAACGCAAAGCGGTATGTACTCGACAATACTCATTAAAAACGCATTCACCACTCCACAAGAAAGCCCATTTGATGTCAATTCAACAATATACTAGCGGCCTTTCAAAGCAAGCGTGCAAGGTACTCAAAGCTCTTGTTTTAATATACAGGCAAACTCCGAAATAAATGCTCCCATTCCTGATATACAAGCTGCATGCAAAACATGCCTACAATGTTATGGGCCTGAAGAGTTTCATTTGTCTCACTGCAATATGAAACGCTTGATTCCATTGAAGCTTAAAGATGGCCGAACGCCTTTTGGCTCATCTGATATCATATTTCTGCAAGCAGTGCCATTTACTGGCCACTTACACAGCACACCATGCACTTACAGTAAAAGAAAAGAAACTAGCACCATTGTAGATGGCACACGGTAGGATGTGCGGAAGGACTGGCAAGATGTGCTCTCTAAATAGATGATGGCTGATATTGCACATGCTTCAAAAATATCCCGATATATGATAAAAGTATGCATCTAGATGATGAATTATGCATTGGAGCAACTTTTTGATCTGTCCTTTCTGATCCCTCTTTGTTTAGTATTTGTGCAGAAGAAGATGAAGAAAGAAGAGGAAGAAAGTGAGAAAGCAAACATTTCCATATTTTTCATAAAGCAGTTCTTGTCCAAACAAATGAAGAAACTTGACAACATGAAGCGGGAATTGCTCGTTTTCACTGTTTTGAATTCGGAAAATATAGTGACGGCTGCGAGAGGAGAAGGAGAATCAAGAAAAAAAAAATTACCCCAGGAAAGAGGGGCAACCAGAGAAAATACATCTTATTTGCCAACTGGAGTAGAGAAATAAAAGAAAAATATCCTGAAACAGTTGCACAGTCCTACTAACAGTGATGATCTCAGCCCAATAAATCAAACCATTCCTCTTTGCCATTTTCAGTATTATCAGGCGGAAAACTTATTACCGGTACTGCAATCTTTAAATGGACATTTAATTTGGCAAAATTACCTACCTAGAAGAAAAAATTTTCAGCTAGCAAGAAGAAGAGTTGCTGGTAAACTGGAGCCTAAAATATTGGGTCGACCCAGAAGCTGTTAGGAACATGCGCTAACCACTAGCCCGCTAACTCACTCCTAATAATCCCTGAATCAATTATTATGCACATCCCTGGTAAGAATCCTGTACAGTGACAGTTTCTGTCAGGTTCTGAACCGAACAACATTTTGGATTCCAGAAATGCAGGCTGAGACAAAGTGTGATAACAAAAATATTTATTACAGAAAAGCGCACTGACAAAGTTCAAACTGAATAACTGGTCACAAAGAGCCAGGAAAAAACAACGCCCAAAACACAAAGCGCTTGCAATAGGCCAGGTACAAGAGAACACTGAGAATACACAAACGAAATATCATAGGTCCAATAACGCGAAACCAAAGATCAAGATCACTAAAAAGGAATAATGAAAATACTTAAGTTCTCTGGAAAAAAAAAACGAGAGCGACTATGAAATAAAGCAAAAGGTCTAGAGCAGGGGTCCCCAACCGCCGGGCCGAGGACCGGTACAGGTCCGCAGGGCATTTGGTACCGGGCCGCACAGAAAGAACTTGCCTTATTTCCGTTTTATTTATTTCGGAATGCGAAATATGTTTTATTTTGAAAAAATACCGGATTCTCTGTTACATCCGTCTGTGTCACGCTTGACTCACATCAAGGCACACTTCTCGGTCAGGTGACCGATGACGCTCATAAACAAAACGCTGAAGCCCGCAAAATGAGTAAAAAAGCTGCTTGGAGATCGCAAATGACGGCGGCCTTAAAAGTACGTTCGAAACAACTGGATCAAAGTTATGGCTGAATATTCTGAGATCGCCACAATAGCACTGTTGCTATTTCCGACATCCTACCTGTGTGAGGCATTAAACATTACCATAGCGATAAGAGTCTTGCGACAAGATTAGACGCTCCTTGTGTTTATTATTATATTTCGAAAACACCACAGTTTTCATGCAGCTCATACCATATTATTTTGTTGTATTAATCCACCACACCTTAAATGCCGGTCCCTGAAAATATTGTCTGACTTAAACCGGTCCGTGGGGCAAAAAAGGTTGGGGACCCCTGGTCTAGAGTACAACAATTGAAGCAAAACAGCGAGCAAGGTCAATAATCCGACAAGAGAATAGGCAGCTTGGGAGTCTTTAAATACATGGCAGGCTTGAATTGGTAAACGTGGAACAGGTGCACCTGCTGGAGGGAAACGCCCTTCCCTCCAGCTGGGGCTAAAAACAAAACAAACAGACAGACATGACAGTTTCATCCTTGCGAATTTTTGTGTCACATCCATTTTCTTTGCAGCTATGGCTGGAGGACAGCGCATCTGTTCCGGTGTCTTACAGCCCACAACACGTCCACATGAGTTTATGGCAGAAGCAAGTTGAGCCCCGTGAATTCATCTGCTCCACAGCTGCAGCGGGCTGAAGACATTGCGCGTGCCGTGAAATGTACTCAGATACAGCAAAGGGCTGCTTTGTGGTGCCCTGAGATACAGGATTTAGTACTCTTGTGGCTGCCTACCTCAAAAAGGAAAAAAAAAAAAACAATCCCCCCCCACCCCACCCCACCCCAAAAACACAGCTACTTGGTGAAAATGCCTGACCTAAATAGAACATGGTCAAGATGCTCTATTCTGTATTCCTCTCATGACTTCAGTGTGAAAAATGAGAAATATCTTTAATATGCTTAATGCGCTGAAACAGGCGAGACTGCCGTGCTAATCTGGTCCAAGCGAGACTTCTTCTTCTCCAATTTGTTGCAAGCACAAATGTACGATTTCAATATTATTCAGGAGAACAATAGCAGCAGGAATATTTCAGTTCATATGATGATATAGTTAAGCATGCCAATCCCATGGCAACATTTTCAGTAATTGATGACCAGGAAAAAAATAAATAAAATTAAAAAAAAAAAACAGGCATGAACTATCTTGTATTGTGTATTTAAACACTTTAAGGGGAACATTGGGGTGACCCCCAAGGGATAGACATTCAAAATTCT
>NW_017805540.1:1294035-1305502 GCF_001891065.2 Hippocampus comes
TGAAAATATTGTCTGACTTAAACCGGTCCGTGGGGCAAAAAAGGTTGGGGACCCCTGGTCTAGAGTACAACAATTGAAGCAAAACAGCGAGCAAGGTCAATAATCCGACAAGAGAATAGGCAGATTGGGAGTCTTTAAATACATGGCAGGCTTGAATTGGTAAACGTGGGGCAGGGGCAGTGGAACAGGTGCACCTGCTGGAGGGAAACGCCCTTCCCTCCAGCTGGGGCTAAAAACAAAACAAACAGACAGACATGACAGTTTCATCCTTGCGAATTTTTGTGTCACATCCATTTTCTTTGCAGCTATGGCTGGGGGACAGCGCATCTGTTCCGGTGTCTTACAGCCCACAACACGTCCACATGAGTTTATGGCAGAAGCAAGTTGAGCCCCGTGAATTCATCTGCTCCACAGCTGCAGCGGGCTGAAGACATTGCGCGTGCCGTGAAATGTACTCAGATACAGCAAAGGGCTGCTTTGTGGTGCCCTGAGATACAGGATTTAGTACTCTTGTGGCTGCCTACCTCAAAAAGGAAAAAAAAAAAAACAATCCCCCCCCACCCCACCCCACCCCAAAAACACAGCTACTTGGTGAAAATGCCTGACCTAAATAGAACATGGTCAAGATGCTCTATTCTGTATTCCTCTCATGACTTCAGTGTGAAAAATGAGAAATATCTTTAATATGCTTAATGCGCTGAAACAGGCGAGACTGCCGTGCTAATCTGGTCCAAGCGAGACTTCTTCTTCTCCAATTTGTTGCAAGCACAAATGTACGATTTCAATATTATTCAGGAGAACAATAGCAGCAGGAATATTTCAGTTCATATGATGATATAGTTAAGCATGCCAATCCCATGGCAACATTTTCAGTAATTGATGACCAGGAAAAAAATAAATAAAATTAAAAAAAAAAAACAGGCATGAACTATCTTGTATTGTGTATTTAAACACTTTAAGGGGAACATTGTGGTGACCCACAAGGGATAGACATTCAACATTCTTGTTGGACATGGGGGTGTCACTAGGTTTTTATGGACAGAGTGGGCTTAGCCCCCAAGGGATGCACAATAACTAATAAAGACTAAAATAAATAAAATAAAATACTAAGATTGCATTTGTGGAATGTGAATTAGACCACAAACTCCACTTCCACTTTTTTTTTTAAATCCATCTCAGGGTGCAGCCATTTTGCCACTTGCTGTCGACCGAAAATGGCATCCCGGTTGCTCCGGGCTCCGGGAACGACTCGGTTTGCAAACATCACATGAACAAACTCAGAAAACAGGTGAATTTTTCTGTTTGATTCATATACAGAAAATATTTTTGTAATTTTGTAATTTTTGTCTTGACTAAACCCAGTGTTGAGCAAACCACAGTATTTATAATATGCCACAAGCTAAGCTACCTTTAAATGACAAAGTAGCTAAACTACATTAAAGCTTCTTCAGTTTGGTGGAGCCTCTTTAAAGAAAGGTACATTTTAAAATATAACACTGAACTGTAAATCCTTTTTCCTACTAACATTGCACAATGAATGTCTTGGAGTGACATCACTGTGTTAGCTAAACAATTTCTGGCTACGCCCCCCAAGTAAATGGTTTAATCATGCATGGTTTTGGAATACCCTACACAAGAACGGGAGTTCATGTAGGCTCCCCACAGGAAGGCCAAAGCTGAAATTCAAACCCACAACCTCAGAACTGTAAGACAGGCGTGCTAAAGCACCAAACCACAATTCTGCTTTGGTGAAATTATGATGAGATGAAAGACACCCGAGGGGCTTATGTTCTTGTTTCAATCAATCACGGCATAAACTACCATACCATTCTATTCCCTCAACTCTGAGGCACAATCTCGTCTGTGAGGAAACTTTTTTTTTCTTTTAAATATCACAGCATGTAAAGTTAAAAAATAAAAATCCCGGACCGGCACGCAGCTCCTCCATCCCCGTAGCTCTTTTTTGGATATCTTCCCACATGAGTATAAATAGATTCTAATTAGCAGTTCCTGCCATGGCTATTGGAATTGTTCACCAAGTTTGAAAGAACACTCACAAAGCGTTTATACGGTACATGAAAGCTTGGGTGAAAATTAGAAGAAAGGAAAGTCCCCTGTGGCGAGTCACCCATGGGTACACATGGCTGTCAGGAGATAATGTGACCATATCACAAGGTGCCGATCACATATTTAATACCATTTAAGCAAAGTCCACATTCCTTTCAGCAAAACAGTGATTCAGCCCAGTACAACAAAGCATGAAGTGCTGCCTCTGCAAGTGAAAATACCGACAGTAAATGGGGTTCATGGGCACTTGCTTGTTCCCACACTTCTGGGCTCTGCTGGTGATATCTGTTTTCGTCCTCTAAGGGACGCCCCTTAGAGTACATAAGGCCAGTTCGACTTTCCCTCCATTCCTTCCCACTTTTTTTTACGCACCGCATGGGGCTTTGGAGCGGGCTGTTTTTTTTTTTTTAATCAGGGGGCAGGTGGCAGGTCAGCAGAGCCATGTACCCTTCCTGTCTTATTCCCACTAGCCTCACGTCCTCCATTTTTAACTCACTACACCAAATGGAGGGTCACACGAACACAGTGTGGAGGCAGTAATTGCCAGTCGGGGACCTTGTGATTACAGTCACACTCGGTTCATGGCAAGACTCAAGGGGCCCCTTATAGTCGGCTAACTACTCCCCGGGCCCTCTTTTGGTGCCCCTGTGGTATCCTCCCGGCCATGCCCCCACTGGAGCAGCCACCCTGGCCTGCGCATTCCTTTTGGATGGATGAAGCCCATTCATCCATCCATTTTCCAATCCACTTTATCACAAGGGTCACGGTGGGGTGCTGGAGCCTATCCCAGCTGTCTTCGGGCAGTAGATGGGGGACATCCCTGAACCGGTTGCCAGCCAATCGCAGGGCACACACACAGGCGAACAACCATCCCTACTCACCCTCACCCAAGGGACAATTTGGAGTGTTCCATTAACCTGCCATGGATGTTTTGGAATGTGGGAGGAAACCAAAGTACCCGCAGAAAAACCGTAGGGAGGCCGTAGCCGGAATCAAACCCTGCACCTCTCTGCACTGTGAGGTCGGCGCACGAACCACTGGCCCACCGGGTCGCCATGTGTCAAGCCAAATGCGCTAATCCTTACTTATTCCCTTCTTCACATTGGTTGCACAAAATAAAATCATCTTGATCCAGATACATTTTTAGTAGACGTGTAGTTTAGTTGAAAAATGGGTTCCTGAAAGGGTTAAAGTGGCTGCAAATTGTTATGCTACATTTATTGGGTAGATTATTGGTTGCTTTTTTTTTTTTTTACCGTGCACAGGGAGTATACTGCATCAAACTCAGCAAAACTATTCTGCCATAATACTCAATTTATGTGTTTCATAGCCCTGGGTTTTAATGAATGCTTCCAACTTTGTAAGGAACAGTTTGTTCAAGGCGCTTTTCACAGCTCGTGTCATGTTCTGCCCTGTCTTTGTTTTTGTTTTCAGCACCAGCTGGAGTGGAGGGCGTGCCTCTTCAGCCATGTACCTGTTTCTCCTTCACTATCAAGCCTTGTTTTGTATTGGGTGACATCACAGGTTTGAAAACTGTCAAGTTTCGTTGGGTTACTGACCCTGACTGTTGTATATGTGCAAGTGCTGTTTTGCAGACCTTTTGATCACGTGCATAGTTATTTTGCCCTCTTAGTTCCTTGTTTTGTAAGGATTGGTATTCTTCATTGATTTATTTTCCGAAACGCTTTATCCTCACAAGGGTCGCGGGTGGTGCTGGAGCCTATCCCAGCCATCTTCGGGCAGTAGGCGGGGGACACCCTGAACCGGTTGCCAGCCAATCGCAGGGCACACAGAAACGAACAACCATCTGCGCTCACACTCACACCTACGGACAATTTTGAGTGTTCAATCAGCCTGCCATGCATGTTTTCGGAATGTGGGAGGAAACCGGAGTACCCGGAGAAAACCCACGTAGGCATGGGGAGAACATGCAAACTCCACACAGGAAGGCCGGAGCTGGAATCGAACCTCTGCACTGTGAAGTCGACAGGCTAACCACTCGACTACCGGGTCGCCTGTATTGGTATTATTTAGTCATTTTGTTTGTCACGTAAAATGGACTTTTGTCGTTTCGTTTGTATTCTTTCTGTTACTATTACCTTGCCTTTTGCGCTTTTTTTTTTTTTTTTTTTTTCGTTTCGTTTGTATTCTTTCGGTTACTATTACCTTGCCTTTTGCAAGAGTTTTTTTTTTTTTTTTTTTTTTTAATGCCTTGTTTTTCCTGGCTCCTTGTGACCCCAGATTTCTGTTTAGACTCTGTCGGTTTTACATTTTTGACAATAAACATTTTTTATTGCATTTTGTCCATGTCTGCATTTTGAGGAGAAAAAACATTATTTGCTTCGTTCTCTAACCTGACAACTCCAAATACTTAGATCCGTATAGTGGTGAGGAGTGGGACAAATAAATGTCCCTGATTGGCGACTGTTCCCAAAATATGCATCTAGACGACGACGATCATGTTTACTGCGATTTGCAGTACAATAGTGGTGTGCTTACTCATCCTTTTAGGACAATGGCAACATTTTGTAAGTCTATTAGGACTTTGCATCTTTGACCGCTTCTTTTATCCGCCGCGTTTTCAAGGTTGTCATGACCAACATTGCCAGGTACCACGTAAGCCCGCTCATTCTTTCCTTGCCACACATCTCACGCATTTGAATCATTCCCGAATTCTTATGACCGTGAAGTACGTTTACCTTTTACTTGCATCATCAGCGGTTAAAAGGTAAGCCAAAGCCATTCCATATTGAGCTCAAAACCCTTCGTTGTCAGAGGGGAATTTATGGACCTGAAATAGTGCAACATTTTATCTTTTCAAAATTAAAGATTAAGAGGGTGTCTCATTATCTTGAAGGCTTGTGAGGGTTGTTGACTCTCTCGGGTCTTTAGCTTTCAAAGAAAGCGTAATGTTTTAGAGCACACTGTAATGAAGCATGGAATATAGCTTTTGTCCAGGGAATGATCATGCCCTGGATTTATACATTGCTCATTGTCATGTAGACAAAGAGCCACTGCCGGTGTCTGGTTTCAGGTTTCAATATGAATATGATCCATCTGATCACCTGGCAGATGTCTGCTGTGTTTTTCTGTAACTATCTGCACAGCTTTGCTGGAGACTAAACTGGGATTTTGTCAAATGGAAGTGTTTTTTATTTTCACCTTAAAACACATAACAGTATACGGTGCTAAATCCAAATTCGAAAACCTCAAAAGATCAACCAAAGATTTTTGAAAAATTCGACTCGAAAAGTGCACATAAGCCCATCACACTTCTTGTCATGCCAGACGCAGATGTCCGAAAAGTTTGAGATTTTGCATCACAGTTTATTCCGTTTTGACTTCAGTATCTTAACAATCAATTTGTTTTATTAAGTTAAGTGTTAAGAGCAGGTTGGTCAGGTTTCATTAGATCTATATTTTCAAAAATGCTTTGTTTTAGTTTAGTTTCTTATATTTAGTATTAGTTTTATTTTTTTTATGGGTCTCTCTCTCTCTCTCTCTCTATGTGTGTATGTGGTATTCATTGGGTGCAATTTTTTTAAAAAAGGCACCAAGCATTGTGTAATAAACTAAAGTATAATTCTCAGACGACTGTTTGACCTTCCTTCTTCTGTGCAAACGTACAGCAGTACCAAAATAAATGCATTTAAAATAAACCCTGAATGCTCATTTTTGATATTACTGAAGAAATACAAAAACAAAGGATATTTTTACCGTGATTACAGTTAGTTTTAGTTTTATAAACGTAAGATGTAGTTTCAGTTGTCATGTTTTTAAAAGCACTCACATTTTTTCTTTTATTTGATTAATGAAAATGTTTTTCAATTTTTAGTTTTAGTCATTTGTTCATTTTTATTAACTGTTAAGAATACTTGGGCGGACGTCAACAAATCTCATGAGACTCCAGCTCATTCAATATCCTCAAGTGTGTTTTTCGTTCCTGCTTAGAGATGAATCCTATACAGTCAGTATAGCAATTCAATGGGTCTGTTTAAGACTCTATATACAGGTACCGTACTGCCGTACATATGGTGTGGCCAACCAACTGAAGGCAACTCTTTTGAAAGCACAGTAAATCAGCTGCTTCGCACTTTTACAAACTCTTGCTGATGTGGGGCGAACAATGTGTGGATTGCAAATGAGCACCATTTTATCTCTCAGTCACACAATGACTTGGGAAAAAAAAATGGGGTTCCCAATGCTAACAGCCAAAGGGCATCAATTAAGTGCGACAGTGTGAACAGAGCTCCTTAAGCCTTTATCTAATCTGTGTGAAATTAATTATCTTCTCCTTTTGCTGAATTGGCAGAGTGCTATTTGAACTCAGCTGTCTGCAAATAGTTACATAAGCTTCTTTGTCAAGGATAAATTGTTTCTGTAATGACTTTCTCCCCTACCTATACGCTGGCCTTTTTCACCAAATAGCCAGACCCTTGTTACTTCATCTTCTTTACTTATGGTGATGTCATTAAAAAACATCCAACAAAACAGATTAAAAAGGGTGGTGCAAGACAGAGGTTTTCATTCGTCTAATCTAACTGCCAGTTTGTGTTTACTGTCAACCCAAGGGTTGTTGAAAATAGATCCATGCTGCCCTCTGTCTGTTATACGCCTCTAATGGTCCTCTACATCTACACCTTCAACAAATTAGTGTGCAAACAATCATTTACACTGCGGCTGAATAGGACCGAACCAACGCAGCCATCAACATAATCACGTGAGTGCGCCACGACAACATTGGTGACATCAGAACGTCCAAAGTCGGAGACCAAAAGCCACGACATCAGTGACATCAGAACGTCCAAAGTCGGAGACCAAAAGTAGCACGATGTGGAGGTTAAGGAAGCCATCTTAGTTGTCAGCTACTCTCATGAGATGGGCTTTGCATGCCATCACAGAAAGGTATCAGTGTAATTTAAGGAAACCATGTTGTCAGCTACTCTCATGAGATGAAGTCTCAAGGCTTTGCATGCCATCACAGAAAGGTATCAGTGTAACAAAAATTAAAAACAAACAAACAATGATGATAACCTCCATCCATCCGTCCATTTTCCGATCCGCTTAACCTCACAAGGGTCGCAGGGGGTGCTGGAGCCGATCCCAGCTGTCTTCGGGCAGTAGGCGAGGGACACCCTGAACCGGTTGCCAGCCAATTGCAGGGCACACAGAGACGAACAACCATCTATGCTGACACTCACACCTAGGGACAATTTTAGAGTGTTCAATCAACAATTTCGAGTATTCAATTAGCCTGCCATGCGTGTTTTTGGAATGTGGGCGGAAACCGGAGGACCCGGAAAAAACCCACGCAGGCACGCGGAGAACATGCAAACTCCACACAGGGAGGCCAGAGCTGGAATTGAACCGGCTACCTCTGCACTGTGAGGTCGACACGCTAACCACTGGAAGATGATCACCTTAGAATTGTAAATTGAACTTTTTGCAACATAAGATGAGCTTGGGTGCTCACGGTTTAGTAATTTATTTTACGAAGTAGAATGTAAATCGCATACTGAATGTAAAATGGCATGAAAATGACCGGAGAAGCCCTTCAACAAAGTGCACAATGAAAAGTGTGAAAAAGGTCATTTGTAGTATGTTTTTAAATGTAACCTATTTTACAGAAACATAATCAACACAACATCAAATCATTGCCTGTACCGTACATTTAACAAAGATTTTGTGGTACTGACAGTCTGAGCTGATGATAAATTAATTTGCAATAATGAAATTATATAATTTCCAATGGGAACAATTGTTTTGAAATGACAGCGACTTGGAAGTCAACCAGTGTCACAGAACAATACAATACAATACAAGACATCCTGATTTATATACAGATTGTGTTCAATTTTGGGTAAGTCTGGAAGAAATATAATTCCGGCGGGTTGGCTATGAAACCTCCACTGATGTACATGTTGGTTACGGTTGAGGAAAACAAGGTGACTGGTATGCAAAATGTTCCCAAAAATACAAGTAGGACATTTCTTTTGTTATATTACCACCATGCTTGGATGGTTCCGTTCTTCTATACAAAACAGATGTGTAAATAACTAAGAAAAAAAATCAGCATTGATATTTTTACCACACAGCACACATTTTTTTGGTGTGTCAGGTTAAATCGTGTTAAAGCATGAACAAATATACATCTGGGAAAATATCAAATGTTAAATATTCCCCCTTTCAATTCTGTTGGCAGCTTATTCAATTTGTGTGCAGCCTAACAGCCAAATGCTGCTTCACCATTTTGCTTTGAACACTGGGCTCCACTTACTGACCTGAGTCTGCAGACCTCAGAGCTCTACTGAGTTTAAATTCACGTAGCATTGCCTTCAGGTACTGAGGACCAGTCAGCGACTGAGAGTAGCAAAACTTTAAAATGTATTCTAAAGCCGACTGGGTGCCGGTGTTTAGGACTGCAGCAATATGGTCTGATCTCTTTGTTCTGCTCAGAACCTAAACTGTGGCATAGTGAATGGGCTGCAGCTATGTGATGCTCCTCTGATGGAGTCCAGTCAGAAGACCATTCCAATAATCAAGCCTACCACCACCAAATACAGTGTAAGTCAATAATTAGCAGTGCTTATTCTCGGTCCTCTCCGAATACTCCTTTTTCTTTTTCTCTGTATTTTCTGGTTGCCTCTCATATGTCAGTCTTGGTGCTATGACAGACATCCGGTTTAGGGAAGCAGACTGGAGATGTAGTTATGTGTGGGGTGTCCTGTGTTAGTGATTTCAAGTACATAATAAGAGCCATCAGAACACAATTGCCATTTTTTTTCATGCCATGTAAGAGGTCTACTTTGTTCTGCTCAGAACCTAAACTGTGGCATTGTGAATGGGCTGCAGCTGTGTGATGCTCCTCTGATGGAGTCCAGTCAGAAGGCCATTCCAATAATCAAGCCTACCACCACCAGATACGGTGTAAGTTAATAATTAGCAGTGCTGATTCTCGGTCTTCTCTGAATACTCCTTTTTCTTTTTCTCTGTATTTTCTTGTTGCCTCTCATATGTCAGTCTTGGTGCTATGACAGACATTCGGTTTAGGGAAGCAGACTGGAGATATAGTTATGTGTGGGGTGTGCTGTCTTAGTGATTTCAAGTACATAATAAGAGCCATCAGAACACAATTGCCATTTTTTTTCATGCCATGTATGAGGTCTGTCACAATTTAACATTCGGTTTAAATGCCAATTTACGAATAGATGTGTACCCCACCCCAACCCCGTCAAGTCCACGGGTGGTATCCTGATGGGAAGCAGCCTGACTCCATAGATATGCTGAGCAATATGGTTACGTCATTAGATCTTTTCGCCCGGGGAGAGGAGAGCAGAATTAGCTCGCCACTACCACCTAGCGGCGAAATAAAGCATCTGGCACCTCTGTTACAAGAACCTCGGGCCAGTAGATTTATGAAATTTTGCTGATTGGATTACCTTTCCTAAAGATGTAAATTAGTTTTATTGATCGGTTTAGGGAAGCAGACTGGAGATATAGTTATGTGTGGGGTGTGCTGTCTTAGTGATTTCAAGTACATAATAAGAGCCATCAGAACACAATTGCCATTTTTTTTCATGCCATGTATGAGGTCTGTCACAATTTAACATTCGGTTTAAATGCCAATTTACGAATAGATGTGTACCCCACCCCAACCCCGTCAAGTCCACGGGTGGTATCCTGATGGGAAGCAGCCTGACTCCATAGATATGCTGAGCAATATGGTTACGTCATTAGATCTTTTAGCCCGGGGAGAGGAGAGCAGAATTAGCTCGCTACTACCACCTAGCTGCGAAATAAAGCATCTGGCACCGCTGTGACAAGAACCTCGGGCCAGTAGACTTGTTATGAAATATTGCTGATTGAATTACCTTTCCTAAAGATGTAAATTAGTTTTATTGAAGACTCTAAATAATCATTTTGTGTGAATTGTTTGATTGCTGGCCAATATGCGCTCTTTGAGGGTTTAACCATTTAAATCTAGCACTGTCTTGGGTGACGCGTCGTGTATTTAACTGAATGAAAGCCATAAAAAACACATTTTATTTAGCAATCTGCAAGTCAATAGAAACATTATCATGCCAAATCAGTAGGACTGAAGTTTGATGTTTCCCTTCACCACAAGGTACGCTTAACAATAACTGCATTGTGATCTTATTTTAACAGTTTACTGTTTTTTCCAGAGCTGATTAAATAATTTCAAATAAATTGCAGCGTCGCTGTGTTATTGTCATGGTGACTAACAGGGGGAGCTCGCGGTCCAAGGAAGAGGTGCTAATGTTTCGCCTTCCATTTAAAGAAATAAAGCCCTCCCATACAACACTCCGATTTGGCATATTTAGGCAGCAAATCTGGTGCGAAATGTTTGAAACGACCACGGGACATGTGCACATTATTACAAAGCACCCCATGCGTTTTACGTATATTCACGAGAAGTCGAGCCCCGAGGGCCTTTTCGAAATTTAACCCCTGCGTTACACCCCGTGTGCTTGTTTGTTGGTCACTTATGAAAAACGCGGAGTACCATTGGCAATTGTGGCAGGTAGCGTGAGTAGTTTCTTTGAATGAGAAAAGAGGAAGAAAGACATCGCCAGTGCAATTCTCAGTGAATATCCGATAGGTTGGTGCGGGTGTAGCGAACCATAACCGGGAGCCACCCGAACGAGCCCGGAACCACCACGTCTCATGCTAAACTCCACCCAGCGTGGTCTATCAAACTGTACCCGAGAGAGTTGTTAACCGTTTGGGTCACTGAAGCAGTTTGGGGGAATTTGAAATTGGGGCGTTATGATAATTTGTATTCCGCACTGTCCCGGCATGCTCCCTTCCAGCCCGGCGTTCTCCCGGACGCCATATTTTCCGCCCTCCTCGTCATTATTTTATTTACTAAATGCCGATATCACTCCGCCGGGTCAGAGAGTATTTTGAAGAAATTGGCATCCGGTTTTTAGGGGTGTTTTTTTCCAGTCTGCCACTGACGTTGTTGCCAAATCGCTACGCTCATGCCATATATATTTCTCGATGTTAACGCCAACGCGGAAATAATTTTACGCACGGTGTTCGGTGGATCTACTTTTTGAGCAGCCAAGAAGGGGCCGTGCTTCGGTGCCACTTATCATTAGCCATGGCCACAGTTCCAGTCTGGACCGCGGCGCAAGCATCAACTTAATTTTACGACATTTCCTCCACAGTTTCACAGTTTATCCCTCGCAGGATCCGACGCCGAGGTCCCATCAAGCTCATGTTTATTCGTTCATGTGTGGTGAGGCGCCTGTTACTGCGTGGCAGGGTGGCTGCGAGCGTCTCGTAACTGGCCGCTGGGTCCCGCAGCTTGTCGCAGCTGAAGAAAATAGAACCAGTTGCCAACCGAGCCGTCGGCGAACCTCCTCCGAGCACGCGA
>NW_017805540.1:1305548-1308967 GCF_001891065.2 Hippocampus comes
CCCCCCGGGGGCGGGGTGGCTGCGAGCTTCTCGTAACTGGCCGCTGGGTCCCGCAGCTTGTCGCAGCTGAAGAAAATAGAACCAGTTGCCAACCGAGCCGTCGGCGACCCCCCTCCGAGCCGTCGACTGGCGCCTCGCTGTGGATTCCTACGCCGACATGGAGCGTTGACTCGGATTTTTGGGGGGCTTTTTCCGGAGGTGAATGTGACACATTTCTGGCAGTAGACTTGGGTGGCTAACAGCAAGTAGCTACATAACCCCAACCCGTGCGACGACAGCTGTCATTGGAGAAAGGAAAGTGATCCCCCCCTCCGCTCCTCCCAAATGCGTGTGCCAAGGAAGCGCTTCTTCTGACGGATTTAAAACAGCGCTCCTTGCATCAAATGGGCAAAGTGGGGAATAACCTTGCGGCGCTGGAATATAACGATACGCGTGATGCGTTTTTGAGAGCCGTGCTTCATCGGAAAGAAGCTAGCTAGCTTGGTTAGCTTGCTAGCTAGCTAGCTGGTTGATCAAACCTTGACTTTTCATCCTCTCCAGAAATTGTAGACATGAAGAGGATAATTCACAGTTCCTAGGGGCTGGAAGGTATGGCAAATGAGTGTTTTTTTCTTTCATTTAATTTCATTGTTTGTGGTTGCTCGAACCTCCAATATCCATCTCCTGATGATGATGATTGGGGGGGGGGTCTTGTCGCCTCCGTGACTCGCACTATTCAACGAAACATTCTGTCGAGCGAATGGATCACACACGCTCTATTTACATGGGAGTTGTTGCAACGTTGTTGCAACACCGTCGCAACATTCACACTCTAACGGTGCTCGTTTTATTTGTGTGCAATGCGAGCTAAAGCCACGCCATTATGTAAGCATCCTCTCCACTTGTGTGGCATTGTAGTTCCCCAACACAGTTGCGTTTCACTCAATAGACCTAGCCTTTGTGTGTGTGTGTGTGTGTGTGTGTGTGTGTTGGGCACAGATGCTCATCGACGCCTCGGAAGTTGGCCCATAGACTGCCTGGTTATCTTCATCCACCTCCAAAATGCTACATGACTGAGTTTGTCATTCACTTCAACGCGTTGCAATTAATTACACACAAAGGTGAACCTGTGTGCTCAGTGCATGACTTCAAACACCTACCAGAACCAAGTGGAATAAGTACTCTGAGGCCCATTACCATCCATGTTCTTGATTTTTTCCGTCTGTCGCACACTTCAACTCAACAGGCTAGAAGGTATCGTTGGTTAGCTGTGTGTGTGTGTGTGTGTGTGTGTGTGTGTGTGTGTGTGTGTGTGTGTGCGGGCGCGCGCATGTGCGTTCGTGTCTTTGTAAGTGCTTTGTGCCCAATTTGGAGTTCACAAAAGCTCACGTTTGCATGTGTACACTGGAGCCCACGGTGGTAGTCGTGACTACCCTGTGGGCTCACCTCAGATGCTCCCATGTTGGGTGTCATCGCCTGATCAGATGAGCTGAGCCACGGCCCAATTTCGCCAAAAGTGTTCCCCTACACAATTTAGTGTCAGAGAAGTGTCTCAAGCCTTTTATTTTGTAAACAAGTTCAGATCTGTGTTGTTGTTGTTGCAGAGTTAATGTACAGTAGCCACTGACAGTAAAATGAAACATCAAGGCTACACTGAAATCAATCTCCAAAAAGTGCAAAGGTCATCCTGTTGCAAGGAAATGTTAAATGAATACATTTGTGCTGTTGCTTCTTCATTGGTTTAGCTTTAGCGGCTTCTTTTTAGAGGTGGCTGTGCGCTGCGTCCATCAAGCACAATGCCGTCGTCGAGGTTTTGCTTTCTAATTCATTTTCTATCGAACATTTTATTAAAGGCATTTTCTATTGATATCAATAAGGTGTCGATCGTGATATATATCGATAGTGAATTATTGTTCAGCTCTAATCGGAAGGGAGGAACACTTTTCAAATGAGGCCCAAGTGTATTGTAGGTACTTGTGTATACCCCGCTTTACAAGCAAGTATTAAAATATTAATCTTGGTCAGAAAGTTTGTTGGTGGGAGAAAGTCAGAACTGAAATGAAAATTCTCATTGATTAGGGTGGATAGATGGATAGATCCCATGATAATTGAACAAACACAGCAAAATAACTGATTTCAGTCTGTGTGAAGACCTTCCTCACATGAATTTGTTCATACAGCTGATATTGTTGCATCAAAGTCTTTACTCTTTAACTGTTTTAAAACTTATGCAAGGCCCACCACACACACACACACGCGCACACACACAGAGCAGCACGACCGAACATTACCACGCAATGGGCAGGGTTGTGCAAATACGTCAATAACACCGTTCAGTATGTGGGACCTCAAAATGTTATTTCCTGAAAACAATAACAGGGGTCGCGGTTTTTCCATGGCAGCGCATCATTATGTGTGCGAGGGTGAGACGTTTTGTCGTCGCGTTTGGCCACGTCACTTAGTGTGGGTTGCAAGTGTCTCCTTCACCCTGAACAAAAGTGAATTCTAATAATTCTATTATTTTATGTCTTTCCAGCACAGCCCGGATACTCCTTCGTATAATATTGGTGCCCTTCTAATGACTTCTATTTCTTGTGTTTTTGGACCACCATCTGCTTAAAGAGCCTGTAGGCGTACTTAGACCAATCAGACACAAGCGAAAAAGAGACAAGGCAGTCAGATGGTGTCAGCTCCCCTCTAAGGTTTGGCATATTGAGTAGTACGGTAAAATCCCATGTGTAATGTGCGTCCGGCGTAATATGCCACCCCTCCCCCCAAAATCACCCTTTAAAAGTATTTTTTTTTTCTCTGTACCCATGTATAATGTGGTACCCTGATTTTCTGGTGTCCTTTATTATCTGGTCACATTTGTGCAAGTGCATGATTTTAATGCTGAAGTCTCACTCATCAATATAAAACATGATGGTTGAAAGTTGCCCTCTTTTTCACTGTTTTGTTCCAGCTCCTCCACTTGCACCTCTCCTATTTTGAAGAGAGTGCCAGGAGGGTGTGCGGAGACGGGAAAAAATCTTTTGGATTTACTTCATTTTAACATGTACATCAGTTGCACATGATTTAACTGTGTTAAACTCACATGTTATTTGATTAGTAACATAAAATATGATGGTGTAATGAACTCTGTTGTATTTTACTGTCCAGTGTTGCTGTTGAGGGGTTGCAATGAGCATTCTCAAATCAGTACTGAAATGTATGAGTTTGTAAGCCCACCACTTATTTGCAAAGTGATGTCAAAATGACAGCAAATTCGTGGGCTAGCGCAGCACATTTGAGTAAGCGTACTTTGTTAGAAAGTGATCAGTACGAACGGAAAGTGTGTCAGGCTGTTCATATCAAAGCGTGCAATTATTTACATCTGATAAACTGCCTTTGTCAAATAATCTGACGGCTCTTGCCAGCACTACTAGCCGCTAGCGCGGCTG
>NW_017805540.1:1309089-1309467 GCF_001891065.2 Hippocampus comes
TTTGACAGTGAGTAAGCAGTGTTGTATTATTTTGTCATTTTATGTTAACTGTTCTTTTGATGGCAGCTCGGGCACCCTCAGCGGCTCCTCTTGTTGTCTTGTTGTCTTTTTGAGAGGGAAGAAATATTTCATCTGCTGTATGTTGCACATACAGCTCATTTGACAATAAAGTTGGACTTGACTGTTAAGATGTGACACACGGCCAGGAACAACTTGAAAATTAAAGCGTACCGAGGCATTGATGGTTGAATAAGGTTTATTTTAAATGTGGCCTTCGTACCGCGTTGGCGGTTTATTGGGTAGCGTGAAATATTGATTAGGGCTATTTTTTTTTTTTGTGTGTGTGGGGGGCTGGGGGGGGGAGGCTGATTATGCATG
>NW_017805540.1:1311508-1313972 GCF_001891065.2 Hippocampus comes
TGGTGTAGCTTTAGCGGCTTCTTTTTAGAGGTGGCTGTGCGCTGCGTCCATCAAGCACAATGCCGTCGTCGAGGTTTTGCTTTCTAATTCATTTTCTATCGAACATTTTATTAAAGGCATTTTCTATTGATATCAATAAGGTGTCGATCGTGATATATATCGATAGTGAATTATTGTTCAGCTCTAATCGGAAGGGAGGAACACTTTTCAAATGAGGTCCAAGTGTACTGTAGGTACTTGTGTATACCCCACTTTACAAGCAAGTATTAAAATATTAATCTTGGTCAGAAAGTTTGTTGGTGGGAGAAAGTCGGAACTGAAATGAAAATTCTCATTGATTAGGGTGGATAGATGGATAGATCCCATGATAATTGAACAAACACAGCAAAATAACTGATTTCAGTCTGTGTGAAGACCTTCCTCACATGAATTTGTTCATACAGCTGATATTGTTGCATCAAAGTCTTTACTCTTTAACTGTTTTAAAACTTATTCAAGGCCCACCACACACACACACACGCGCACACACACAGAGCAGCACGACCGAACATTACCACGCAATGGGCAGGGTTGTGCAAATACGTCAATAACACCGTTCAGTATGTGGGACCTCAAAATGTTATTTCCTGAAAACAATAACAGGGGTCGCGGTTTTTCCATGGCAGCGCATCATTATGTGTGCGAGGGTGAGACGTTTTGTCGTCGCGTTTGGCCACGTCACTTAGTGTGGGTTGCAAGTGTCTCCTTCACCCTGAACAAAAGTGAATTCTAATAATTCTATTATTTTATGTCTTTCCAGCACAGCCCGGATACTCCTTCGTATAATATTGGTGCCCTTCTAATGACTTCTATTTCTTGTGTTTTTGGACCACCATCTGCTTAAAGAGCCTGTAGGCGTACTTAGACCAATCAGACACAAGCGAAAAAGAGACAAGGCAGTCAGATGGTGTCAGCTCCCCTCTAAGGTTTGGCATATTGAGTAGTACGGTAAAATCCCATGTGTAATGTGCGTCCGGCGTAATATGCCACCCCTCCCCCCAAAACCAACCTTTAAAAGTATTTTTTTTTTTCTCTGTACCCATGTATAATGTGGTACCCTGATTTTCTGGTGTCCTTTATTATCTGGTCACATTTGTGCAAGTGCATGATTTTAATGCTGAAGTCTCACTCATCAATATAAAACATGATGGTTGAAAGTTGCCCTCTTTTTCACTGTTTTGTTCCAGCTCCTCCACTTGCACCTCTCCTATTTTGAAGAGAGTGCCAGGAGGGTGTGCGGGGACGGGAAAAAATCTTTTGGATTTACTTAATTTGAACATGTACATCAGTTGCACATGATTTAACTGTGTTAAACTCACGTGTAATTTGATTAGTAACAGATAAAATATGATGGTGTAATGAACTCTGTTGTATTTTACTGTCCAGTGTTGCTGTTGAGGGGTTGCAATGAGCATTCTCAAATCAGTACTGAAATGTATGAGTTTGTAAGCCCACCACTTATTTGCAAAGTGATGTCAAAATGACAGCAAATTCGTGGGCTAGCGCAGCACATTTGAGTAAGCGTACTTTGTTAGAATACATTTGTGCAAGTGCATGTTTTTAATGTTGAAGTCTCACGAATCAATATAAAACATGATGGTTGAAAGTTGCCCTCTTTTTCACTGTTTTGTTCCAGCTCCTCCACTTGCACCTCTCCTATTTTGAAGAGAGTGCCAGGAGGGTGTGCGGAGACGGGAAAAAATCTTTTGGATTTACTTCATTTTAACATGTACATCAGTTGCACATGATTTAACTGTGTTAAACTCACGTGTAATTTGATTAGTAACAGATAAAATATGATGGTGTAATGAACTCTGTTGTATTTTACTGTCCAGTGTTGCTGTTGAGGGGTTGCAATGAGCATTCTCAGATCAGTACTGAAATGTATGAGTTTGTAAACCCACCACTTATTTGCAAAGTGATGTCACAATGACAGTAGCGAATTCGTGGGCGAGCGCAGCACATTTGAGTAAGCGTACTTTGTTAGAAAGTGATCAGTACGAACGGAAAGTGTGTCAGGCTGTTCGTATCAAAGCGTGCAATTATTTACATCTGATAAACTGCCTTTGTCAAATAATCTGACGGCTCTTGCCAGCACTACTAGCCGCTAGCGCGGCTGTCGCTAAATGCTGGCAACAGGCACCGTAGAAAACGGTGTCACTGTAATTTATTATTTTTTTAATTACCCTTAACGATTTGATTTTTTTTTTCATGACACCGTTGTGTCATTAGTCGGTAACAGATCAGTACTGAAATGTATGAGTTTGTAAACCCACCACTTATTTGCAAAGTGATGTCACAATGACAGTAGCGAATTCGTGGGCGAGCGCAGCACATTTGAGTAAGCGTACTTTGTTAGAAAGTGATCAGTACGAACGGAAAGTGTGTCAGGCTGTTCGTATCAAAGCGTGCAATTATTTACATA
>NW_017805540.1:1314061-1391182 GCF_001891065.2 Hippocampus comes
CTGTAATGTATAATTTTTTTAATTACCCTTAACGATTTGAATGTTTTTTTCATGACACCGTTGTGTCATTAGTCGGTAACACAAGAAGCAACAGTTTGACGGCAGTGGTTCAGGCTCTGGAAAATGAGGCATGTCAGCTGTTAATGGCGGCGCGGGCACCCGCAGCGGCTCCTCTTGTTGTCTGAAGACATTTCATCTGTGCTGTATGTTGCACATACAGCTCATTTGACAATAAAGTTGGACTTGACTGTTAAGATGTGACACACGGCCAGGAACAACAGCTCTCGCCAGCGCTACTAGCCGCTAGCGCGGCTGTCGCTAAACGCTGGCAACAGGCGCCGTAGAAAACGGTGTCACTGTAATTTATAATTTTTTTAATTACCCTTAACGATTTGAATGTTTTTTTCATGACACCGTTGTGTCATTAGTCGGTAACAAGGAGCAACAGTTTGTGACGGCAGTGGTTCAGGCTCTGGAAAATGAGGCATGTCAGCTGTTAATGGTGGCGCGGGCACCCGCAGCGGCTCCTCTTGTTGTCTGAAGACATTTCATCTGTGCTGTATGTTGCACATACAGCTCATTTGACAATAAAGTTGGACTTGACTGTTAAGATGTGACACACGGCCAGGAACAACTTGAAAATTAAAGCGTACCGAGGCATTGATGGTTGAATAAGGTTTATTTTAAATGTGGCCTTCGTACCGTTTTGGCGGTTTATTGGGTAGCGTGAAATATTGATTAGGGATATTTTTTTTGGGGGGGGGGCTGATTATGCATGGGATTTTACAGTATTTCTGACAAAACGTTGCATTGAAAAAATGCTGCCTGGTCATTTGCTCATGTTCAACCACAAATCTCAGCCAAGGCCAAATAATCCCAATTACACAGAAGTATACACCTTCACAAATGCCTCCCCACTGCTTATCCCAGAATGTAGTCATGCAGAGTCATGTACTCAAAATGAAAAATGTATGGATCGTTTTGCTAAAAGATGTCCGGTACCTCTTTGAGGATCTGCACCAGAATTTAAGGGGTTCTTCCTTGCCCAGAACTCCATCCCTCCACAAAGTTGAACCAAAATAAGTGGTGTAGGTTTTGCATGCTCTGCGAATAAACAAACCGTGTTGAAAATGTATCTGACGGTTTCAATTAAACCTGACCCTATCATCTTTGTAAAGGAACAGGTTGGGTATTGGATCTCACTGGAGGAGGTGAGGTGTTATTATTGTGGCCTGGGAGTGTCTGCTATTTTAACATTACAAAGCATGAGGAGGACAGTAACACTAATTGGTCAGTTTTACCTGTCCTCACGTAGCGTGCCGCTTTTTATCGGTGACCTCAACAAAACACCAGATGAGCGAACAGTTTATTTTTGGGCAGACATGGTGGTCACATTTGTAGTTAAAGCGCCAAAGCTTTCCTTATGTTGACCTCTATCTAAAATGTAGTTAGCCATGTCGAATCAAAGGAATTAGAAAAAAAATGCAAAAATGCATACTGATGGGAACATTTCTGATCCCTCCGAAAATGTGACACCACGATAGTATCTTTGTTTGTGTCAGAATGTCATCAGAGGAACAGACTGTGGAACCCTCTGACCAGGGACCCTCACCACCCTCCACCTGTGCAGGGCCAACATCCACAGGGAGTCCCGCTCATTCCGACAAGCAACCACGTGGCAGGCCACGCAAGGATGCTGCTGCTGTCTGCCTACCCCAGGCGCCAATCTCAGTCTCCTCTAAGAACATTAATAAGTATGTCTTCGCTTTATGGAAAGACATAATATGTATAGTTCCACATTTAGGTGTGCGTCTTGGAGGTATTTTGATTTGGATGCCGCCTTACTTTCGCAAAGTGTGAGGCAGGAGGGCATATATATATCTCCATACTGTCAGTAAAAAACAGCTTATGTGAATTTCATGAAACTTTGTGGGGGGCTGTAGAAATTTGGTGCAACCAGAATAGTGTTTTATTTATTTATTTTTTTGTGCAATGGCACCTGTTCAGCAGAGACGCTCTGCATGCAGCTCGTTTGGTGGTGTGTGTGTCTTTGACCAGTCATGCCGAACTCGTACGACACAACTTTTTTTTTTTTTTTGTCATTCATGACTGGTCACATTTCAACTCTGACACAAGATCAGATCCTGCCTGATCATCGCGTGCCGCCGCCAAGAGCACGCTCCGACGGCAAAGGTCATTGGGGATGCGAGAAAGAAAAGAGTCCAGGCATCAGGGAAACGGTTTGTGGGCATGCAGGACCAGGGGGCACAAGTGCAGGCTCTGCAGGAACAACGAACACATGGCACATGCTTCCGCTGAGTGCCAATGTGGTGTCATGGTATTTCACGTTATACAGTATGTTAGCATTAAGCTAGCAGGCTACAAACTTGTGGTTTGGTTGAATATTTTGGTTCTTTGATATACTGTACAATGTTGATTTCTCTTTGGGTCAGATCCATACAGTAAACTTCAACTGGAATTTTTGTTTTCCGCAGTTGCTTCAGGGTTTGTCCCTCAATGCTTACTGTTCTGTAGTTGTGTCAGTGATGGTCTTGCACCATGTCTCGGTTCTACTCTTGCTCCTGATATTCTGGTTTTGTTCGGTTCTGCTCTGTTACGCTTCGACTTGTTGATTGAATTGCTTTTCAATGGTGTAGCTGTCATATGTTTTGAAATGGCTCCAGACCTCTGCCCAGCCTTGATCAAGAGGAGGTCTCAATGGAGGTTGGGCAAAAACTGATACACGCAGCAGTCTGTTTTAACAGGATGTGACGTGCATGAGTAGGCAGCTGACTGGTGCTAATGACGCAACCAGATATTGACTCACAGCAATCGCTTCCTTTGATGAGGAGCCTATATTGATAATTAGTTACACAAAAGACATTCTGGGTCAAATTCAAACCGCCCTGCGATGAATTCTCCCTTCTTGGCGATTCAATGTGTGTTGAGCGTTTTTTCGGTCTGCAGTTTTTGATTTAATACACTGGTCATTTTGGAGGTAGTTATTTAGGGTGCAGTTGCAGTACAACCGTACTTTGTAAAGAGAGATGATCCCAGAAAGAAAAGTATATATGGACACATTTTGATATTGATAGATGACACAGAAGTAGGGACAATTTACTTTCTTCCCTGGAACGTCCTCAAAAAGTGTTGATGGACTCCACTTTGGACCATTTACATCAGGGACCTTTAACTCCTTTCCCCGAGTGCTGCTTTCCTGCATGTTTTAGATATTCTGTTTCATTCAATTGAATTCAATTCAATTCAATTCCCTCCTCCAACACACCTGCTCAGCTGACCCTTTGAATCAGTTGTCCGATAATCGTTGTTTACAAAATCAGCGGTCAATACAAATTAATAAGTGTCTGGAGAGAAAATAATAAAAAAACAATGCTACCAAGCCACATAGTAGAAGAAATGAATTAGCACGTTACCACACATTGAGCTGAGAGGACAGGTCTATAAGATATAATAAATATTTATAATATGGTATAACTCTTGGTTGTCCCACCAGGTGGAAATCGGCATAATTTCACCAGCTGTAGTGGATACATGAAGTAGAAAAACACATGCAAGAGAAGACATTTGCACAAGAATTACATTGCACTCATGAGGAACCACAATTTGGATCTAATCCATCCATCCATCCATCCATCCATTTTCCGATCCGCTTTATCCTCATAAGGGTTGCGGGGTGCGCTGCAGCTTATCCTAGCCGTCTTCGGGCAGTAGGCGGAGGGACACCCTGAACTGGTTGCCAGCCAGTCACAGGGCACACAGACACGAACAACCATCTGCACACAGACTCACACCGAGGGACAATTTTGAATGGTCAATCAGCCTGGCATGTTTTTGGAATGTGGGAGGAAACCGGAGTACCCGAAGGAAATCCACGCAGGCCCGGGGAAAACATGCAAACTCCACACAGGAAGGCCGGAGCCGGGATTGAACCCACTATCTCTGCACTGTAAGGTTGAGGCGCTAACCACCGGGCCGCCTGGATCTAATCTAAAACCTGATTCAATCCATCACCAATTTTGTTTGTTTGCAAAATAGATTGCTGAGTTTACATTTTGCCTTTTGATATCTCATTAATCGGAATGAATACAACTTGCCTAATTCACTACAGTTGAGAACAGAATCGGTCAAAGCTGATTCATCATACAGATATCGTGCAGATATATTTGACGATGGCACGCTGAAATCACTTTGATTCCGGCTGCAGGTGTATGCTCCATGACAAGGTTGATGCAATAGCCACATTACAATAACAAACATCAAAGCCGTAATTAATTCATGAGCATGGTTATTGAGCCCATGATTATTGTGCAATTGAAGAGTATGTATAATTATCCTGTTACGTAATATACAGCATTAATTGTCCTGCAGTTATCTTTTTGATAAAATGTATTAAAAAAAAAAGTGAATTTGACAAATGTTCATGAAAGTGAATCTATATATTGGCAGCTCTGTAAATGACAGCAAATAAAAGGCTATTTCAGGGTAGCGCGGAATACAGGAATACAGATCAACTAGTCTGGTATTGAAATGAACAGAAATCTCAGGTCCCCACAAAACACTCAATTCACATTCGACTGTACACGTTGCTATTGCACTTTTGTCGATTTAAAAAAAAAAAATCGTACATTATCCCTGTCCCGAGACGCCAGCTTCATGTTTACGCCATCCACTCGATACAGCAGGCCCACTACAACTACCTCAAGTGATGTCATCGAGGCAGCTCCTTTGTTTTGGTCTGTTCACTCCGCTCTGAAAATTACATTAATAATGTCGCAACATTGGTTCATTAAAATAAAGTGACTGCAATTGACTTTGCTCTTCAGCGGATTGTCTCCGCTCCAAAGCAAGGCGAATCGGGCTGCTGTGGTTTAAAGAAGACTTTGTCAGCAACAATATGGCATGATAGAACATTTAACAGCACATGAATCCAATTTTGTGAAAAAGTCATCTGAAAGTAAAACAACTGGATTTAAGTCAGACAGCCGTAGCTTTCATTGTTACCTCTGTCAATTATTAATACTTGACCGTGTGAGACACAGACATGTCAAATGGCTCTTGTCGAAGTGGTTGTTAAAATAGACTCCTTTGCCCACGCTCCGTCTGCTTGCTCGTCCATTCCAGGGCCAGGTTTTCCCTGTCAGGTTTTCCAGGCAGCACGCTGTGAGCTGGGACTACTTACCACAGCATTATTTTCACCTTTTTTTTTCCTCACTTGCTGTGGTGGGTCTAGGGAGGGGAGGAGGAAAGAGGGGGAGGCAAGGGAAGAGGAGTGGGGGTGCATAGATGAAAAGTCGCACAGCCGATTTCTGCACGGCTCTCTAGCTTGTACTGAAAATGTCATTCTCTCAGCAGTGAGACATCGACAGTATATATATGGAGTGAAATGTCTTGCCTTTTCTGCTGCAGCTGTATACAAATATAATATTTAATCATGGCGAACAAATTCATCACTGTCTTTCTGTTTTTTGGTGAAGGACAACTGAATTTTTTGAAACGTTTGAGGTCCATTACTACGGCTTGATTTAAATTGCAGTAGGAGTTGTCTGATTAAAGATTTTTTTTAAGACATTGTTGATGGTTGAGTCGACTCATCACTGAGGTCATTGATGTTTTTTCAGTACATTACTATAATTACCGGGGAAAAAAGTGTGATGTGGGTATGCTTTGCAATCTCTACTCTCCAACAATAAAGAGCTTATGCAACACATTTATGCAGTACACACGTTAGAACACACACACACCTGACGTGGGCTGGGTGAAGGCTTGAGTCGTGTCATCGTATTTCCAGCCAGAGAGAGACATTGGTGAAACCTGTCGTCGCTCTGGGCCAAGCACAGCAGCGGGTTCTGCATGGTTGTGAATTTGCGGTGTTTGCAAATAATCGCGGTCCTCTACGTGGGCAGTCGGCTAATTCCCCGGTTTCCTTCCACTTCGATAGTTTGTGTCATATTGTATCGTAAGGAATTCAAACAGGTGACAAAGGCGTGTTTCGCAAACCGAGGTTTTATTCACAATCACAGGCAACATCGACCCTCACATTCCGTTCGGCAACACTCGGACATCATTGGCATAACCTCCGAGAGCCAGTAAAGTCAGTTCTTAAAAATAGAAGCCTTGTAGCACAACCACACGATTGCTTTCCAAAGCTCCACATTCAGAAAGACAATTTAAATCAATTAGGGTGATGGACTAATTTCATTCAACACACACCTGTTGTTGTTCGTGGCTCTGCCTTGTCCTCAGGCGAAAAACACGAGAGTAGCGACTAAAATAAAGTCAGTACAAATCGTACACTACAGGTCCAAGTGGGCAATTCCAGTTTAACTGGGTCTCTGAAGCACTTGACCACACATCAAATGTGAAATTAAACATCCAAGTAAATCTATTGATTTCTAAAAATGTGTGTGAGTAAGCCGACCTGTACGTTTGCCTCACTTTACTGGACAGAATTGGATGCGAAAATGCTAACATGCTGCTTGTGAACACACCACATTATTCCTTTTTTAAAAAAACGGCATTTATTTCTATATTTTCAAGTATTTAAACATCAACACTGAGCTGTGACAGCACGGAAGTAAACAAAGGAAAATAAAAAATGTCAAGTGTTACATCTCGTTTAGGTGGCTGGGCTGCCTCTTCCCTTCAATCGATTGGAATGAGGGTAATCTTGGCATTACTCCACTGGCTGTATTTGACAATTATTTAATGACAGACACATATCAAATCTAACATACTGTATTTTGACCACAGTTAATTGTCTATGCTTTCACTGTAGTTAAGATTTATTGTTTGTTTTTTTTTGTGTGTAATTCTGGCAAATGTGGGTCTATATATGTCATTGAATGGTGTATTTCAGCTAGCACTGATGGAGTATCACCACTCTGGTTGGTTGACGTTGCACTTGGTAGATATCCGATACTGGGCAGGTTTTTATCTATGTTTGGATGAGGCATGATTCCCTTCTAAATTTCTGATTCCATGTGGTTCCCCCTGCCAACCCCCTTTTCTTTCTTTATGCTTCTGTGACGCTTATGTGGCGCTTACGCCCATATCTCACGGAGCAGTGAAAGTTTACAAGCGTGCACACGTAGCGAATGTTGTCGGTTGTCAGGGTTGGTTCCATTTTGCAACGACGTTTGCCTGATATTCTCAAACAGTTTCAATGGCTGCAAACAGTTTTTGTTGCCGCCATCAAATTTGGAACATGTTTGGGAACTTTTTGATTGCTGCCAAACGTCTTGGCGTCCTTGAATGAACCCTGACAAGAAAAAAACAAAACAAAACAAAACATGTTTTCCTCTTTAACGTTATTTAATTTATCCAATTATGGCTTGTGTTTTTCGTATTCTTTTTGCTGCGCTCCGTTTTGGCCCATGTTGTTAATGGAAGCAGTGCACCTCAGATTGCTCTGTTAGAACTCTTAGAAAGTCATTTAAAAACATCTTCCTGACAAATCAACTGTAATTACTCGATGAATCAGCCATCCCTCTTTCAGACTAGATTCAAAAGATTACTTTTTAAACCTTGTGTAATTGTAGTTTTGTACTACTTTTGATTAGGCCAAACAAAAAAGATAGTGTGTTTCCGGTAACATGAAATTTCAGCATAGGGTCGGTAGGTCGGACAAAGGTTTTTTGTTTTTTTTTAAATCTTTTTTTTTTCCCCATCAAAAATGTAAACAAATTAATCATAAAACATAAAACAAGAAGACATTAAACCCGCCACTCGGCCCGTGGTGTTCATCAAATAGTTCGCTGAATTTTTTTCGATACATCAATGGATGTTATTTTCTTAACATTACGGTACGAGCATGCGACTGTAACACAGAAAACGCGGTTTAAACTGTCGTTGAAGATCGCGGCCGCCGCCATGTTTCAATGTTGTTGACAGACGACAGGGCAAACGACGCACGCACTCAACGTGAATATCGCGAGAGTTTGCACCGATGTAAACCCTCTCCACAAAAATGTCGAGGGTTATTGGAAAAAAATGCCGACCGTAAAGTTTTTTTTCGACGTAGAAATTCTCGGTCGGGTTACCGGAAACACACTACTTTTTTTTTCTACACCTTAGACCTTTTGTCCAGAAAAATGATGTACAAATGCATACATATTGTGACATATCGTAGCAGTTCAACTGTGATTCACGTCCCTGGTGAGTGGTTGGGCAGAACTTCTCACGACCATTCATTGTGTGTCATATTTCTATATTGCTGGAACTTGTGATGACAATAAACGCCTTCTCTTTGGCTCAGTGGTGGGCACACACGTTTTTAATGGCTTGATCATGCCACCCAATGAAGTTATGCTTGCAGGTGGCTAACTGTGATACAAGCTGTCAATGTTTGCCTCCATCCTCATTTTTGAGGGTTGTTACTTATCTTAACATGGAAGTTATTTCAAGGGAGGAGTCGAGTTGGCATCCAGCCACTTGTGATTTATAGGTTTTTTTCTCTCTCTCTCTCTCTCTCTCTCTCTCTCTCTCTCTCTCTCTCTCTCTCTCTCTCTCTCTCTCTCTCGCTCTCTCTCTTTCTCTCCCCCTCCCCCCCATCCTCTCTCTGGTGACATCAAAATGATGCCAGCCCACATCCTGCCATCTCCTCCTCCTCTTCTGAGCGCTTGTATCCTTCCAAGCACCCCTGAGACGTAACTGCTCTCATTTGGGAGGTGTTTGCGCTTCCCGTTGAGCATGTTAACAGTCGTATCCGCCACAATTATGCTCTTCACGTGCTGTCTCAGAGATGATGTCAGCACAGGCCCTCAGCCTCCTGGAGGATGCTGACAAAGGCACCATGCTATTTATCTCGTGTGTGTGTGTGTGTGTGTGTGTGTGTGTGTGTGTGTGTGTGTGTGTGCGCGTGCGTGTGTGTGTGCGCGTGTGTCCGATTTGTATGAGCTGAGATGCAGTCAGATCGGAAGAGTTGATGCCTGAAGTGCTGACGTAGCTTAAGTAGTAAGTTGTGCACTGGGCTATGTTGCTTTCTTCCTGATTCAAACGGTTGTATCGTCTTGCTTCTGGGACAGTCGACTGAAGCGGGAAGACAGACACACAAGGGGTTATTCCACTCCTCTTACTCGCAACTTATTTCTTACAGACAGTACAATAAAATGCTGTGCTAAATGACACACGTGGATGTTTCTGTACACAGGGATTGGTGTTTGTGCCTGGCAGTTTGACAAGATTTGAACTACAGTTTTCTTTAATTGTTTAGTGTGTACAAGGTTCCTGGCATCAGCCGTTTGGAGGTTTTGGTGTGCAATGGATTAGTATGCATAGGAATACAGTACGTACTCACGTGGCATGCTCAGCTACCATCATACTTTCATTTTTTTACGGCTGGGAGAATACTACGGAGCCCCTAATGTGACATACAAGAAAAAGAAAAAAAAAACTAATTCCCTTGCAAAGATTTGTGCAAGAAAGCAATTTCATTTATTTGTTTTTAAACAGAGGCAACACATTTTTTTGAATGCGCGTTTATGTATTTCCGGGTCAAATACCAAGAAACCTATGTTATTTTATTTTAGAGTGAATTTAAAAGCAATAGTTCCAAGTCCTCCTCCATGACATGCCGTTTGTCAAACAGATGCACATTGGTGGTTTGGGTCGCCAAACAAACGTAATATTTTTTTAAAATGAATTTCCACCCAAGGGAATACGTTTTTTGTTGTTGTTGTTGTTGTTTTCCTTCTATCTTAGGGGCTCTGTAGAATACCGACTTAAAAAAAAAATACCCACCCAAAAATCCAATTTCCAATTTAAATAGATTTTTTTTTTTCACAATGACAGCACAGTAGTCAAACCTTTTATTTTATTGAATTATTTTAAATGCTGGAAAATGTTAACTACAATCAACAACAACATGTATTTCATTTTGGGTTCATATGTCACAGCAAAACTGAGTGAACATAACGAGTGAAAAGTATTACTTTGTGTTTATAAAGTTGACAGCTGTTTCATGTCACAGTATGCTTCATTTTAACATGCAGGTTGGTGTTGTGTCCTTATGAATGATAGACTGCCACTCAAACATCTTTTTCCATTGTATTTTTATTAATGTATTTCAATTAGGTCCTTTCCTACCTACTGGCAATAAGAGGCATGCCCACTCTATACTGCCAGATAGTATTTATCCACTGTTCCTCCCCTTTTACAGCCCAATGACAGCTGTGGCTAAATCTCATTTCCATTGCCTGCATTTATTTGTTTTTGCCTTTTTCTTGCCTTAGGGGCCGCAACAGAGGTAGGGCTATCATGGATGAGGAAGACAGTATGGATGGAACAGAGATAGCGGAGTCCATTGGCCCTCAGGACACAGGTGAGAACTACACTACCCCTTTCCTTGTGAACTAGTCATTCAGTGGAGGGCAGAGAGCTTTTTCATGCTGCCTTGGCCTTCCTCTTCAGGGCTGTTAATGAAAGGCTTCAGCTTGAGCTGCAGTGGGTTTCTATTCTCCCTTGCCTCAGTCTTTCACTCGCTGCCTCCACCTCTCCTGCTGCACTAAGATTGCCATTGAAGAGCAGTGGGAAAGAGCCCAAGGCTAATGCCCCCTAAAAGCTTTTTAAAATCCCATCAGTCACTCCAGACACATTTCTGCTTTTTTTTTTTTTTTTTTTTTTTTTAAATGAGCATGGTGTACATTAAGTCATGTGATGTTCAGTCTCATTCATTTTGATGCCCCCGTTCATGCCGAATACCCTAAGGAGTGGGGCATCTTCCAGTGGCTTGAATTTCGTTTGTTACATCTACCTAACGCCTCCAACAGGTGTTTTTATTCCCATATATAATACATATCTTCTTGTCTTGTTGTCATTTTCCCCTTTTTGGTGGACTGCCACGTTTTACATGAATGACTCTGTGTTCCCCACATAGATTGGTCCATAGAGGATAATGCTAATCGTGAAAGTAAAGTGAAATAGAGTCACAAAAGATCAGAATCAGTGCTCTAGAAATTAACGTAGAGAGAAAAATAAATGATACTTTCTGACCTTTTCAACCAGAAATATTGAGCTTAAATAACCTATTTAGAAATATTTTTATGATGATTTTTACACATTTACACTCACCATTATTCACTTGATACCATGAAATGATTTTCAGGCCATATTGCTAAGCCCTGATTCTCCCCTGGAAGCAGTTAAGCATCAAGCAAAAATATGGGGGAAAAATCTTACATTTTAAGTCCAAAGTATTTGTATATGGTCATAAAATTTTTTAATCTTTTTGCTTAACAAATATTTTTACGCACATTATTTGCCCCCTTCATAATTTCTGTGTTATTTGTATATTTATCACACACACAAACATTTCAGTTCATCAATCTAATTTGAATATCACACAGAGACAACCCAAGGCAATACAAAATGCAGTTTCTAAATGCCAAGTTAATTTATTCAGATACACACAAAAAAATTGGGGAGGTGGGCTGTTTATGTATGATAGTGCCTTTGCAGAATAATATTTCAGACAGTATAGACAGGCCGCTGCTCGAACGTGACTCTGTCCCCCTTGCCCCAGCCTAGCTGATCATGTCATGGGCAGATGAACTTTGTGATTTGTTTTCTTTTAAATAAGCAAAACTGTTGCATAACAACGGAACAGAAGTACAGAAAGGTTCACTCAGAGACACATTTTCAGAAATGGCCAGATAAAAGATTTACATGGTTGTTTCACATTTGATAAGGCCCTAAGAACCCCAACTGTTTGTCTACATAATGCAGAATTGATGCTACATTTAAAAAAAGTGTTGTGCTTTACAGTCATATTTAGCATAAAAATGTCTTTGTAATATATTTTTAACAGACTGGTCAATCAATTTTTTTCCATCACCTTAAGAAACAGAAATCCAAGCAGGGGAGACTGTGGAAGTGGTGAGCAGTGATGTGCCAGAGGAGGACACGTCCTCTCCTCCTCCTCCTCCTTGTCCTCCTCCTCCTCCGGCCCAGAGCCCTCCACACGACACTCTTGCAGGACCGTCTGTCCCAGCAAGTAGAGGAGTCCAAAGCAGGTTAGCAACGACAAAGCCCTTGACTGGGAATTTTCTGTTGTGCGAAGTATAGTACTTACTGCTCGCTATGTGCATGCATTTAATGAAACGCAGTCATTAGCTGACTGACAGCTTTTCCTCCCGGGTGCCACAGTATTGTTTTTGTCTATCGCACACCCTCTACCATCCATTTTCTCTTTTTCAGTGAACGTCTTTGTGCCTTCTGTTACTGCGGGACTCGTAGCCTGTTGGGTCAGGGGGAACTTCGAGTGTTCAGCACCACGCTGCCCCTCGACCATCTCCTCAGACACAAAGATGGAGAGGATTCGATGAACAATGGCGGTAATGGCATTGGGTCCACTGAGCCACACGTGGCAGGCGAGACCACCTCAGGACAGCAGGAACTGACCAAGTTAGTGTTTTTTTTCTTTGCCAAACTTGTTTTGGTGCTATGGAACTAGGTGGGCTCCATTCAGAGTTCCCAGTGGCCTATTGGGTCGTGGGAGCCATAATGCAGTCTGGCAGCTCGCCAAGTCAGCAGTTGATTGTCTCATGTTGCCATGTGATTGGTGGCAAAGGCCACCCCTCGCTTATGTCACATGACCACAGGGAAAGCTACGCAGTGCTGGGGGAACAATCAGGATTGATTTATAAGTGAGGTGCGTGCGTGACAGAGGGAAATGTTAAGTTAGCATCCTAATCAGGGCTCAAGGCTGTTGTATCATTTTTCTGCAAGTGAAGCTGCCAGTGTTGCAGTTCTGAAGCAACTCAACTGCAAGAGTCTTTGTGCAGATGCCAGATTTCATGATGGCTCTCTTCCTCTGCCTCCTCTTCCTCTCCACAGATACACTCTATCCATCTGGTATATTTTTGTTTTGGTGAAAACTGAACATTATTCTGCTGTCCTCACTACCCCGTCTAATACTTTTGTTTCCAGCGGGTCTGAAAGGAGTGAGGGAGATCCAGACCCAGCAAGTCGATTTTGGGATGAGCTCTCTCATGTCGGCCTTCCACAAGATCTCAACGTCTGGTCTCTCTTGGAGTCAGGTAGGAGTCAACAGCATAATTTGCAGTAGATTTCTTTCAGTTCACATTTCCAAACAAATGTTCCTATTTTGATCAATTATATCTGGAATAATTCCATGCTTGTTAGTGCTCTCAGACTACCTTAAGAGCAGGGGATGTTCACCCCTTCATGTTCAACTGTAAATGAACACCGCCTGTGTGAAGCTGCGTCTGGATGAGGAATAATAGAAGTATCATATCTATCTATCTATCTCTCTATCTATCTATCTATCTATCTGTCTCTATATCTATCTATCTCTCTATCTATGAATAAAAAACATGCCCATATAGGAGCCGATTCTTAACAAATTTACATTTAAAATGGTCAACAGTTTAACGCAAATGAGCTATCAAACTTGCTGGATCAACGAGTAATAACACAGCCCATCGGCTTGCCCAAATTTTATTCATGTAGGCACACAATTGAGGTAGATGACTGCTGCACATTATTTGCAGCTTGAAATCACTTACCTTGGGTCACAGGTTTCTAACCTATTGATAGGTTAGAAACCCACGCTTGTTCTTTGTTTGAATAGTATCACTTGATTCAGTCTCTTCTAACATTTCATACAAAAAAATTAAATAAATACAAGCATGTATAATTACTGCTGGTATCAGATCTATATTGGTGTCGTTCAGTATTCTAGGTTGCAATATCGGGACACCCCTTCATATTTATAAATCGCTGTTTGTGCGAGTGCCTTCCATTTATGGAGATTTAGTCGCTGGTTGTTTTGGAAAAATATTGTCAATTACGGGGGTCGGAAATGTCACTAATCGGAGACAAAATGGCAACATCGCCTGTTTTTTTTTTTTTTTTACATTAGCTCCATTCCGTGCGCAACCATGTTTTCTAGTGCAACTACTGAACTTTAATTAATAAAATAATATTTATTTACACATACCGGGAATTGATAAAATTGAGTAATTGGCCTTCAAGGCTTTTGAGAGTTTATGTTCCACTGTATGATGATTCAAAGTGAGTAAATTACTATTTTGCAAGTGCTGCTTGTGTCCATGTAACTAAACACAAACCAGAAGGTTGATGGGATATTCCTTCTTTTGATGTTTTGCAAATGACAGGGCAATGCTGGGCGCATCAGAGTTGTGCCTCATGGTCCGAAGGTGTTTGTGAGGGCGAGGGACAATCTCTGCTTAATGTGGACAGAGCCATTGACTCAGGGAGCACAAAGGTGAGTCTTGGGGGAAGCATCCGTGCCCTAATAGGTATTAACACCATCTTAATGTGTTGAGGAAGGCATGCCTTCCTCGCTGAGGCACAGTAAAGCTGATGGATCAGTCTGGCTGGTAAAGGTCAGCTCAGCACTGCGGCTCTGTCAACTGTGAAATGGAAAAGGTCATGCCACTCAACTGGGTCTGAGCTCTCATGGCAGCTTAGCCACATAGCACGAGCAAAGGCACTTTGCTGTGTTTGTGTTTGCCACCTATTGGTTGTGTAGTCTGTCTGCAAATCTTCCACTTGAACTCCAGAGTGGCTATTCAAGCCCACTTAGAGCATCAAGAGAAAGAAAAAGTGTCTGGATAAGGTTTCACCTGGAGTGTTATTAACAAGGGACTTAATTTGGAGTTGAAAAACATATTGATGAACAGACAATCAAGTCTATGCAGAAAACGCCACTTTTGACTGTTTGACATTTCACCTCCCCCAATGTCTCTCTCCCTGCAGCACTGTGCATACTGTAAGCGCCTTGGAGCATCCATTAAGTGCTGTGCTGAAGGATGTACTCAACTCTACCATTACCCCTGTGCTGGGGCAGCAGGGGCCTTTCAGGATATCAGGAGTCTGTCGCTCCTTTGCCCAGAACACATTGATTTGGCCATGCAGAAATGTAAGCCGGGTTTAAACAATTGTACGGCGATGTAGCTTATTCCGTCATGTAACACTGACATTTTCCTCTCCACAGTTGTTGACGATGCAAATTGCGCATTGTGCGACAGCCCGGGGGATCTACTGGACCAACTCTTCTGCACCAGTTGTGGACAGCATTATCATGGGATCTGCCTGGATATGGCCGTGACCCCTCTGAGGAGAGCTGGGTGGCAGTGTCCTGAGTGCAAGGTCTGCCAGACATGCAAGTGAGTGACCTTGCCGCAAAGGTTTTTATTCACATAAACAGTTATGCGTCAGCTCACCGTTGATGCTTATATCGGTTGTGAACCCCACAAGATGATTTCTCAAAAACGTGTCACAGATGGTATTAATCATCACTGTAATATCTTGAAGCCCTTTTCAACGCGGGTTGTAGCCTTCGCGCTCATTTTATCCAACCGCCTTCTGCAGGAACCCAGGAGAGGACACTAAAATGCTTGTGTGTGACATGTGTGACAAAGGCTACCATACATTCTGTCTCCAACCTGCCATGGATGCTCTACCCACTAATGGGTGGAGATGTAAGGTAGGAGAAAACTCATCCTGTGTTGCCGTCTTAGGCTGGATTTTCTGCAGGCACCCAAGTTACACAACGAAAAGAAAAAAGACTGACGCAGATTTTTAGTAGACTGGATAATTGCGCTTGCTATGGTTCTAAGGCTCTTGATGCCGCTATATAATGTCGAATGGACCAAAAAAATTCCGCTCAATCCCTTGATTTAAATGAGGTTAACCTCCACATTATCATAATAACTTGTCTGCAGTTATTTTCCCTTTTTGATAGTCAACACACTGCTACTGTGTATACATGTATATATATATATATATATATATATAAAAATATATATATATATATATATACTTTTGTTTTTCTGCAGACATGGGTCTGTGTACATCACCAATGGGCAGCGTTCTATGACTTCAGGCTAGTGTTGATGGGGTGTATGCGTTCTATGTGTTTGCGTTGCACTTGTGTTGGCCGATATCCAATACATATCACATTCGGATCCACATTTGGAACAGGCCTGATTCTGATCTGAGGATATCTGATTCCATGTTTTTGCCCTCTTTCTGCTGCTGTGACTCATATGCCAATTGTGCCAACGTAGAATGAAAACCCAAAATGTCACTTGGACCGTGTTGTGCCTTATTGAACATAGCACAGCCGTTAAAGCAGAAGCATCGCATCCCACATTACGAGAAATGGTCAAATGGCTTGATTTACCAAGAAATTGTCTTTTGCCCGGTAGAACTGCAGGGTATGTATCCAGTGTGGAACTCGAACCAGCGGGTTGTGGCACTACACCAGCCTGCTGTGTGAGAGTTGTGTCCAAAATCAGGATCCTGCTCTGAGTTGTCCAATGTGTGCCTGCATCTTGGACCCTGAGCACCACAAAGACCTACTCCTCTGCCACACTTGTAAGAGGTAAGTTAAAAAGTTTTTTTTTTAACACCATAACAGTAACAGAGGAAAAAAAATCTGTTACTTTTACCCTGAAAGTCGATCCCAATCTGTTCTGTGACACCGCTGGACCTTAGATTTCCCATTGAGGTTAATTATCTCTGTCATTATACAGCATCAAAATTGTCACCATCACAAAATCTTTATCAACTGCATATTAAAAACAGAAGTGGGGGAGCCAGTCTGTCGCCAGATAGCGAGCAGCAGTCTAAATTTTCTTAGTTGTACTTGTCAAACAGAAAAATCAAATGGGTTTCAAATACTCAACAGCAGTTACGGTTAATCCTAATTAAAGTTCTTTAAGAAACAAAAAGGTAAATATCTGAGTTGTAATAAGCCTTTGAGAATGGAAACAAAAAGAGTGGGTGGAAACCTTCCAATACAACCGCTTTCTTAGCCTCCTTTCATGTTCTTCTTAGCGCCATCTTTCTTTCAGAAAAAGTGTTACAAGAAGCCAAACAAAACACACAAGCAGTTAATCATTGGATACTAGCTGAAATGTCTTGTTCGGTGAGTTGTAGGACTTAGCGATTAATCAATTTTCTCAGTCAATTCAAGTTTTTTAGTATTGGCTTCAAAAACTGTATTTTTTTTCTTTGCAGTTTCCATAGTTCAAAGCGCTGTGCACTGTTTTCATTCGAATATCATGGCTGAAAACATTGGTGCTAGTTTACAAAGGGCCACAGTTTCACTAGTAATTGGTTTGGGTTTGCACTGCAGCATCAGACAAGGAGCAAAAAACAATCGTTTGCAAAGTATGCTCAAAGGTTAAAATTTTGAAATTGAGACATGCAGCACAGTGATAGAAATCCTGTGCAGAACTCGAAAGAACGCAGGAATCCAACATTTCCCGCTAAGAAGTGGACAACATGTGGGCAGAATCATTTTTTTATTATGTTCAAAAGGGAGAGCCTGGTGGAAATTACGTTTGACCAATGGCTTTGTACTCTTTTCAGATGGATTCACATTGACTGTGAGCGTCAGAACTCGGGCCAAACAGAAAACCACCCCAGAGAGGACTTTGTTTGCTCCAACTGCAGGTCCCCCACTCCAGTGCGGGTGCTTCGAGCAGAGAATATGGATACTGGCCCAGAGCTTTGCCCTCAGCCAGTCTCAACGCACACAGACTCTGAGACTGACTCACAGCTGGCTCAAAAGCACATGGACCTAGAGCCTGGCATTCGGCTGCTTCCTGAAATGCACAATGACCCCAAACCGGAATTACTTGCTGCTCCATCGCCCTCAGATCAAGAGCCTGTTGGGGATGGCGTCCTGCTTGAGAAACCAGCTACGTCTGCCCAAGAGCCTGGTGGGTCCTTCTTCCCCAAAAATGTCCATTTATTGTTGATCAGTGCTCCCCAACCACCGGTCCGCAGACCAGTATAAAAAAAGATCTGTTTTTCGAACACAGATGATGATTTGCTGAAGTGTCAAACTGCTGCACTTTAGCGCCAACTACTGCAGAGGAGGACTTGATGTCTTGTTTTTATATAGGGAGGGGGGGGGGGGGGGCCCAAAAAAAAAGGGGGGGGACTTCAGTAGCCGGTACCCTAAGTACCCAATGTTGCAGATGCTTGGTATCGGTACTTGCCCGTCCCCATTTATTATTGTTATTCGGCCAAATCTACTTCTACATTTCTCACCAAAGTAATTGCAGCATTCAAAATGTTCAGCTGAGTATTCAGACATCCTGGGAAGATACTTTTTCACCTACCCAGCATTCCCACATTTGCCTGAATTCCTCATTTACTGCGAGAAATTCAAAGTAATGGAAAGATTCCATATTCACAAATTCACCATTTTTTTAGCTTCTCGGCCCCAGCTAGTCAGTTGTAAGATGTGATCATACAGTGCTTACTTTGGGCTATCATGCCACCTATGATCACATTTCAAATTCTTCACAGATTTGACTAAGACCAAAAAGAAGTGCTACCTCTTCTTTAATGAACTTCTGAGCGTCCTCCCATCACCAGATGGTGTCTTGCAAGCAGCTGATTAAGGAAATCTTTTGTCAGAAGTTTAATTGAAAATTAGCAAAAGTTTTCCCTTAGATATACGATGTGATGCGTCAATCAGAATCATTAAGCTCTTGTTTTGTTTTAAGCTCGTTTATAGTTGGGCTGGCATATCAGGTTTCACTCCCCCAGGATTCGATTAGAGACTGCTTTCATCAAAGTACCGCCAATGATTTTTTTTGCTTCTGTACCTGATTGACACCTAGACCCTTCGTCTTAAATCCACACCCCCCCCACCCCCAAACCCTTATGTCCTCTCACGTGTGAAACTTAATTCCATTGCATCAAAGAGGATCAGCGATGTCTTGGCGTAGGCTTGTGCTTGTGTGTGGCACTGCTCCAGTTTGGCATGCATGTCTTGAGAGTAATGAGTGGCATCAGGAAAATAGATTGGTGTGCTGGGATCTCGTTGGCGCTGCACTGCCCACATTGTCTAGACTTCACTGGAGAGGAGAATTGGAGTAGCATTATGGCTGTGATAGCTGTCTACAAACCTGCCCTGGAGCATTGCTTGCTCATTCATGACTGATCAGACTCCTTTCTCACTCTGCTCCATATAGATCTTCTCTGTGGTCATCAACTCCTTCAATAGTTAGGGGTGTCAGACTCGTTTTCGTCACGGGCTACATTGTAGTTTGTCTCGGGGAGCCAGTTATGACCATTAAACTGACCGAAAAATATCTATTTTCTTTCTGCCCTCATGCTGTAAAATACCGTACGTATTTGTTGACGCATATAACGACGGGCGGACGAATACGTTGCTGTAGACTTGTATCGTTACTTGATTATGCTTCTTCCTGAGCCCCTGCACACTCGTAGCACCGAAAGCGAGAGGGACACTGCTGGAAGCATCTAAGAAACAGTATATTCACAATACATTACACAGCGGCGTCCTTTGTCCAGAAAGCTCATGTTTGGAGAGAGAAAGATGTGTCCACAAGATTCGCTTACCTGGAAGACTGTCGGGCCAAGCCGAAAGGTACTACAAACAAAGTCTGCAGAGGCAAACAGACCATAGGAGGGAACAGTCTGACAAACCAGCTCGCTGACTTCAAAGAGCAACCGGTTAGCAAACGTGATGCAGCAAGGCAACGTCCCTTCAGATCGAAGTCTAATTGAGTGTGAATTACTTTTTGACAAGCAAATGAATAAATTTGTAAATGAGTGGAGTCACACACTCACCCAGTAACTATGCAGCTGCTTGGCCTTGTCATTAAAACACACACTTCTAAATAACTATGTACTGTACTGTATAGTAAATATACAGTATTATTTCCTAAGAGAAATCATACATCCCCATATATTTCTTCTTCTCTGCATTGTCGATGTATGAGCTAAGACTCAAGTGACTCTACTCGGGTGCAAAAAAAGAACATGATTGGGATATCTCAAATTAAGACAGTTTTTGTGGAATAAATCATTCAGCTGCATTCAAGTGTGTCTTACCATAAATGTTGTAAATAAGTCCACTGGACAATATTTCCATGTGATGTGGATATGGTGTCTTTATCTGCAAATCACGTTCCAGTACAACGTACACTCACTCCAGAATGTTATGTGCTCCCATGTTGATTTTCCAGAGAGCAACGAACCCTATTAGTGCCGCAGAATCAGCCCTGGTTCTTTCCATTATACTGCTCTAATCCATAATAATCAATATGAAAATAATTATTTTATTTGAAATGCAGTTTCATATGCCATAAAATCTGATGTCTTATTTTCACCAAACGTTTCTTTGTCTGCGTTTGTACAGACCTTGCTCTAATTGACCATGAGTAAATAAACACCCCAGTATATGTGTGAAGTAATGCAGTATCTTTACCGGAAACTTCAGCACACTTGATTTAAAGGATTTGCACCGTTAATCACAGCAGTGTATTTATCTAAACATCACCTCATTCACTGTAGGCGATGAAGGAAGGGGGCCAGTGGGGCATTAATATGAATGAGAGTGTGTGTTCAGCTCGGTCAATGGCTAAACACCTAAGAGACTTGGAGGGCCATCTCCTAAATGACTTTCTGGCATGGACACCGGATGAGCACCTGCAAGCTGCACAGTCACAAGTCCAGAGCAACAGCCCCTTGGATGTTGGTTGTCATGGTTACTCCCTTACTTGGCAGAGATGCATCGCAGGTGCATGCATGTGGGAATCAGGATCAGGGTGACGTGGGAACTTGAGGCTGGAAATGGTGGGTGGCCTGCTAAGACTAAACTGTGTGGACTGTCAGTGGCTGTCTGGCAGCTTATTTCTTTCAATGGGGTTTGCCTGAAAGCCAAGCCTGACTACTTCTATTCATGCCAGGCTGATGTTAATATCTTTGATACGGCACGCATCAATTAAAGACAAACGTGGACTAAATAGAGGCAAAAGAATTGGAAACACTTCACACTTTGCCTTTTTGTTTGGTTTCTCCTGCCTCGTTTTCTTTTTTGGTTTCTCCTCCTTGTTTTATTTTATTTTTTTCCATCTTTGCTTTTGTGGAGTATAATGGCGTGTAGATTTTTGAAATACAAATAACTACTGAAACATTACACACATGCCGTCAATCAGGCCTGTTTGATATTTACACTATCCTTATATGTAGTCAACACTGAACAAAGGGCCCTGCACACAAGGAGACATAGCTGATCTTTTTCTCATTACTTGTTACGAAAAATTTCAAAAAATGTGTGTATCCACATGCATATGCTACAGCTGCCACATTGAAAATAGACTCAAAACAATGGCTGGGAATAGGAAGTGAGCAAAATTGAGGCACTGGTGATGATTGATAATGAGGTAGAACTTCTGCTTCTAAACTAAAGCCCAGATCAGCACCAAGGTAAAGATTTATTTCTCCTTTAAAACATTTTCTTTTTCGTCCCCCCCAGATGTCTCCGTGGGATCAGACATGAAGGGTGCTGTGGACAAACCCACAGAATTCAAAGCAGGTTTGTTTTTCATCTTGTGTTATTATGACTGATGTGCCAATGCAAATCATCTGTTGTAATCATGGCATGTTTCGTCCTCCAGAAATTAAACCAGCGGCAAGAACCCAAGTCATATCTGCACACAACTCTGCGGCTTCAGTTATTCTCAGCCCGGAACGTCTAACGGAGGCACAACCGACGCAGGAAAACACTTTCCAAACCAAGCCAGCAAATACAGAGACCACCCCCGAGCAGGGCACGGTCCCCCCCAGCACAAAGGATTTTAAGGCCATCATCTCAACCACCAAAGAACTAAGTACTGCATCAGTACCTCTCACAAATCAACCAATGGAAGTCTCACTATCCCAATCTTTGCATATGGATGTAGCCATGGCTTCTTTTTTGGAAAGTACTCCAAAAGACCTTAAAGACAGGATGGAGGGTGACGGCCGTCAGGCCTCAGCCTCTGCTTCGTCCGAGGAACTGGACACGACACCAGAGAAGATGTCACATCTCTCTTTCCCAAGCCTGTCTATGGAGGAGAAAGCACTCAAGACAACTGTAGAGCAGTTGACAGAGAAGGTTGCTACTCCTTCACATTCCACGCCCGTGGCCCGAGGGATAGCTTCGAGGGATCCCCCACAGACGTTTGGCGACCACAGCATTGTATTACCCACCACTACCCTTATACCACTTACCCCGAAGATCGGAATGGGGAAGCCCGCGATCACCAAAAGGAAGTTTTCTCCAGGGAGGCCGCGTGTAAAACAGGTTGGAATCTCAACATCATACCAGTGATTTAATCTCATGTCCGCATTTTACCTGTTTGAGCCTAATTGGGATAGAACATTCCCAGAACGTTCCCCCATGATGTGATGTATGGTTGTGGCTTACTTTGGGACTCTATTGAGGTGGATATGGTGCCTGGTCTTCCTATTTTTTGCTTCAACTGACTCTTGGTAGAATGGTAGAGTCACTTTTAGTGACCTGTTTTGCGTATCAGTGCATCACTCGGATTGGTTTTTATGCAGACCTTGTGATGATTTATGGTCAGAATCCCGTTTGACAAAACGTTCCCAAAGACTCTTCACCAACTACAACCCAATGTCATCTCTCTGTTCATCTAATGTCCACATGCCAAACACCTCAGCACATTAAGATGGAGTGTTTGTAGACCCAAATAACCACTACGCTCATTAGCATTCACCATTTTTTTTGACACCATTAGCTCATTTTCAAATGCAGTGGATTTAAAAAGACTGCACACCCCTCGTGAAATGACGGTTTCTTTTTTATAATATGGAAAAAGAGACCAAGATAAATAATTTCAAAACTTTTCTCCAAATCCACCCTTTATTCTCTTTAATTTGATTAAAGAATTAATATTTTAAGTGGGAAAACTGTGTGCGTATAAGTAGCTAGCTAGCTAGCTAGCTAGGTAGATCGATCGATCTATACAGAGATATAGCTCTATCTATGTGGAGATCAATCGATATAGATCTCTAGAGAGACTCAGAGCATACATTCACCTGGTGTCATAAATACATATATCGTCAAATTTATACTTGGTTGAGAAGAGTGTTAGTGTGGCACATCCTCATGTGGCAATATTTGCTCTTCTTTGCATATATGGTTCAGATCTGCCAGATCCTGTTTACAGATGTCTTTAGATCACCTCATAGATGTTCAATCAGATTCAGGTCTGGACTTTGGTTTAGTTTTTTTGGTGTGCTTTCTTTCGATCACCCCATTCTTAAAGATACTTTCTCTTCACCTTCAGCTTTTTTTAGCAGCGGTCTGAAGGTTTTGTGACAATACTGGCTGGTATTTAGAACTATTCAGAATGTCCTCCCCTGTGACTAAAGCCCCAGTTCCAGCTGAAGAAAAACGGCCCCAAAGGCCGACATTTAGTTTTTTGTAATACCACTGTTGTAGCATGTTTTCTACATGCGATGATTCACTGTGTTCCTTGTTCCAATATATTTAATCCCTTGGAAAATATTTTGTACTCTTCTTCGGGCTGATAACCTTTGAACAATGAGATGCTGTGGAAGCCCTCAGTGCACCACGGCTTGCTCAAAATGTTAGGAAAAGCCTACTAGAACACTTGAACATTGGGATTGATAAGAGGGGACTTCAAATGGTGAAATGGTGGTAGGTGTTTGCTGACTCCCATTTAACACAAATTTGAATGTAGATTTTTAATTCTGAGCCATATCCCAGAAGCCATATTATCTGTTTTGTTTTAAGATAGACTGTATGTAAAAAAAAAAAATATATATATATATATATATATATATATATAAAACAGACACACACACACACACACACATCGACCATACCATATATAGATCATCACACAAAAATACCAATTAGAATTTAATCAATTTAATTCCAGTCACATCTCTTTGAAAGAGATGATAAATGACATCATCTCGACAAAAACTTGGGGCACCTCAGATTTTGGGTGTTCTTCCATCAGGTGGAAGCTTTTCACTGCCATTCTAATGCCCTTTGTCCGTTTATGTGAACATGCCTGACTGGATAGTTTCAGGGCTTTCTTACTTTACATGGCATCCTGCTGCATGAGCTGCATTTAACATTGATTAGCTTTGCAGGTTGTTTATCATCTGTACTAAACAGGTGCTCACATGCATGTAGAGATGGGGGTGGGGGGTTGCAACAAAGAGTTCGCTTTAACACCACAGTCTTCTCAACCTTTCACATTTTTGCACGTCTACCGTTTGTTTGCCATCTCAAACCTCTGCATAGGTGGGTGCATACAGTGGAACCTCCAAAGATCAACTCGTCTCAAAACATTCAGCGACTTGAGTCTCAGAATTAAAACTGTTCTTCCACAAGCAAATGCTTGCAGACAGGGAAATGTCTGTCAACAGTTTTCACCCTCTCACCATCATATTCAGTGGTGAAACCAAAATTAATCAGCCTTGGTGCATGCGTTATCTTTTAGCACGTCTTAGCTGCATTTTGAAGTCGGATACAGTTAGAATGGTGTGTGGATCAACGTGCAACAGGTGTACACACACAGACAATACGTAATACAATAAAACAAAGCGGACGGCAAAACCCCCCCAAAATTTTAAAAAACAACTACAAAAACAGTCCATACATGCATGTATGTTCCAGAAAAATTAATTCCATTAATTCTCTGTCGCATCCTATAACCTCCCCAAAACTCAGCAGCTGATGAATTAAAAAAAATAAATAAATAACATTCCCAACTTTCATACAACTGTTAAGTACGATTTAAGCACTACAGTCGCTAATTTCAGCAAAATGTAAATAAAGATGTCACCTTTTGAAGGTGCCTGACAGACACAAAATGGAGAGGGAACAGGTAGGTAGGTCGAAGTCCAAATATCTTGGGGTGTTCCACTGTATTGGATTTTCCCACATGGCGACATTGAGAACTCACCACATCCCATTCTAACATCATTCTTTGTACATTTTGTTTCTTTGCTGGCTTTGTTTTTACGTTGCTGCATTTTGTCGCCCTCCTCCTACCCTCTCTCTCACTCTCTCACCTCCCCTCCCCTGCCTTAGGGTGCATGGAGCCCCCATAGCAGTGTGAGCTCCCCCTTGTCCTGGTCTCCAGACCAGCCAGAGGGGTGGGATGTCCCAAAGACCAGGCAGTACCCTGGCAGCCCCAGCTGGAGCATCAGAGTGGTAAATACCGTGGCCCCCCTCCCATTCCGCAATGACTGACAGTCCCCGAGTGCTCCTGAATGTCTCTGTGATCTATATGGTTGCCTACATTAATTCCTAACACCTTACTGAGAGGCAGTGGCTGATAGGCCAATGGATAAGGAAATCGTTCTTCAAAATGGAAGTGAAGGATATTGACAAAGGCTATGTATGGTTTGGTGTACAGTAATCATTTTTTATCCCCGTTTTAGATTTTGGCAATAACCTTCGGGGATCAGTCATTGTTCACTGTCTCATCTGTCAGCCAAACATCTGTCTTGTTAATTTTTTGATTCATGTCCTTTTTTTTTCCCCTGTCCTTTTGACTTGACATGAGTCGTTTTTGGAAGTTTGACGCCAGGTAGTCAGTCTTTTGGCCGAGACCGTCCGGAGTTGGGCTCCGTTGTATAGTATTGTCCACCTGGGAACTGTGCAGGAAAGGGGAAGAGGTGTTGAAATTAGAGCCAAGTGTTAATATGAAGGCTTTATCATACTTACATTGAACGGTTTGGCAGACACAAATTTGGCGGGGTATGCACATTGATTTTGAGTTTCTCAACAGATGCTTAAAATGTGTACAGAACCAGCACATGGATGGGGAAAAAAATTGCATGTGTACCACCATTGTGTCTGATCATCTGGATCAGGAGTGAGTAACCTGCCATTAGTCCTACTCGGCCCCCTGGAGCATTTGATCAATTCCACCATACAAAGTTTTTTTATGAATTGCCCCAAAATATTTAACCCAGAAATCATTGAAGCATTTTTAGATCATTGTATATATTCTTTGATGAATTTAGCATGGCCCTTCAAAGACTGAAAAGGGTCATCACCCTTGATTTGGACTATAGTGGCCAAGAAGTGGACAGCTGGCATAGAATCAGTTCTTGCTGATTGCAAGCTTCAGAATTTCCTGCTAAGTGACTGGCAACCAGTGCATGGCTCTGTCGGCGTTTCGCCCCAAGTTAGCCTGTAATTGACTCCAGCTCCTGCAGTGGCTCTGAACAGGAGAAGTAGTCGACAATGGATGGATGGATGGCTCAAAGAGCGATATTTTCCCATCCAGATGGGGTCCCTATCCTCATCTCACTTGTGATCAAACACATTTCCTGATTGTTAACTTGCATCCACAGGGTCGGGGATCAGCCTTCCCAGGAAGGAGGAGGCCGAGAGGGGCTGGTCTGTCGGGGCGAACTGGACGTGGCAGGGCCAGGGGCAAGAGTGGAGTGTGTCCCAGCATCATACCCGGGGTATGTGTTTGAATAAGGTGCCATTGTATTTGGAGTGCGCTGACATTTGTTTGTTTTTCCACTTTTTTTTTTTTTTTTTTTTTTTTTAACCATTTCTACCGCAACATAATTGGGGGTGTTAAAGAGGAAAGATTGTACAATTCCTAATGTTTGTGCTTTTTTTTCTCCCCTGCTGAAAGATCACCACAACAGAAACACCGTATCCGCTGAAGGAGGAGGAGGAGAATGCCATGCACAACACAGTGGTCATATTTTCCAGCAATGACAGTTTCACACTGAAGCAGGTGCTCGCTTGATTTTAGAAAGCTGCTGTAATACTTACAATAGAGTAGGAATGCTTTTTACAATGCATTCAAGATATTGAACTCATTTCTCAGTAATGTTCCTGTATTTCACTGGCAAAATGTGAAAATGCGTCAAAGAAATTGCCCACTCATGAGGTCTTTCTTTCCTTCAGGACATGTGTGTTGTGTGTGGGAGTTTTGGCCTTGGTGCAGAAGGCCGTCTTTTGGCTTGTGCTCAGTGTGGCCAGTGCTACCATCCGTTTTGTGTTGGGATAAAGGTATGCTCCTTTTATATCATGCTGCACATACAACATCTTCTATTATGTTCAGGGGGAGACACACATGCAGGTCTGGGGGGAATAATCTCTCAACACACTCCAGAACATAGGATAATTTTTCACCAATAACCTGCATTCTGCTTGAGATGAATCCATGTTTCGTTTATTTTTTCCCCCATTTTCAAATGACAGTCGAAGATTAAAAAAATGTGTGTGGGAAAGACTGATTTCATTTGTTTTTAGAGATCTAGATGCAACATGTCTGAATATTTTCGTCCTCAGATCACCAAGGTGGTGCTGAGTAAAGGCTGGCGGTGTTTAGAGTGCACAGTGTGTGAGGCCTGTGGCCAGGCCACCGACCCTGGCCGCTTGTTACTGTGTGATGACTGTGACATCAGCTACCACACATACTGCCTCAACCCCCCATTGCAGAACGTGCCCAAAGAGAGCTGGAAGTGCAAATGGCAAGTGATGAAGTGGAATTATCTGGTTGATTGTCCTCTCTGAAGTTACCCGAGAAGAATGACCTCAGTTTTTCTTGTCCCCTGCAGGTGTGTGTCCTGTACGCAGTGTGGCGCCACCACGCCAGGTCTGAGGTGTGACTGGCAGAATAATTACACACAGTGTGCTCCTTGCGCAAGCCTTTCAGCATGTCCCGTCTGCCTCGTCAGCTACAGCGAAGGCACCATCATTGTCCAGTGTCGACAATGTGACAGGTGTGCAGCCTGTCTCCCTACGTTAAAATGGACAGCTTTTAAAATCATGTCTAAGAATGTTGCTTTGTCCACAGGTGGTTTCATGCTTCTTGTCAGGGTCTCCATTCAGAGGAAGATGTTGAGAAGGCTGCAGAGAACTGCTTTGATTGCACAATGTGCCGAAATTTCAAGACTACTAAAGGTAGGAGCTAGCGAAAAGGTAGGAGCTAGTGGTTGTTTTAAAAGAGACTGATTTTGCATTTTTTTTTCATAATTACAAACAGTTCACAAGCGTCTTAGGAACATGTCTGTGATCTGCTTTCATCAAATGACAGTATACTTGACACGCCTGATGTTTTGTCCTCTTGTTGTTTTGTGAATATTTTCCTTTCTTCCTCCTATTTTTGAACTGCTTCTGATCAGATTTGTTCTTGCGTTTTGTGTGTATCCTGCAGTGTTGACCAAACCCAGAGACACCATTGAGCCTGCTGTCATGACACAGATTGTCACCAAAGCAAGAGAAATGGGTATGTTCCGTTCACTACAAACAGTAAATTTAACGTATATTGGACAAGACCATGCTTAAATTAACTAAACATGATCAAGTATTAACCTGCCTTCTCTGACTTATTCACAAGATGATTTATTCTTCTCAGATCTATCGAGGACCTACACCCAGGACGGTGTTTGTTTGACCGAGTCGGGGCTTTGTCAGCTCCAGAGCCTGTCCGCCACGGCGTCCCGGCGCAGGAAGCCCAAGCCCAAGCTCAAACTGAAGATAATCAACCAGAACAGTGTGGCAGTCCTTCAGGCCCCCTTGGAACCTCTCTCAGAACAGTGCCGGGATGAGGACATGGAGGAAGCAAGAGGTAAATAACTCATGCAAACATGTGTTTTAACCACTTGCACAGTCAAGGTTATGTCCACGTCCCTCTTATTAAATTGGAATATCTTGGATAGCTTAATTTATTTCAATAGATCAAATGGGGGGAAAAATGGAAGTCATACAGTAAATGTGTATGACACACTAATTTCTAAACACTAACTGCTTCTAAAACTGTTTCTCCATATACACGTCTTCGCATAACACCCTTGAGCGCTAAAGAAAAGGACACAGAGAGATTAAAACAGGAAACAGCCACTGCTGAAGTAATGAGCAAATGAAATGAACTTGAGTTCAAGCAGGCTAATGTCCTTGCTCTGAATCGGGTTCATATCGAATTGACCCCGGTCCTGTGTTGAGGGAGCCTGGGCGTGGCAATGGTGTTGTTCTCCACCGTAGGGCTGTCACTCATCATCAACGTTCTCTTCATTTAGTGGAGACGGAGCTCCTAGATTGCGAGGGCAAGTCTGACTCCAGCCCGGAGCGTGAGCCTGTAGAAGACGACTCCAAGGGGGTCGACGGCAGCAAGAGACACCATTGAGCCTGCTGTCATGACACAGATTGTCACCAAAGCAAGGGAAATGGGTACGTTCTGTTTATTACAAACAGTAAATTTAACGTATATTGGAGAAGACCATGCTTGAGTTAACTAAACATGATCAAGTATTACCTGTCTTCTCTGACCTATTCACAAGATGATTTATTCTTCTCAGATCTATCGAGGACCTACACCCAGGATGGTGTTTGTTTGACCGAGTCGGGGCTTTGTCAGCTCCAGATGCTGTCCGCCCAGGCGGCGCAGGAAGCCCAAGCCTAAGCTCAAACTGAAGATAATCAACCAGAACAGTGTGGCAGTCCTTCAGGCCCCCTTGGAACCTCTCTCAGAACAGTCCCGGGATGAGGACATGGAGGAAGCAAGAGGTAAATAACTCATGCAAACATGTGTTTTAACCACTTGCACAGTCAAGGTTATGTCCACGTCCCTCTTAATAAATTGGAATATCTTGGATAGCTTTTTTATTTCAATAGATCAAATGGGGGGAAGAATGGAAGTCATACAGTAAATGTGTCTTTTATATATTTTGTATATATGTATTTTATAACTGGGTCACACAGACGCACTAATTTCTAACCACTAACTGCTTCTAAAACTGTTTCTCCATATACACGTCTTCGCATAACACCCTTGAGCGCTAAAGAAAAGGACACAGAGAGATTAAAACAGGAAACAGCCACTGCTGAAGTAATGAGCAAATGAAATGAACTTGAGTTCAAGCAGGCTAATGTCCTTGCTCTGAATCGGGTTCATATCGAATTGACCCCGGTCCTGTGTTGAGGGAGCCTGGGCGTGGCAATGGTGTTGTTCTCCACCGTAGGGCTGTCACTCATCATCAACGTTCTCTTCATTTAGTGGAGACGGAGCTCCTAGATTGCGAGGGCAAGTCTGACTCCAGCCCGGAGCGTGAGCCTGTAGAAGACGACTCCAAGGGGGTCGACGGCAGCAAGAAGAGGAAGAGGAAACCGTACCGGCCGGGTAGGACACCTGATTGAAGGAGACAGCTCCTCTGAGCCGTGAAATGTAGCAGTACAAGCCCGACACTGTGGCTGTTGCAAGCACTGTGTCTGTGTCTAGTGTTTCTTAGCCTCTACACCAAACACTTGAGCAATAAATCCATCACCAATAAAAATCCTATTCTGATTGTGAACGAAGAAGGTTGTCTGTGATTTAAATTTGTCACTGAATCTCTTCAAGGTATTGGTGGGTTCATGGTGCGCCAGAGAAGCCGACCGGGCCAAGGTCCAGGCAAGGCTAAACGATCCCTCTGTAGAAAGGAGTCATCAGGTTCAGTGTCAGTGTCGGAGTGTCACATTGGAAAAGATGAGGGTTTGTGCTGCTTTGCATTACCATATACATGTGACATAAATTGTATACGAAGGGTCCTCGGTTTACAACAGAGTGTTCCTCTGCCGGCAGCATAACCTGACTTTGTACACAATGGAAGTCAGAACATGCCGTAGTTTGTCATGAAAAAATAAATACTATTTGCCATGATTCCTACGACTGCCATAATTCCTATTACTACTACTACTACTACTAGTTCTTCTACTTTATCTTGGAGGTTGTCAATTACCTTTGGTGCATTACTGCCATCTTTTTAGCCTGCGAAAGTAGGTGGACACCAGCAGTCATGCATTTTTTTTTTCTTCCATTTCTTCGTCGTCTTCCATTCCTACTTCTGCATTTTTTTATCCATCCATCCATTTTCTAATTCGATTATCCTCACAAGGATCGCGGGCTTGTTGGACCTTATACTAGCTGTCTTTGGTTTGTAGGCCGGGTACACGCTGAACTGGTTGCCAGCCAATCGCAGGGCTGACAGCTCAACAACCATTCATGCTCACAATCGCACCAAGGGACATTTTAGACTAGTGTTCCATTACCTTTTTTGCAGTCGACAAAAGAAAGTCGACGCAATTAGGGAATGTGTATTTTGGCTGGCAGTTCGAACTCTAATTTTAATACAGTGTAGGTTACCGTACTCCAATAAAGTCATACTAATTACAATTAATATTTTTATAAAGGAACACTTGTATGCCATAAACGTGAAATAATCTCCCGGTAATTATAAATAGTGAGTATGATGGTAACTGAGCCTGGCTTTGGTTCTGCATGACAACATATTTTTACGCAAACTAGTTTGTTACTTGCTGTCTGTAATGTTCAATACTGATGTAAACAGAGGCCCCCTTGTATTTTTGTATGTTTTTTTTTTTTTTATATAATTTTCAACATTTAAAAAAAAATGTATTCTTCTGTCTTTAGTTGGAGGATGGACTGAAGCGCTGCCTGACACGCCTGTCGATGAGACGCCTCCCGGAGCAGAGGTTGCGGAAAAAATTAAAAAACGCTACCGCAAAAAGAAAACCAAACTGGAGGAAGCCTTTCCCACCTACTTACAGGTCTGTCATCTTGTAAAAATGAATGTGTAACGAATCAGCCATACTAATCCATCCTTGTGACTAGTTTTGCTTATTTCTTAATTTGATTGGTGAACTCATTCTTTTAACGTAATTCCTTTGATGAAAATGTATTTTAAGATGCATTTGTATCCCACCCTAGGAAAGGTGGGTAATTCAAAGTGCATTGCCACCTACTGAAATTTAGAGCACATAGTACATCTGCAATTTTTTTTTTTTTTTTTTTTAAGGTAGAAGTAACTCTCATATCATGCTCTTTAAATGGCCTCCGTCTTGGTTGTGAAGTCACACACAAAATAAAACTTAAATGGATGTGACTTCAACATTCCATGTCTCAAGACAATATCTCACTGTCACCTTGTATTGGCCGAAACACAGATATGTGGTGCGCATAAAGCCACAGGCAAGCTGTCAGCGCTGCTCTTTATCCCACCACCACAACAGAAGCGGTTGGTGCTCTGTGATAGCTCAAGGTCCTAACTCTGCAAAGCCCATTTCATTCATTATTGAAACAGTAACACTGGGCTTTTAATATCCTTGTGCAGCTGGGACTGCCACTGTTAACGTCTTTTAAGATTGCGAATGACATGTGTGAATAAGTGTTTTTAGGTTTGATAGATGCTGACAAAAATGGGCTTAGTTGTATTGTTACTTGTGGTTTTAGAGCTAATATTTTTATCATGCATGTTTGAATGATCCCTACGGGAAAGGGGTCTTTGTCATATTGACATTAAGAGATGTAGGCCAACGGTTCTTGAAGATGCCTTGCCTTGCCGTCCTCAGGAGGCATTCTTTGGAAAGGACCTCCTGGACAAAAGCAAACAGAACAGGCAGCAAGAGTCTGGCCTCATCGACGAAGGGCAAAGCCTGCTCGAGAGGAAGCGCCTTAGCGCCGGCTTTCTGAACTCTTCGGCAGACCCTCTGCTCAGCGCCGCCGCTCCATCCCTCGCTACCAGACCACTTGCAGAGCGTACGTACTATATTTCAATTCAATGATTCACGTAAAATGGGGCAATTCATCTTACCGACAATTTGACAATTATTTGTAATAGCGTGAGCAACTTGCAAAAGCCTGATGTCGGGCTATTATATTGTCATTCTTTCCACCTCCATTTTGATTTTTTTTCACAAGAATGTTTTCTTCAAGTCGTATTTCCACTTGTTTTACATTATTGCTCAAACACTCAATCAACAGTTCAATCCTGCACTTAAATGTACACGTTTGTTACACTGCATGGATGCAAGTGAAACAATTCCAACACTATTTTTTAAATTATTATTTTGCTCAAGTTGCACAATTGGAGAAAACACATGAACATAAAATGTTGCTGAAAAATCTGATGCGTTTCGATTATCTGCCATCAGTCTAGGCAGATTTAACGACCTGCATTGTAAATCCAGCCGTACAACCAAATTTTCTTTTGCTTGCTTTGTTTACGTTAGATGAGTCTGTTGAGACAGCCTGAATTGCAACAATTTGGTAGAATGCATTAGCCCTGTGTTGGCTTCAAGATGCCTACGTAACAATATAATTTGTCAAGTATACAGATATTGGGCTGTTCACAGTTAGTCTTTTATCAACGTTGTTAAATGAGATAATTTTGTTCTCCAGGTGCCATCACTTTCTGTTCACCATCATTGTCAGCTATAATTTCTGACATTTGTTTTTTTTCTTTTTTTTTTTGTTTTGTTTTTTTTCTTACTTTCCCCCCAACCCCCAACAACAGAGACGTCTGAGGAGCCATTAGTTGATCTATCTGATGTTTTGAATACTGATGCCGACATCTTGGGAATGCTCGGAAAGCCAAGCGGTGACTCTGGTGCGTCTTTAATTCTATAGGCGGTTGCAGTGGGAAGAATTTCTAATCTGCTCTTTTCTTCTCAAACCTGAGGCAGCAAAAAGAAGTCTATTTTTGCCCTCCAGCATTCTTAAATCAAAATATTTTGTTCATCTTTGATTTGATCCTCTTTTTTGCATTGTCCAAATCATATTTTCTTCTTTAAGTTGTTTTTCCACTCATGTTATTTGGTTTTGGGTTCTTTTTAGGTCTTGATTTTTGCTCCTTCCAGGTTGATGGCTCACCACCTGCTTTTGGTAAGGGTTCACTGGTCTACCTGTCCCCTCGCTTCTTGCTTTCTTCTACTTACACTGAAGTTGCATGAATGGTGCTTTATACATTGCTTTTTTTTTTTTTTTTTTTTACCCCTCTTGGATTGCTCTAACATAGTGTGTAGTATTCAGCCAAATGTGTATGTATGTTTAACCTCTTGTGAGCTCAATTGAACCATTTTATGCCTAAATGCAATGTAATACTTACATAAATACTAGACGACACTGATAAAAGGAATACCCTTTTGTCTACTTTAGTCTAAGATCTCGTCAACTGGCAGCTCCCCTGCTAAGGTGGTGATCAGTACTTGGTATCTGAATCCATACAAGAGTTTAGTTTACTCATATCTCCTCTGGGCAGCTTCCAATAAAGTAATAAAATTTATCCTTAAATGCTCCATAATTCATCATACATTTGCACATAAAAAAATAATTTAACAGACTTAACAATTAATGCCAAAATAAAGGATTGAACATGTAGTTAGAAAGAAACAGATTTATTAGTCTGGGTTTCTAAATTACACTGTGATCCGAATTGTTGTTTTATTTTTTTGGGAGTCTATGTATGTACTGTCACTGGATGGTTTGGGCTTCTTCTAACGCTTGTTTCTTTTCCAACTAAATTAACAAGACAAATGTGTTGCTGGATTGGACCCCCTTAGTGGGCCCGTTCTGGCCCGCGGGCCGTATGTTTATCACCACTGATGTAAAGCCTATTTTGTATGTCTCTTTGTTTCCACAGCTGGTCTGGAAGTGGGGCCCCTCACAGACAGTTCCCCAGCGGCGCCCCACTCTCAGGCTGGGCGCAGGACACCTCGAAGCCTTCCAGAAGAACCCCTAGATGGCATTCTTAGTCCAGAATTAGACAAGATGGTCACTGATGGTGAGTATGGGAGACCATTTGCCATATGAAGGCAAAAAAAACAAGTTTTTCATGCCCATAGTTTCAATTGAAATTGTTTCTTTGCTTTTGCAGAATCAATCCTCAGCAAGCTGTACAAAATTCCTGGTTGGTAATTTTACCCGAATTTATGTGTTGTCCATCACTTTCAATCCAATTTTGGTGAAATGTGTTCATTTAACAAGGGGTAGTGTGCTGATAAATCTTTGTGATGTTACTTTGTACAATGTTACAGAGCTAGAGGGCAAGGATGTGGAAGATCTCTTCACAGCGGTCCTCAGCCCCAGCACAAGCCAACCACCACCGTCACAGTTGCCTCATCCTCAGGGTCCTGGGCCCCTCCCCACCACACCTGGCACATGTATCCCTCATCCCAACACAGGTAGATTATTTGCTACATTCATGTTTCTATCTCTAAATGTTTTCATTGTTCCAACAAGTCCATGCGTCATTTTCTTTGACTGCAGGCAATCCAATGTTTCCAAGGATGCCAATGATCAATGGAATGATGAGTCCAGGACACCGTTTCCCTTCCAATTCAGGAGCAGGGCCTTTAATCCCAGGAAATTTCTCTCCCCTCAACCGAATGCCTTTCAGTGACAATCCCAGGTAATGTACTCATGCTTGTTTTGCGTGATAATGCTTGCATGTATTTTTTGTCTTTATTGAAACAGTTGTGTTGATTTGCCTTTGCAGGGATAGAAAATTCTGTCAAATGCCAAGAGAAGCAGTTGGTCCATGGCCTTCCCCTGTCCATGGCCATGGCCCCACACCACCCGGATCACTGCCTGAGGGGGAAACTGAAGCCATGTCCAATGCCCAAAGGAGTACGCTCAAGTGGGAGAAGGAAGAGACACTCGGGGAGCTTGCCACTGTAGCACCTGTCCTTTACACCAACATAAATTTTCCTAACCTCAAAGAGGAATTCCCAGGTTGGTACATGGCACTGTAGCTTGTTTTTTTTTCTCCATATCCTCCAAAGTTCAATTTAACTATGGAGCTTTCTTTTTCTACTCAACAGACTGGTCTACCAGAGTAAAGCAAATTGCAAAACTGTGGCGGAAAGCTAGTTCACAAGACAGGGCCCCATATGTGGTGAGATCACTCATACTGTTACATATAAAATATGCTCACCCATAAACACACCACGAACAAAGTGTAAGCACTACATGTATGCCACTTTAACACACTTCCCGTATGCATTTGGCCTCTTTTGCCAGTACAGTTTGAAATCCGCCCATTCAGAGCTAATGACTATTGGCAGCCTTGCTCAATACACAATAGCCAAAGTAATCAGGTTCAAGTGTTTGAAGTGACCAAATAGAGTTTTAAAAAATGTGTGTGTGTGTGTGTGTGTGTGTGTGTGTGTGTGTGTGTGTGTGTGTGTGTGTGTATATATATACCTACCATTTGTGAGAGTAAAATTGTGTGGCTTTTGCTTGAACAACTATTGATTTCTTGAGAGAACAATGTTTGCCGAAAGAAAATAAAATTGTAGGAAGCAATTACGCGAATGCTGTTTTGATTAGCATTGCTGGATTTAGTTACTTTTGCCATAATTGTATGATGTGTCTTGATAATGTGTATTGATGTGCCTTTCAGCAAAAGGCAAGAGATAACCGAGCCGCCCTGCGCATCAACAAAGTCCAGATGTCCAATGAGACAGTGAAGAGGCACCATCCACAGCATCCACAGCCCCCTGAGGTGTTTGATCCCAACATACCACTAGACACAGAACTGCTGTTTAAAGACCCTTTGAAACCAAAAGAGTCAGAGCATGAACAAGAGTGGAAGTTTAGACAGGTAAGAGGGTATGCAATTAAGTCAGGGCAGCAGCAGGTCCACTTAATTTTAAGACATCTAAGAGGTGGTTTAGTAAAAGCTCCCAAAACAACTGCATTATCCCTCCGCATTAACCCTGATGACATTGGTGGTTAGTAGGCCCAGTTCCCTTTTTTGCATGAGACTAGCAAATGACATTTGTTGCCTTCAACATTTGTCTAATGACAAACATTTTGTTTCGGTTTCCCAACAGCAAATGAGGCAGAAAAGCAAACAGCAAGCCAAAATCGAAGCTACTCAGAAACTGGAGCAAGTTAAGAACGAGCAACTCCAACAGCAACAGCAGCTGCAACAGAGCAACATGCAGACTGAGGGAGATGGCAATAACAGCGGCAACCAGAGCCCAGCCTCACTTCCTAGCAATGGAAGCACATCCCCAATGCAGCAACAACTAAATGCTAAAGACAGCTTTGCGAGGCCACAGTTGCCAGGGACGCCAACTTCGGGTCTTTCCGATGATGTATTTTTACGACCCCCTCCTCCTCCTCCTTCTGGCTCGTCTTCCCAACCTCAGTCCCCACAGGTTTTTTCACCGGGCTCCTCTGGGTCCAGACCTTCATCTCCATGGGACCCATATGGCAAGATGGTAGGGACTCCAAGACCACCAGCTCTTGCACCAAATGCCTGTCGTAGAATGCCCATGGAATCTGGTAAATCGCCCACGTCCTTGATGGAACAGCAGGACCGGGGGAGGCCTTCCCCTGCCCATGATACCTTTGGTTCTCCAACATCCATTAGCAATGATCCCTATGCCAAACCTCCTGACACTCCAAGGCCATCTGGGGAAATGGACCCTTTTCTGAAGCCCATGGGGCCACCCAGGACCAGCCATGCTGCTCAGGGAAGACCCCCAATGGGCTCGCCAGGTAGAGATCCATACTCTCGGCCCATGATAAGAAACGAGGCTTATCAACGCATGGCTCAGAACAGGATGATATTGTCTGACCCTTACTCAAGACCTCTTCTGACACCAATCCCTGGAAGTAACGAATCTGGCTCTGTGTCGCTCTTCAAGACACCAATGCCACCCCCACAGACTCATGAAGGGTTATACCGAGCAGGTCAACATCCCACAGACAGGTTCTCCCAGAATCAACAGGCTGACCCCTATGCACAGCCGCCACACACGCCAAGACCATCAGGGAATGACAACTTTTCCAGTCCTCCTCGTATGGGTCAACATCAACCTCAACCACACTCGTTTTCTCAACAAGGACAAATTGCTCAAATGTCTAGGAATCCTTATTCCCACGCACCTTCTACTCCAAGGCCAGACCACTTCACATATGATCCATTTGCTCAACCTGCAGGTAACCCTCGACCCGAACCTAATGCCCAACCTCGCCCATTTTTTGAGCCTTATGCTAGACCTCCTGGCACCCCACGTCCACACGATAACTATAATCAACCATCAAATACTGCTAGCCCTTCTACGGATCCTTACGCGCATGCTCCCGCCACCCCTCACCCCAGTGGCATGAACCAGTTCCCTCACCAGTCGCACCCAACCCAGAGGATGTCACCTTCCCACTCTGTGGACCCTTATGCTCAGCCACCAGGTACACCCCGACCCGTTGCTGTGGAGAGGTTTTCTAAGTCACCAGGTACCAGTCGAGCGCCAGTTGAGGGATTTAGTAGTGCGTCTGGGCCATCAAGACCAGGTAGTAACGACATGTTCTCCCAGCCCGGAAACCCCCAGGCAATGATAAATGACCCCTTTGCCCAGTCTCCTGGGACCCTTCGTCCTGGGTCTGATGGGGTCAATAGACAAGGATTGAGAACAGGATCTTTGGGAACTCAGGACCCATTCTCTGCCCCTCACGGCAGGCTTCAGGAACATTTCCCTCATCCAGGCTCACAAACAACTAAACATCCTTGTGTACCAGATGACGGATTTACCCGGTCACCCTCCAGAAGAAACAGTCAGACGCCTGGTCATGACCCGTTTGAACAAGCCCCTATGACTCCTCGTCCACAGTCTGAGAAGACGGAAGTTAAAGATCAGCCAAGTCTGGGTAACAATACAATTGTCCCACAAGACCCGAGCCAGCTGCCTAACAACCCCCAAATGCCTGCTGTGTCCTCTGATGCTCAGGTTGCTATGGTTGAAAACGAAGAGAGACTCAGACAGGTACATGTGTTAACATTCGACTGTCACTATGATTTTCTTGTTCATTATGGAGAAGCTTGCTTCACCTCAAATGATATCAGTACTAGTTAGGCCCCGCAGTTTTATTTTTATTTAATGCATTTTTTTTAGAGCAATTTAATTCGACGACATATTTTCAAAGCTGATAGACAAGCTGCAGAAGCCCCAAAAGCAAACAATCTAGACTTTGTGATCCAACATTTCCCTTTTGCTTTGTCTTTATATGAAATTTGTAATTTGATAGAAATTTACATAGGCTGTCATTACAATCTTGAAACGATATGATGGCCATTCTGTTCCCTTTTTCCAGTCTCACAAATGTTTTTGTGCAAGACTGAGCAAAACTTTCTTTAAAACACTTTCCATGTTGCTATGCTTTTATTTTGCAGCGGCAGCGAATCCGAGAACTAATCCTGAAGCAGCAGCAACAAAGGAGTGCCATTCGACAAGAGAGGTGCCCTCAAGAGGCTCCTGGCAACTTGACTCCTAGACCACCACGACCGTGGCCCCAGGAAGAACCTGGACAACAGGGGGATATGTTCAACCGACCTCCTCCACCTTATCCTGGACAAGGACCCATAAGAGGGCCAATGAGGTTTCCTGGACCTTTTCCAGCAGGACATGAAGGACAAATGCCTCGGGGCCCACACCCCGGAGATCCAAATTTAAATTTAAGACACCAGGGACCGAGGTGTGTTTAGTCTTGATGTTAACCCCTTCACATGGTTTTATCTTGCAATTACTGTTTATCTTCCACTATGCTGCCTTTGTACTAACATATTCTTATCCTGTTGTAGGTTTTCATTTCCAGCTGGTGCTCTCGGACCTCGTTCAGCGCAAGAACTGTTTCCCCGTGGGCCGCATCCAATGCAAGATGTTCCTCCTCAGATGAGACGATCCATATCTGCAGAAATGGCAAAGGGAGGTGGCAGTAATCCTATGGGTCTTCCTCAACACTTTCCACCACACGGTATGCCAGTACAGCAGCATAACATTATGGGCCAGCCCTTCATCGAACTGCGACACAGAGCAGGAGAAAACAGGCCACGAATGGCATTTCCATCAGTTGCTATGCAAGGATGCAACATGGATCCCAACATCCAAGCTCAAAGGCCCCAAGGCTTTCCGGGGACTCCAGACAACAGGTTTCCGTTAATTCAGGGGCCCAGAATGTTTGATCCAATGGCCAGCCAGACTGCAAACGCACCCCTGTCCACCAGTATGGACAATCTTCATCAATCCCAAATGTCGGCGAACAACACCCTCAAACAATCTCCTTTGATGAGATCCCTGAGCCAGCCTGCTCCAAATGAGACTCAGAACATGTCTGCATCCATCATCCTGTCTGCTCCCCCTACTGGGCAGAATGACACTGTGGCCACCAGTGAAACAGGAGATGAGAAACTGGATGCAGAGGAATCTGCAGTAAAAGATCTTGAAGATGTCGAGGTGAAAGACTTGGTTGATGCTGACTTGGAAAACCTGAATTTGGATCCTGAAGATGGCAAAGACCTAGACCTTGAGACGAATGATCTGCACCTTGATGACTTTCTGACGTCTGGGAAATTTGACATCATTGCTTATACAGACCCTGATCTCGATGATATCAAAAAAGACATGTTCAACGAGGAATTGGATCTCAGTGATCCTATGGATGAAAGCGCTGACACTGCTGAGATTAACAAAAACCTGGACCCCAGTGAAAGCACAGCCTCATGTAGTTCAGCAACAGCACCGGAGATGACGGATGCAACAGGCGAAAAATCATCAACTGAGGTCAAACTTGACACTCCTGAGAGCCAGGACTCTGCTCCTTTGGCACATGGGAAGGAAATTAAAACAGAGGTCAAAGACTGTCAAAAATCCCCCAACGTCTCCGGGAGCACCGTGGCGTTGAACCAGCAAGAAGCCCTCTCTGACTCCACCCCTGTTCTATCCAGTTTACTCATTAAGCAGCAGCCTGAAGAGCAATCGTTAAACCCAATGGTTGATGCTGTCACTCAAGGGGGTGACCTCCTGCCCCAGCAGAACCAAGGCCCTGAGAGTGAGCATACCCCCGCTCCTCCTGTGAATCAGACAATACCCAGCAGCACTGCTGCTGGAGAGTCGTCGATAACAGACTTTGGAGAGGACCACCAGGTGGAGCAGCAGGTTTTGAACCAGGCCTTGGGTCAGCATGGCCAACACCGTCCACTTCTGCTGGAGGAGCAGCCCCTCCTTTTGCAGGACCTCTTAGATCAGGAGAAGCAAGAGCAGCAGCAACAGAGACAGATGCAGGCCATGATACGACAGCGTTCCACGGATTCTTTCTTCCCAAACATTGGTATTTTTTTTTTCTTGGTTAATAGTGCATCTCAATAATTTTGATCATAGCAGATCATATATTTAATCTCTCTCTCTCTCTCTCTCTCTCTCTCTCTCTCTCTCTCTCTCTCTCTCTCTGCTGGTCAATTCCGACCTAACTTATGTATTAAAATTATTTTGAATTGTTAATTTAATGTTATTTCATTGATACTATTTCTCAAGGGTGAGTTAAGGGGTTTCATTGGTTTTAAGCTATTACGTAACTTTCAGAAATGAAACCTTTCAAAACTAAAATCATGAATTATTCCACTGTGTAGTGAATCTGAGTTTCGCATTTCGAATTGAACAACTGAAATAGTTTTCCACAACATTCAAATTTATTGAGATACACCTATATATGTGTACAAAGTAAATGCTTTGTACGCAATTTATAATTGTGATGATTTGTCTTTGTCAAGATTTCGACGCGATCACTGACCCAATCATGAAAGCCAAGATGGTCGCACTAAAAGGCATCAATAAAGTCATGGTTCAGAACAACATTGGAATGGCTCCAATGGTTATGAACAGGTAAGGCTTTTTTTATTGGTGTGCTTTGTTTACACATGCGTAACTGCGAATACACACGAAGAAACTATTACATTTATATTTGTCTTATGTCTCACAGGTTTCCATCTGGGCCCGTAACACCTCTTCCTGAAAGCACACCACTTCCCCCACAAGTTGTGGGACAGGTAATATTAATACTGAATGTGGTTCATTCTTTTTAATTTAAAAAAAAAAAATGGGAACCAGCACCTGTCACACATACACTATGGACTGTACTAACAAATGTCTTTACTTTTCCACCAGGATGGCAGATTGACACAAGTACCACGACCAAACCCTCCTAATTTTGGACCGGGATTTGTCAGTAAGTTCTCAAAAATGTATTTGCATCAGTGGTATTGAAGGTTTATTAGGCTCACAAATATATTTTTGCCACCCTATTCCGGTAGGCTTGCTAACAAAATACCCATTTTCTTTCAGACAATGCTCAAAGGGCACAGTATGAGGAATGGCTGCAGGAGACTCAGCAACTACTTCAAATGCAGCAGAAGTTTCTGGAGGAGAAGATTGGAGCACACAGGAAGTCAAAGAAAGCTTTGTCTGCCAAACAGAGAACGGCGAAGAAGGCCGGGAGAGAGTTCCCGGAGGAGGATGCTGAGCAGCTCAAGCATGTCACAGAGCAGCAGGGCGTAGTGCAAAAACAGCTAGAGCAGGTAAGAAGAGCTCTACGTGTCTACCTCCTCTACTGAACATTTGGCTCCCTTCCTCTATATATATATATATATATATATATATATATATATATATAGATAGATAGATAGATAGATAGATAGATAGATAGATAGATAGATAGATAGATATAAACCCCAAACAATTTACAAAAACACGCTGATAAATCTCCAATCTCCAGCAAACCAAAGTTCTGTGTGGAAAATGTTTTCCACAAATAACTTTTGTTTGCCGCCCTTCAAAAACAGAAACAAAGAAAATACAAAAAAAGAAATGTGGATATTGAAAAAACAATCTTCAAATGGTGCCAAGTACACTTATAATCCCCCTCCATCCAAAAAAATGTCCTATCGGGTTCTTTGAAAATTAATTAAGGGGCAACGCAGCGCGTGGACCAGCCTATAGTTAGATGTAGCAACATACTTAGTCTTCTAGTTGCTGCAGCAATACTTTTTTTCAAGGAATAATGATAAAACATTTTTGGATGAAAGAATTTATCTGTATCACTATAATAATCATTTAGATGTACCCAAATATATACCATATCCGTCGTCATTTTATGAACATATCTTATGTATTTTAGATCCGCAAGCAACAAAAGGAGCATGCTGAACTCATCGAGGAATACAGAGTGAAACAGCAACAAAACAACCTGACGCCCTTAATGCCTGGGATGCATTCAGTGCCGGGTCCTGCTGGCCTTGTTCCCGGTGGACCACCAATGGTCCCGCCTCAGGTGAACCCTGTGATGCAAATGCCAATTCACTCTGGCCCACCAAACACCCCTCCTCGATTGCCCAACCCACCACCAGGCTGGCACCCTGGCACTCCTGGTCCCATAGGAGGGCCTGGAATGCCACCTATGTTGCCCCCGCGGCTACATGGGGGAAATCCAGTGCAGCCCCATCAGATGCCGATGGGTAACATGCTTCAACACTCTCAAATGCCAGTGGAGTCCCAATTGGCAACAGCTCCTCAAGGGGGTGTTAAACCCATTCAGGCGGGCGGTGTGAAATTTGATGATAACAATCCATTTAGCGAGGGCTTCCAAGAGCGGGAGAGGCGAGAAAGGCTCCGGGAACAGCAGGAGAGACAGCGGGTGCAGCTTATGCAGGAAGTTGAACGGCAGAGGGCCTTGAAACACCGCATGGAAATGGAGCAGCAAGGTATGATGGGGCCAGATGGGATGTTGGCGCCGCTCGCTCAGATGCCGTTTTTTAACTCGGAGCTACCGCAGGAGTTTATGCAGCCCCAGAGGCTTCCTTTACAACAGCAGCAAGAACACGCAGCAGCTTTCCCCCAGCAGCAAGGCATGTGCTCGTCAACTGGAAACTTTATGCAAAGTGAACGCAGGCCCATGATGGGAAACGAGATGGTACCTCCAGAAATGGGCCCTGATAACCTCGGCCTACCAGTGTCCAACTTTCCACAGGGTCAGCCCAGACCTCGTCAGTTCAGCGGACCAGGAATGATGCTTCCGATGCCAGGCGAAGGTCCACCTTTTGCAAATGACTCGGCTACACCTCTTCCATCCAACTTCCCTGGCTCAGGTCAATCATTAATCCAACTATACTCTAACATCATACCGGATGAAAAAGGGAAAAAGAAAAGAACACGGAAAAAGAAGAAAGATGATGACGCCGATTCGATCAAGACGCCTTCAACGCCACACTCGGACCTCACTGCCCCACTGACGCCATGCGTCTCAGACACGTCTTCAACGCCAACCAGGAACCCGCATCTCTTTGGAGAGCATGACCTGTCAAGATCCCCACTTGGATGTTCTACTCCGGGTCACTCTGAGCTAGAGCGGCAACTTTCTGGGTCACAATCCGGACTTTCGCTGGAGGCGGCGAGGGCGCAGGCTCAGGAGCATGACAGGATCCTCAGCAACATAAAGTTGGAGCAGACTGACAGCAGCGAATGTCACGGGTCAAGAGAAGGGCCCGTGGGTGCCGAAATGAGTTCTGTGAAGGAGGAGGGCGGCAGCAAAGGGGGCGTGTCTCCCTTCCCTGCTGGGCAGAGTCCAAACAAGGGTGAAGCTGGCAACGAGCTACTGAAGCACTTGCTGAAGAACAAGAGCGCGACTCCACCAGAGTTCTCCCAGCAGCAGTCGGAGGAGAGCATGCGATCGGAGGAGGAGGATCCTGCTGACTGCAAAGCCCTTCTCAGGCAAAGCTCTGTGGACAGCAATGGGGTCAGTCTTTTTGTTCATATGTGTCACGTGGGGAGTGGGCAGCATAGTGAGTCAAACAGCAACTCAAGTAGGGTACACCAATATCGGGCCAAAAATGAGTGTTTACCCTCCCTTCCGTTCAAAGTTAAGGCCCATTTGACCGATGTCTCTAAAATATCCTGAGAGATTGTCCTCTTGAAGCGACTCAGGATAATTGTAATAATTCACATTTGTTTCTGAATGACTCACTTATGTGGTTGAAAACCTAGCTTGTATGTTGAAGTCAACTATTTGGCCTTCATGAAAGAAGATGAACGTTTGTGTTCTGTGACATCTTTTTCATCCTCAGGCGTATTCTGATGGCACTCTGGACTTCCAAGGGCATCTCTTCAGTGAACAGGAGAAGAAGAAGGGGAGGAATAAAAGAAACCCAAAAGGAGGGGAGAAACCTCCCTCTCGCTACAAGAAAAGGAAGAAGGAAGGTGATGAGAGGCAACTGATGCACTCCGGCCCTGACACAGTGATGACCCAAATCAAACAGGTAAGACTAATCAACTGATGAAAGCCTTTGCACATGTCAAACTCATTCAGTACCAGCCAATTCTGGACCAAGTCTGAAAAGACATTTAAAAACGTCTTTGGGAGTGAATGAGTTAAGAACAGAAACTAAATCAAATATGAAACTAATCTCTAGCCGATTGTGCAAAGAGGTGTGTGAAGTCCCCCCCACAATGGTAACCTGCAGCTGAAGGCTACGAGTTATTAAGATTGAATTAAATGCAAACCCTGTTTGCTGTAGTAATTAACAATTCATTTCCTCAGTGTTTTTTTAATTATTATTGTTAATATTCAGAAACATGAATGACATGGTTTGAAGTTACCACCTAGTAGGTACCTTGCCCATATGAGCACCAATCAAGTAGCAGGTATGCTCGACAAATGAGCAACTGTAAACTGCAAAGCCCATCTCGTGTGGGCAGAGCATAAAAAGGTGAATTCAGAAAATATTGAAAGCGTATTAAAATTAACAGCATATGCAAGAAAGTGGTAAGTCGTGGTGGCCTGATATGAACAATTCGTATGTTTAATTTTGTGATCTTCAGTAATTTACAAATGCTTTTAAGCTTTGAAGCGGAAGCAGGGAAACCGTGAAATAAAGGAAAAGTCACATCAAATGTATAATTAAGGCATTTTATGTGGGTTTTTTTCATTCACAGCAGCTCTCTCTGCTGCCCCTCATGGAGCCACTGATCGGGGTGAACTTTGCCCACTTTGCTCCCTACGGCACCGGTCAGCTCAATGGAGAGAACCTCCTGTCAGGCACTTTTGGCAGCGCCTCGCTGGATGGCGTCTCCGACTATTACTCGCAGCTGGCCTACAAGGTGAGCTCTCCTTATATTTATGATGCTCTTGGACCGTTCCTCTAAATTCATGAACTGACCAGGGCTCTGCCCTTTCCTACAGCAGAGTAACATGAGCAATCCGCCAACACCTCCGGCATCTCTTCCTCCCACGCCCCCACCTGTGAATCGTCAGAAAATGATCAATGGCTTTGCGACAACAGAAGAGCTGGCGAGCAAAGCGGCTGCCATGGGTAAAATGCACACATTTACTGTACACCACTTTGTCTGTACCGGCAGAAAGTCGGATTCTTTTCCAGTGAGGGTTCGACTCCACCCAGGCTGCCCTTTGTCACTGACTGTTCATAACCTTTATGGACAGAATTTCAAGGCACGGCCAAGGTGTGGAGGGGTCTAGTGTGGTGACCACAGTATTACGGCTGATTTTTGCAGATGATGTGGTATTTCTACTTTCATCAAGCCACAATCTTAAACTGTCACTGGAGTGGTTCGCGGCCAAGTGTTTACACAGTTAGGATGATAATCAGCACCTCCAAATCTGAGGCTATGGTACTCAGTTGGAAATGCTGGAGTCTTGTTCACGATTTTGTGTTTGGGCTGGGGGTAGCTGGCAGCCGGAGATCGACAAGCAGATCGGTGCAGTGTCTGTAGTTATGCGGACCCTGTATTGGTTAGTCATGGCGAAGAAAGAGTTGAGCCGAAAGGTGAGGCTCTCGATTTACTGGTAGCTCTTCGTTGCTACCCTCAGCTATGATCGCATGTTGAAGGTGGTGGGCGAAAGTAAAAGATCCCGGAAACAAGGAGCTGAATTAATTTCCTCTGCAGAGTGTCCGGGCTCTAGTTTAGAGATAAGGTGACAAGCTCGGACATCCGAAAGGAATGCAGTGTCGAGAGACTGCTCCTCCGCATTGAGAGGAGACAGACAAGGTGGCTCAGGCACCTTGTTAGAATGCTTCCTTGGTGAGATGTTCCGGGCATCTCCCACTGGGACGTCTCTTGGCTGGCTTGGAAACGCCTTGGGATCCCCAGGAGGAGCTGTACGAAGTGCTTGGGGAGAGCGAAGTTTGGGATTCCTTGCTAAAGCTGCTGCCCCCATGACCTGACCTCCCATAAGCAGAAGAGAATGGATGGATGGATATTTTTATCATTCAAAGAGCACAGTATAACCGCATGGTCTTCTATGTGCAGTGACCAAAGGCCTTGTTCCGAAGCCGCTACATGTCCCGTTTAGGACTGAAGATGATCTGCTAGCTCGGGCCATTGCTCAGGGTCCCAAAACAGTGGATGTTCCCGCATCCCTTCCGACCCCTCCCCACAATAACCAGGAGGAGCTGAGGTATCTGACACACAGATTAAAGCAATACAGTTCTTTGTTTCCATACAAAGCTGCAAGCATTTGACTGTATTTTTCCCTGCAATGTCACAGTAACAAAGGGCAGGAGCTTTGCAAGGAAAGGGACACACCTGATAGTTTTGTTCCATCCTCGTCCCCTGAGAGTGTGGTTGGCATGGAAATAAGTCGTTATCCAGATCTGTCATTGGTGAAGCAAGAGCCACCATCCCCCTGCGTCTCCCCTGTGCTCCCCATGCTTCCTGCGCCGGATGGGAAAGGTATGTATGTTAGAATGCAGATTCTCATCATTTGATTTTTAATTTCATTGGCGTAAAATAAGTTTTCCAATTTTCCTCTTTAGGGTCAGAGGTCAAATTGCAAGATATTAAGACTGAGCCTTCAGGAGCCTTCTTTGGACCCCCGTTTGGTCCCATGTCCAACAATTCCAAATCAGGGCTGGTTTCTGTAGCCATCACTTTAAGACCAGCTGCAGCTGAGGTAAAGTACTCAAATTCAGTGAAAATATACTTGAATTAACCAGCGCAGGTCTTTCATATTCTTTTTGTCTTTTAGAATCCATTGTAAAAACTTGGGTTGGGTAATCAAACAGGTGCAATTGAGCTAGCCCATTGGTCAGTCAACAAAAAAATCATCGCTTTGCAACAACACAAGAAAAGTGAAAACGGTTGCTTTTCTCTTGTAATAATCATGTACATGCTAAATAGAAACACCTCAGAATTCATTTGTTGCCGCTCATTGTTTTCCTGTGTTGCGTCGCGTTCCTTTTTTGTCGTTGGATTCATTGCTGTTAGTGTATTTAGTTGACCCATGATGATGACGTGATTTACATAGCTGATGACCTCCTAAAAATACAAGGTCAAAAACCTATGAGTGTTTTTAAGTCTTGCTCTTTTTCCCTGCTCCAGAACATCACTGGAGTGGTGGCAGCCATTTCAGAGCTGCTTTGTGTGAAGATCCCCAGCAGCTACGAGGTCAGCAGCACCCCAGACCGGGGGCCCATATCCATGCTCACTTACCCGCGCGGGGACCTTCGCCCTCCTTTGCTTTTCCATGGGCAGGGAGAAAATGGAGGCCTTCATGGTCGCCCGGGACAGATGATCAGGCCTGGTGGCCCGATTGGAATGATGCAACATCAGGCGCATCATTTCCGCTTCCATCCCAACAGCCCAGGTGAGGAAATGACTGAAGAATGCTAGTCACCACTCATGATGAGACTATTCTTAGTGTGTGTGGTGTGCTTGATAATTAAAACACACAATGACCTTTTCTGAGCGGATGGGGGAGAAGTCACACCACATGTCCAAATCTTTTTTTAATTTTATTTTTTACACCCAATTATTGGGCCTATCAGGGCATGTGTACGCTACTTAAGAGCGACAATGCTGCTTTTAATTGAACTGCCTACATGATCTGTGAACCATTTGAGGTTTTTTTGTTTGTTTTGCTTTAGGCTCCGCCCTAGCTCGAGGACCTGACCAGAGAGTTTCTGGCAGCCCTGGAGGTAAACCACAATGGTGCTGCAACTGTAAAGTGGTGGTCCTGGGAAATGGAGTGCAGAAATCCATCAAAGAGCTCCCCTCTCACATTAAGGTACCATATATACAGTATCTGGTATTTGCTCCTTGTATAACAGTTGTGTAAATTAGTATAGTACTTTGTCTTTCTATAATCTGTTTCTTGCATGTTTTTGAATACTCAGATATCAATCTTACAGATAATTGATTGAAATTGAGATTTACATTGTTTTTAGCCTCTTTTTACTTTTAACATGAATTGAGCTCAATAACTCACAGATGTTGAGTTTTGATTTCATTTCCCCCCTCAAATTCTCATTGTTTGGACAATTTCGTTCATCAGGAATCTGTCAGCCGTTTCAAAGACGAGCTGGTCTTCTGTAGTCAGAACTGCTTCCTTCTCTACTGCTCCTCACCAATGCAGTCCAAGTCATCCACAGAATCAAAGGTTTGTCAGTGTCCAGGAGATGGAGTAATTCATCATTCTTTCTTGTATTTCACGGTCTTTTTCTTTTCTTTTTTTCCCCCAACCAGGAATCCCTGACGCTCATTGCCGCCTCGGATCAAAGAGAGATGTTCTCTAAAGCCCAGCACCAGTACAACAACAACATGTCTTCAATGGATGTTCATTGCCTCGCCCAGCTTGAGCCTAAACACTCCCCCCCATCGACTTCTCCAATCCCCTTCCCCGTGGCTGGTGAGACAGCCAGGTCGGACGCCATCAAAGTGACGGTGAAGCTGAAGGCCCGGCCCAGGTCCCACGAGACTTGGCATCAGGTCAAGAGACCAAAGGGTCTTCGATGGAGGAAGTGGACTGTCCAGGTGGTGGTGCCTAGAGGAAACTCTCAACTCCCAGAAGAAGATAAGATTGACGACCTCCTGAAAAAACTTGGTGCCTCGTTGCGGCCTCCCGTGTCACTGCGCGACCACAGGCGATGCTGTTTCTGCCACCAGTTTGGAGATGGAATCACTGACGGTCCCGCTCGCTTGCTTAATCTCGACCTGGACGTGTGGGTGCACCTCAACTGCGCCCTGTGGTCCACAGAGGTGTATGAGACGCAAGCCGGCGCCCTGATCAACGTGGAGCTGGCGCTGCGTCGTGGCCAAACGGTGCGCTGCGTCTACTGCCAGCAGACGGGCGCCACCAGCGGCTGCCACCGCTTGCGTTGTACCAATGTCTACCATTTCACCTGTGCCCTGCAAGCCCATTGCACCTTCTTCAAGGACAAGACCATGCTGTGCCACGCCCACAGACCGCGGGGCACGGCCGGACATGCCCTGGAGCACGAGCTGCGCTGCTTCGCCGTCTTTCGACGCGTTTACGTCCAAAGGGACGAAGTACGCCAGATGGCCACAGTTGTGCAGCAACCCGAGTTGGGCTACACCTTCCGAATAGGCAGCCTGGTGCTACACGCCATCGGCCAACTCACGCCCATGCAAATGGCAGCATTCCACTCCACGACCGCCATCTTTCCAGTCGGCTACGAGGCTTGTCGTATATACTGGAGCATGCGCCACGGCAACCGCCGTTGCCGCTACGTCTGTTCTGTTGAAGAAAAAGATGGGCAACCCGAGTTTACCATCAGAGTCATCGAACAGGGCTATCAAGATCTGGTCCTGACCGACACCACCGCTAAAGGTTTGCGCACGAAATTGCCCGCAGATTCCTGAAGAAAAAGTGAAACACTCACTGCGGGCAAACATATCTTTAACGTTTTCCCGTTCTGATCCCCCTCATGTTAGGCGTTTGGGATCAGATTCTGGGTCCTGTTGCTGAAAAAAGAACGGAATCTGGCACACTGAAGCTGTTCCCAGTTTATCTGAAAGGGGAGGATCTGTTTGGGCTCACAGCGTCTGCTGTCGCCAAGATCACTGAATCGGTTTGTATGAGCTCTGATGTTGTCAGCATAGTGATATGCAGGTTGTGAAACTATAGCAGAGGTGTCAAACTCATTTTAGTCAAGGGCACGGTTGCCCTCAGACAGCCGCTATGACTGCGAAAACATTACGTCACATATACGTGTACTCAACGAATTATCCTTGACTTCTTATTCCAAAACTAGCTATCCCTCAATTTGTTGAACTATAGTTCGTTCTGTAAAAAAGGGCTTTGTTCATAAAATAATGCCTGCAATATCTCGCCGTTATTACATTTGATGATTTAAAATGTTTGGACACTTTAGCAAGAAACATGGAAGGGTGACCCACATGATTTGCTTCCACGGGCCACATAAAATGACCACGTCAGATGTCCCCCCCGAGGCCTTGGGTTTGACTGTTAAACTGTAACAATGACTCCAATGTTTTTGCTCTCTATTTCAGCTCCCTGGAGTGGAGGCTTGTGACAGATACTCATTCCGTTACGGGCGCAACCCTCTCATGGAACTTCCTCTCCTGTTCAATCCCGCTGGCAGTGCCAGGGCTCAGCCAAGAACCAGCTCCCCTCGCACCTCTCTGGTCATCAGGTAAGATTTGGTGAAAGTAGCATCACTGCACTCGTATTACGGCGTCGTTCCATTCCTTTGACGGCAAATGAATCCGAATTTTAACATGACGTGACTGTCAATCTGTAGTCTGTCACTAACATGTGGTAATGCAAGAGGAAAGTAATAATTGCAGGAAATTTTTATCGGAAAAACACTTCCAATCCATAAAAATGTGACAATCACATGAAAAAGCCTAAGTACAGCGGTGAACTGAGCGTGCCTTCTTGAGCCGCACGACCACCGATTTTTATGCCCCATCCACTGCTGCTCAACATAATTTATTGCTCATCGTTCTTACCCTTGGCACCGACGTACAGGGGGTTTTCTGTATTTTATATTTTCACACTATTAATACATATCTGTTGCTTTATAGGCCACAGGCGCAGGCTGTATCTGGCGGCAGTGCCAGGTCGAACCAGAATGTGGCCCAGGGAGAAGGTGGCTCCTCCCACAACAAGCCAGCAGTCGTGCACCCGAGATCTTCACAGTACCGCTGGATGAAGAGCGAGTGGAGAGCCAATGTCTACCTGGCCCGCTCCCGCATCCAAGTCAGTTTTACAACCGCGGGGCTTAAGTCATGAACACCATTTTAGTTGAATCAAAATTTGTCGAATTAACCCATAATCTAATTGAATAACGTGTACTGTTAGTGCCATTGTCCTTAATGTGGGGATACAGTTGCGGAAATAATTTGGTGATCCCCAGCTGAATAATAGTTTTTCTCAGCTACTGGTTGTTTGATTATGGAAATAGAATAACAGTAAAAATGTGTTTGAAAAAAAACACAACGTAATAGATATAAAACGTGCATTAGTGAAATGCGTGTCTCGTCTGATGCCCAAGCAAAAGGTAATTAGTACTTTCCATTTTTGTACAGTAGTTGTTATGAGTGTTGCACACACCTCAGGAGGGGTTTTGCTCCGTTCCTTTTACCCGAAACTCTCGAAATATAAATCCAAAAAGTTTATTGGCTACCACATGGAAATTGAAGCTTCAGTTCTTGCCACAGATTTTAGATTGTGTTGCAGTCTAGAGGCTGACCAGCCCACTTCAAGACTCCTTCCCAAGCCAGTGCTTTGTTGTTCTAGCAGTATGTTTTGCTGCTTGGAAGATCAATCTTGTGTTGAGGAAAGGAGATTTGGAGTGTGTTCGTATTATCTTGCTAACTGAGGTCATCCCAATTGCCTTCAGACTGTGAAGAAGGTCGAGGCCTCGCGTGGTGTCCCAGACTGTGGAATAATGTCACCAAAAGTTGACATCTCACCAAGCCTTTAGCGCCGACCAATCTGTGGGAGCCAGACGTTTTATATTGTGTGTGTTTTTTTAAATGCATTTTTGGCTGATATTCTGTCTATTATCATAATCAACAACCAAACAACATTCGAGGTTGATAATAAAGAGCAAGCCCTTAACCGTATATACTGATATTTCCTAGAATGTCATTTAAATTACCAGTACTTAAAACTCCAGTTACTCTTGTTTTATGGAATGAGTTTGGTTTTAAGATGGAAATGTACTGTAATGACACATTTGTAGGGTCTCGGGCTGTTTGCTGCTCGAGACATGGAAAAGCAAACAATGGTGATTGAGTACAATGGAACGGTCCTCCGCAATGAGGTAGCCATCAGGAAGGACAGGCTCTATCGATCTCAGGTCAGCATCCATTTCACTGTCAATCAGCTGTAGGCTATTTGAACAAAGACTAACAATTATTTTTACCCATCTCCTTTCCAGAATCGAGCTGTGTTTATGTTCCGTATCGACAGCGAGCATGTTGTCGATGCGACCCGATCGGGAGGGCTCGCCAGGTACGTGACGTTTTACCCCTCAACGTTTGCTTTTCGGGTTTTCATTCGGAGTGGTTTACTTTAACGAAGCATTCAAAAAGTTGAGTGTGATGTCTCTGCCTTTGGCTTTTCTCTCTTTTGCACTCTTGACCCCCAACCTTGAATAAATGTAGGCGGGTTGCCTCGGGCTGCCGGTTTCAATGTATTTTGTGTCGTGATCAGCATATCTCACACTCTTGACTATTTGGCTTGTTTCATGCGGCATAATGCATTCCTCGAAACACTTCTGAATTTACACTAACTAAAGGGCACATGCAGGGTAAAGCTTGGTAGAGAAGACTGTTTTCAGTGAACAGTTTGTGGTCGTTCTAAAATGGAAAATGGGGGGGAAAAAACCCTGATCATTAATGCACTCAAGTCGGTTTCCCCTGATGACGTTTTTTCCTTTTTCTGTAATCTTCTTTTTCTTTAACAGGTACATGAACCACTCTTGTGACCCAAACTGTGTTGCTGAGGTTGTGACATTTGAAAGGGGTTACAAAATCATCATCAGCTGTATCCGCCGGATTGAAAGGGGAGAGGAGGTGCATATTCTTTTTCTTTATTCCACCCTTTTTTTTTAGATGAGATGACTCACACTTTGTTATACAGTGCAATTAGTCTACGATAGGGACAAGGCGTATTTTGACTTACAAACAGGAACAAAACTTCGAGGAACCCCTATAACGCAACTAGAAAAGTGCAGAAAATAAGTTGACCAACACAGAAGCCATCTTTTTTTTGGGGGGGGGGGGTGATGTTCGTTTGTTGATGTTCCAGATTTGCCACATGTTAACAACATTCTTGTCTCCCAAAAAGTTGAGTGTCTTTAGCGGCATTTGAGTGCAAATATTCCATTCTACTTTTAGTGCCGAATTCCACTTGGCTTCCTTTATCCAATTCCTTTGGACTGTTTATTTCCATGTACATTTCATGTGACACAAAGCAGGAAAGAATCTCTACATAGGTGGATGCTCAAATTGCATGTGAATAACTCCACAGGTGTCAACAACAGTGACAACATAGAAGTAAACAATATGTTAAAACAAAAAAATCTAAATACTAAAAGTGACATTGTGTTCATTTGGCCTAATCCAGGGCTCCCACGGATCCTTAAAAAATCGTGAGAGCCATTGAATCCATTCATCTAAAAACAAGGCCTTCATTGGCATGAAAATATATTCAATCAATTCTGGCCCATAAGTAGGATTTTACGATTGTAAGTAGTCTCAAATCTCCAAATAAATTAATGCTCTTAAAAAAAATAACATAAAAATCAAAAAAAGAAATGACACTCGATGGCGGAACCAACAAAACAGTGATGCGGTATTTTTTCAGGTCTCTTGAGAGCAGATGCGTGTCATTTACGTACGGTGGCAACCTTGGACAACATGGGCCATCGGAAAGTTGCTCTTCAATTTCATTTCCAATGGCTTTAAAAATTTTTGAATTTAACAACTCATATCCCAATTGTGCCTCTCCAGAGCAAATAGCTTCAATTGTCTCACTCAACGATGTTGTGTAAATCCATCCTTATAGGAGGACGTGAAACCCAAGTAACTGTCCCTCACGCCTCTGCTCTGTCATTTTCCAGCTGTGCTTTGACCACCAGTTCGACCCCGTCGCCAGTCAGCACAAGGCGGCGTGCCACTGTGGCGCCGCTGAGTGCAGGAAGTGGATCTACTGAACGAAGAGACGGCGATGCTGACAAACCTTAAAGAAAAAAAGACAACAAAAAAAAAAACATTCCCTGCTTCTTGCCTGCGGATGCTGAGAAGGCTCAGTTTCATCCTGAAGTCATTTTGTGACGGATCAGAAGGCGTCCGAGTTGGATGGAGGTGAATGGAACACAAGTAGCAGGATGCGACGTGTGCCATATGTGCGAGGCCATTGCATTGCGACGCCTCTGTCTGTCTGTCTGTCTGTCTGTGAGTGGGTGTCTCTGTAAACACGTGTGCGGCTTACACGGGGTGTGGAATTCACCAACGAATGAGAAAGCACTGTGCAGGGTGCGGCCTTATTGCTTACTAAGGGCAGGCCCTTTTGTTTGTGTGTGTGTGTGAGTGCGTGTGCGTGTGTCGTACTATGTGTATGACTAAATGTAGACATCACTGAATGAGGAATGTACAGCAATGAATACTGCGAAGGGAATATTAACTTGCACTAAAAAAAAAAAAAAAAAACTGTGCAGGGTGCGGCCTTATTGCTTACTAAGGGCAGGCCCTTTTGTTTGTGTGTGTGTGTGAGTGCGTGTGCGTGTGTCGTACTATGTGTATGACTAAATGTAGACATCACTGAATGAGGAATGTACAGCAATGAATACTGCGAAGGGAATATTAACTTGCACTAAAAAAAAAAAAAAAAAGATGAAAAAAAAACAACAAAACTGAAAAAAAAATGGACACACACTCACACACACAATACTTGATTCCATGAGTCAGTTTTATCATAGGTCTCCGTCATGTGATTTGTGTGGAATTTTGTATTTATTACCGAGTGAATGAATTTGATTCTCTACATGATGGTGATGATTTGAAGAAGGCCAGATATGTTTGTGAAGTGAGAAGAAGACATGCTGTTACTTTTTTTTTTGTTGTATAAATGTACATAAAGAAAAAGTATAGGAATAACCGACCAAATACTACCTTAACCCTCTCAATGTTAGGTGTTTAAAAATTTTTGTTCCTCTTTTCTTCTCCTCCCAACCCCCCGTTCTGTTTTGTCAATGAAATTTATTTAAGATGGAACGTTATTTCTGTTTGAGAGTATATATTATGATTATTCTGTACAGAATTTGTAAGATAACCACAATAATTCACAAAATATTTTTGTTGTAAAAGTAAGGTATTGTAGCTGTAGTGTTTTGTGACTTTACACACACACGTTAACCACTCAAAGAAACAAAACAAAAAAAAGTAGAAGAAATGCTATTTTTGTTGCTAAATGATCAGTTGCAGATTGAAAGTATCAACTCTCCAAATGGCGACAGATTGTCTGTCGCCCGTTAATCAGGTTTGATTTTAAATAAACTGTGAATTAGGTTTCGAAACCCCAAAAGGACAACTTTTTAACTTTTTAACACAAATAGGAACACCAACGTATATTTGTTGTTTTTATGTTGCTTTTGAAACAAGGTGCAAGTGTCTGATGACGACAACTTTGACAAACCATAGTGCGTGTGTGTTTATGTTTATGTATGTGTGTATGTCTGTGCTTATGTTTGACAGAAAGAATTGCCGGGGAACTTTTGCCACCGTCGCTTCTCTCCTTTGGATAGATGGCATTGTCTTTAATCTGAACTATTTCTTATACTGACACACAGTCACACGTCACATGCGTAGAAAATGGAAACGTTTTTTTGCGTGCACAATTTCAAGTAAAATTTTGGAGACAGTCTTAGAACTCGTAATGTATATGGCATGTATTTTTTTAACTTTCCGAGTCAATTGTATAGACAACAAAAAAAAAAACATTCCCTGCTTCTTGCCTGCGGATGCTGAGAAGGCTCAGTTTCATCCTGAAGTCATTTTGTGACGGATCAGAAGGCGTCCGAGTTGGATGGAGGTGAATGGAACACAAGTAGCAGGATGCGACGTGTGCCATATGTGCGAGGCCATTGCATTGCGACGCCTCTGTCTGTCTGTCTGTCTGTCTGTGAGTGGGTGTCTCTGTAAACACGTGTGCGGCTTACACGGGGTGTGGAATTCACCAACGAATGAGAAAGCACTGTGCAGGGTGCGGCCTTATTGCTTACTAAGGGCAGGCCCTTTTGTTTGTGTGTGTGTGTGAGTGCGTGTGCGTGTGTCGTACTATGTGTATGACTAAATGTAGACATCACTGAATGAGGAATGTACAGCAATGAATACTGCGAAGGGAATATTAACTTGCACTAAAAAAAAAAAAAAAAAGAGGGAAAAAAAAACAAAAAAAAAGATGGAAAAAAAAACCAACAAAACTGAAAAAAAAAATGGACACACACTCACACACACAATACTTGATTCCATGAGTCAGTTTTATCATAGGTCTCCGTCATGTGATTTGTGTGGAATTTTGTATTTATTACCGAGTGAATGAATTTGATTCTCTACATGATGGTGATGATTTGAAGAAGGCCAGATATGTTTGTGAAGTGAGAAGAAGACATGCTGTTACTTTTTTTTTTGTTGTATAAATGTACATAAAGAAAAAGTATAGGAATAACCGACCAAATACTACCTTAACCCTCTCAATGTTAGGTGTTTAAAAATTTTTGTTCCTCTTTTCTTCTCCTCCCAACCCCCCGTTCTGTTTTGTCAATGAAATTTATTTAAGATGGAACGTTATTTCTGTTTGAGAGTATATATTATGATTATTCTGTACAGAATTTGTAAGATAACCACAATAATTCACAAAATATTTTTGTTGTAAAAGTAAGGTATTGTAGCTGTAGTGTTTTGTGACTTTACACACACACACGTTAACCACTCAAAGAAACAAAACAAAAAAAAGTAGAAGAAATGCTATTTTTGTTGCTAAATGATCAGTTGCAGATTGAAAGTATCAACTCTCCAAATGGCGACAGATTGTCTGTCGCCCGTTAATCAGGTTTGATTTTAAATAAACTGTGAATTAGGTTTCGAAACCCCAAAAGGACAACTTTTTAACTTTTTAACACAAATAGGAACACCAACGTATATTTGTTGTTTTTATGTTGCTTTTGAAACAAGGTGCAAGTGTCTGATGACGACAACTTTGACAAACCATAGTGCGTGTGTGTTTATGTTTATGTATGTGTGTATGTCTGTGCTTATGTTTGACAGAAAGAATTGCCGGGGAACTTTTGCCACCGTCGCTTCTCTCCTTTGGATAGATGGCATTGTCTTTAATCTGAACTATTTCTTATACTGACACACAGTCACACGTCACATGCGTAGAAAATGGAAACGTTTTTTTGCGTGCACAATTTCAAGTAAAATTTTGGAGACAGTCTTAGAACTCGTAATGTATATGGCATGTATTTTTTTAACTTTCCGAGTCAATTGTATATATTTTCTCAATGAATGGTTGTAACAAAATTGTTTCTTAAATATTTTTTTTTCCTTCTCTTGTATGATATGACATCATCCTGCCAGTGTGTTTGTGCTACATTTTCTTTGTCATGTAAAGTAGTCCCATTTTTGGTTCTTTATATCCCCCCCACAACCCACTTTTTTGGGGGCGGGGTGTTTCTTTTGTTTTTTGGAAAATGCCTTTTGAAGTGTACAGAGTACGGAGTTTGTGGAATTGAATTTAGAAACATTTACAAAAATAAACTATTTTACATGTTAGCATAGCGTGTGCGTGTGCATACCCAACTATCGACTGCGCAAGGTAATGTTTTTTGTAAATGTAAATGACTAAAGGTGCCACAAGATGGTGACAAATCCCTACTTTGTCTATTTAAAGCTTCTCGACTCACTTAAACATCGCTCCTTGGCACTAAGATGTCACAATATGGTAGCAAGCACTGCTTTTGTATAAAGATGCTTCTCAATTCACTTCAACATAGTTATTTGGTATTAAGGTAGCACCGCGGCAATACATTATTTTGGGGGGCCAAAGCACCAACACAGCGAATCGATGAGTTTTTTTTCAACAAAGATGCATAACCAGAAATAAATAAAACTATGTGAATTTCTGAATGCTAAACTACAACTATACAGGAGTTCACTGTATTTCTACATTGTGCGGAAAAAAACGAATTGGGTTGTGGCTTTTGGCCTGTACCATCAGGAGTCACCACAGCAAATCACTTGCATTGTTTGTTCACAGTTGGTAATTAATATACAATACATTTTGTGTTATGTGGTTGTGTTCACTTTCACACACACACAAACCTCGTTCAACCTGAGTTTAAGGTTCTGACTCCTATGTTTTTAGGCATAATTCCCAGAAAAAGAAGTCCTATTTAATGTTCCACTATATAAAACTGTTCTTTGAAAAATTGCAATGTAGCGAGACAGTTTTACCTTATGTTGTGTCCAGAGAATATCGATTATCTGTCCTTGATTTGACCATCTTGCAAAAGATATCTGTCCTCTTCACTGGCGCTGCATAATCCGAAAGGGATAAACAATGTTCTTGTATAGGACACGGCAAGGTCAGAATCCTAAACTTCTCATCGAAGGTACGTAAGATTTCTTTCATATTGAATTTGATTTTATTCATGAAGCCTGGCCATCAGGTTGAATGTTGATGATTTACAGTGTAGGATAACTTTTTTTTCATGCCTTTCTAGTTAGACGTTATTCTTTGTTGGTGGTTTTAGTGACATCTGCGGGTGAAACATCTGATAGCATCGCGTTAAAGTTGTTTTTTTTTAAACCGAAAATCGGACTGATTGTGTCGTGTGTGTTGGTGATGAGAAAAAAAACATGCTTATCTAACTAAATATGTACCCACAGTTTAGTAATCTATGCCCAGAAAGTGTAACAAGAACAATTATTTACATTTGGTTTATTAATGGCATTACTGTATCTTTTTATAAATTACGTAGCGTGCATTTTCATCATTGGATTACAAAAATTGTCATGTTTTTAAAAGGCTTGAATTAATGAAGGCATTAATTTAAATTCATTTCAGCAGGCAAATATGAATGCGTTGGGTCCATGCGGGTCAATTAAAACTCGCATCACATTTTTTTTATACATAAACTAGGTTTGCCGATAGCCGTGTTTTGATTTTCCTCCCCAGCTCTTTTACCGTAACGCCTGTAAACGAGCGGGGGTCGAAAGCCATTCGTCGAAGGGTGCCCTGCCTCTGCCGACGGGTCCAGCCTACTTCCTGGTGGAGCAGCAGCAACTGTCCCGACACTTCGGTGACCTGTCCACTAATTCCGCTCCGAGGAGGTTTGTTGATGTTCTGCAGTGGTGGGTGATTCAGCCTTTTACCCGGCGGCATACATTTGCTTGGGAAAATGGGGAGCACGTTGATGGAGCCCAGCAATAAGGGAGGCTCCAAGAAGCTGCCGAAGAGGAGGAGAAGTCTGCGTATTAACATGCCCGTAAGTCGCTCAAGTGTACTTTGCCGTTTGCCTGTTGTAAAATAGGGCATTGGCTAATTAATGGGCAGCGGGAGCGCACGCGACGTTTGGCTTTGGTCGACATCATTCTGAAACGTTTGTGTGTGTGCCTTTTCGACATCATTGCCACACCAGTACAATCAATTGCAGCGAGCAAAGTTAATATATAGGTTGCTGTTTGTTTACACCCAGCGACCGTTTTATTATTTATTAATTTTTGTACAGTAATTGCATTGTGGACCACATCAAAAAGCTCTCCTGTGGCGGAGGTTCTCCATCCTTGGTTTAAATGGTTTCAAACAAAGCAGTTGTATTAAAAAAAAAAACTTTCCTTCATAAAGATGATCATTTTGAATGACACTGTCACGATAGAAGAAGCCGCTTACTCCCTCCCCTGGTCGAGATGGTGACAAAAGCTGATTGCTCATTTTCAAGAGACAGGCATGTCCCCCTTAAAAAAACGAGTGAACCTCCAGTTGGCTAAATTATGTGCAATGTAGGGCCTGATTGATTAAGCTTTAAGGAGGCGATGCAGTTTACGACATTTGGAGGAATGAAATTTACATAATTGATTTATCGGCGGATTAATATAACAATATATATTCAATTATTTTTTGGGTACCTTAATGCTTACTACACTAGAGATATAAATTATAGGCAGAACATTTGTTGTAATGTGTTAATGTGTTAAACAAAAAAAATCAACAAAGCTAATACAGTATCAGCTGCATTATATCGGTCTGGCCTTGGTCTGGTCCAAGTGCAAAGTTCGCTGTAGTTCTTCATTCTTTTGTTTTTTTTTTTTTTTTTTTTTTTTTTGATGAAAACACCTGAGAAGTAGGAACCTTTTAAAATGGACCTACCCCAAAAATCAAAATAAATAAATTTATTTGTGTGTGTGTGTGTGTGTATTATATATATATATATATATATATATATCATAAAAGCGTAAATTCAACCCCTATAGCTAATGTTGTTTCTCATTAGTGATTTACTGAACTTTATGGTTTGCTTGTAATTGACAAAAAGTGCATTTTGTGTTTGGGCTTTTGTTGTTCTCACATCCTCTGATTCCCCGGGGAGACTTTTGACCTCCATCTGTATCACTGCAGAGTGGACTTTAAACGTACTTCTGATGGCAGAAAGCCATTTTATTGGCCAATGCCGTCACACTTCAGTTTAATTGCAGCATCTTGAAGATCTGTTGTTCTGATGGAAATAACTCAGCTAAACTTTATTCATAAAGCAGTTTTAAAACAATAAGTGCATACAAAGTGCTGAACATGAAGTAAAAATCAGACGTATTAAATCAAAGATAGTTAAAACAATATATTAAGAACATAAAAACAGTACACACGATAAAACACAAAAACAATGCTGAGTCGAAAGACAAAAAATAAAAATGTGTTTTCAGCCCAAATTTTAAAGATGGATAGAGAGTGGCTCTGCTTCGTCACCTCCAGTAGCGTCTGGTTTGGTGACCTGAGGCAGGTACCCTGAGGTGGAGCAGCTCAGAGAGGTAAGGTGGTGCAAGACTATTTAAAACCAAATAAAATAATCTTAAAATGAACTCTAAAATGTACGGGGAGCCAGTGAAAGGAGTCCAGATGTGTTCACTCTTACGAGCTCCCGTTAGAAGAGCAAGCAGCAGCATTTTGTACCAACTGGAGACGCTTGAGGGAAGACTGACTGACTCCAAAATAAAGTGCATTACAGCAATCAAGCGGAGATGTAATGGCGTCATGAATTACTGGTTCTAAGTGCTGTTGTGAACAGAGAGGCTTTACTTTCGCCAGCTGCCTAAGATTAAAAAGTGAATAAATAAAAATAGGTGGATTTCATAACAGCCCCCAAAATCTATCGGTCCAATTTAAAATCACTGTCCTCTTTAAAACCCCAATTCAAGACTGTTGGCTTTAGATAACACGCCAGGGGGCCCAAGTCAGCAAGGTGAGATGCACATTTGGTCACTGGGACCAAACGTCATACCTTCTGGGGTTTTTTTTTTTTCATTGAAGTTCAATCATTTTAGTGCCATCCAGTCTTTGATTTCTTCCAGACAGGACAAAAGTGGCCTTAAGGAGAAAGTGTCCTTTTTGCTCAGCAGGACATTGATCAATCGCAAAGCAGCAAAAGGAAATACCATCCTTTCCTAACATGGAATGCAAGTGACAATAAATCCAATAAGACCAGCAGTGGCCCCAAAATTGAACCTTGTGGAACACTATACAACGGTGGGGCAGACTGGAACTCAGAGCAAGCAAGTCTAATGCAAAAAGTTCTGCCTGCCAATTAGGATCTAAACCACTCTAGAGCACGACCACTAATGCCCACCCGATGCAAACGAGCCAACAGAATACTGAATACTTGTCCACTGTATCAAATGTTGTAGTCAGGGCCAACAAATCAACAAAAACAACTAACCAAAAGATGACAATTTTAGCTTGTCCCATAATCATGTCTACGTGTTTTCTCAGATGCACTTCTTTTGCTACTGTATTAGTCAGCCAGTGTGGAATGTCAAGTTGTATCTTTGGTATGAGGGAAACTATTTGCTCAAGTCATGGTCAAATGCATCATGTTTGTGCAGAAATGCAATATTGTTTTATTGTCTGCTGCTCTTTTAGTCAAAACAGAAGCACCTGGCCTTCCAACATTTCTCCTCACGCACATTATGTCTCTTTGCTTTCTTGCAGGATTTCTCGCCATTTGCTTCTCCTCGGGTGGAAACGAGTTGCTCAGCTAAGAGCCCAAACACGGTAAAGAATTTCCAGCATGGTTACAGTTTGATCTGTATAAAAATCCTTTTTTTAATTTATTTTTTATTGGGAATTTGTGAATAATTTATAAGTGTACACCTTGATGACAAAATTCAGGCATATGCAAGAGGCGGATACCCAAACAGTTGGGCAATGTTCTGCTGATCCAAAGTAGGATATTTTGGCCTTGTTGGAGGTTTGTGCTCTACTCCAAAGTGAACACGAGCTCCGAGATCCCTTTTTGTTTTGCTTTCAGACATAATCAAAGTTTTTTGTATCACAGCATCTTCCTGTTGGGGGCTGCTTTTTATATACTGTTGCGCCTGGGAGGTGAATCCCTTCACATGAATACTTCACACTTCCATTTTTCTTTAACGTTTGATGATCAACTTGTGTCAGATTGTACTGAGTAGCCAGGATAAGTCATCGTCACGTTTTATTTTCCTTCCCACTTTGTCATCACTGACACCCGTCTTTGGTTGCAAACAAAAAGCCTCAGAGAAAACAAGGCACTTGGTAAGTTAATCCTTCAGATCAGGGATCGGCATGCTTAAATGCTCAAAGGCAAGGCAAGGCAGTTTTATTTATATAGTACATTTCGTGCACATGGCAGCTCAATGTGCTTCACACAACCAAAAGCACAACAGCAGAAGGCATTCGAAGGCAAAGCAAAGAGAACAAAAGTATCTTACGAAGAATTATTTAAAGAAATCAAATACATGATTTACATTGTACCTGGTGAATGTGATTTTTGTATTTTCTCTTTATTTTCTCACACGATTGTAAGTTATAAGGAGTCCGTGATTTATTTAGTATTTTTTAAATACAGATTAGCATTGAAGGCACTTTTTTTTTTTTTTTTTTTTTTTTTCTCAGAAACTTTTCTTTTCTTGGATTTAGCGAGAGCTTGCCTCCCGGAGCAATAAATCTCGGCCCCAGGTGTCCCACATCGGCACTTGTGACACATATTTTGAGGAAAAAAATAAAAAGAAACACTTCTAAAAAGATTTTATGTAATTGTTACAGGAGCACCGTCATCTTCACATTTAAAGTTAAATTTTACAAATGAACCAACTCATTAAAATTATAAGATCATTCCAAAATCAGAGAGAGCCACAGTAGAAGGATGAAAGCGCCACATGCGGCTCCGGAGCCGCAGGTTGCAGACCCTTGCTTTAGATTCTCACTGAAGCAAGTCATGCTCGTACACACACACACACACACACACACACACACACACACACACACACACACACACACACACACACACACACACACAAATTGAACATCTTAACCCATTTTTAAATTGGGAGAGACCCCACAGGTGAAGAGACAATTTTCTTGAAAATGTTAGTTCAACTCAAACTACTTCAGGGATATTCAATTTGAGAATTTCCACAGTCTGTTTACCGGCTCGTGCTATTTTCTGTGTTGTATTTTTGCCGTCATTCATTTTCTTCCAACCCTTTTGGGCTTAGTGTAACTTGACGCCAACCGTGCATACATGGACCTCGTCCGTCTACTATGGGATATTGATTTGTGTAAACAAAAGAAGCCTCTTCCTACTATCTACGCCGGTTACTAATATTCTGAAGCATGGCCATATACCTTTATCACTGCACGACTTTTACAGTCCGCACGAGTCACGCCTTGCCCCGTCCCCTTTTCACAAGGTCTGTGTATCTTCTTGCACAATAGCAGCGAGTGAGAGTTGCTTGCAAACAAGACGAGATGGCCGTGCGCTCTCGCTTGTGCTGATTTGTCACAGGGTAAAAAGGGGAAATAAACGTGTGAACGGGGGCAGCCTTGAGCAATTGCCGTCCTGTTCAGCCTTGTTGGGACAACCAGAGACTGTCTCACTTGGGAACAAATGACTACTTCTACTGTTTACACAAAATTACTCTCAGGGCAGTAGAAACTGTACAGATTACATCTCATACTGTATATCGCCATGCGCGTAGAAAGTGGTTATTTTTGTATTTCGTCCAATTGAGGCCTTGAGCATGTTCTTCCTATAATTCATATCATTATTGTTGTAAAAATTACGGGACCCCCCCCCCAAAAAAAAAAATATTTTATCATATATTTTTTGATAAATTGGCTGATCAGTCGCTGACTGGAATTTTATGCTGCCAAATATTGGAATCGGCATCAGCCTAAAAATTCGTTAACTATAATAATAATCATGTTATCTGGTTGCGTGTGCCCTTGAGTATGCTGCAAATGGCCTACTTGAGTTATACCTTTTGTCTCTAATTGGTTGTTTTTCCTCAGGCGTGATGGTTTCATTAGAACAAATTAGAGCCACACGATGGGGCCATAGACAACTGATTTTCGTTCCCCCCCACCGTTCATAATATTTTCAGGATTTCTTGTATGATAAATGAGGTACTTTTTTTCCTCTTTTGAAAGAGGTACTTTTTTTCCTCTTTTGAAAGAATCTTTCTGGACTTCACTAAACATAAATACATTTTTAAATGAAATAGAAAGCCATTTTTGAAAACTGTTAATATTGTAGGGCGGCACATTGATTGACTGGTAAGCATGTTGGCCTCCCCACATTAAATTAGTGCTTATAGAAAAATGTGCATTATTTCGAGCATGATTCCGGCATCACTGTAACAGCACCAATTTGTGCACCTTCAGGACACTCAACTTTTGCTTTTTTGCCTACTGAATGTTGTCCGACTCATGAATCATCAACAGAAAATTGAAGGACAGTGTCAAAGAGAAACATTCAATAGCGCACAGATTGCTACCAAGGCCAAACAATAATACAAAATGGTAGCGTCCTCCCTCTTTTAGTTTGGCACTCAGTTGAATCCTCTCCATCTTGTTGACCATGTGAACAAAAACATCAGATTGGCACTCATGGAGATGTAACTGCACAATGATATACGAGCTACTGCTGACATCCGTGTGCAGTTGTGAAAAGCGATCAGTGTTGTGTATCTGTGAAAAGGAGAAGTGCCAGGTTGCATTTAGAAACTGTAGACAGCTTCTGTTTTTTTCTTAATATGTCTTTTCTATATTTGCTTACATCCCCAACAATGTGTTTGCTACCCACAACCCTTCCACGTGCATTCGTGCTGCAACGTAAAAGTACATCCTAATGGTGTTACAGGGGGAGTGTTGTCTCCATCCAGCCAGCCCCAGCAAAGGGGAGCCTGCCACCAACCCGCCGCCTAGTCCGCAGTCGGCCATGGTGCAGTACAAGTCCAGCTCCGGTTCCCCGAAGAACATCTTCCTCTCTTCCTGTTATCAGACCTCCCCAGCCAAATCCCCCCGTCGCCTCAGCTTCAGTGGCATCTTCCGCTCCTCATCTGGCACCAACCCTGCAAGTGTCAAAATATTCTCCCGGGCCCGCAGAGGTAAGCCCAAAAATTGAAGTATTGCTACCTACATACAACTGGGTCAATATGCTATGACAATGCGCCATCACAAAGTCCAGACAACTGATGTTTCCTTATGGAGGCACGTAGCTCCTCACTATGACGCTCATCTCCAATGTTTGCTGTATGAAATACTTTTGTCTCTTGGCATGCCTCCCTCTCACCAGTATGTCAAGTGTGCTAGCTTGTTATTTAGGCAGCTTTTACCCTTATTACTCTTATTACTCACAATACAATAACTACCTGTGTGAAGTGAATATCAAAATCTCCTGTTGCACAGAAAAACATTTCGGTCTGAAAAGGCATACAAATCCACATACTACATGACCAGTATAGAATCAGCTAGCTAGCTAGCAGCTAATGTTGGCAGTTGACGCTTTGTGTGTATTCATCTCTCCGCTTCATCTCTACACGCTGCATTTCTGACTCCTAACAAAATGTAAACAAGGAAGTGAAAGGCACGGCTCCCTCAAAAAAAAAAAAAGAAAAACATCCACTGCTTTGTTTTGTGAGCACAGTCTTGAGGTGACCGCTTGTGCCACATGAAATGCTTGCTCTGTCAACAAGGAAATGGAAACATTTGGTTAGGTGTATTTTCAATAATTTTTTTTTTTTACTTCCTGTCAGTCTGTGATCGCAAAGCTGAATTGTTGGATTGCGCTACGAGTTTGACATTCCATTGGCGGGCACAGCATCAAAATATTTGGTCACGGCCGCTATTTGAACACATTAGTCATCTCATCTCATTGTGACTGGAAGACATCTCCAAGCACCGGTTTGCTCAATAGTTACGTAACTGCATGGAGACTATTTTGCTGGAAACACCAAGCGTCAAACTCTGCAAAGATGACTCATGTGTTTTTGACTCATACAAAGGACTATTCTTCCACTGTTTCTTCGGAGCGATTGGCTGTTATCGGAAAGTTAATGCTTGTTATAGATGACGACCGAGCCTCAAAATGTTCTCACTGGACAAAAGTGTTGGGATGGCTCAGCAGCACACCTACAGGAAGTGAGACTGCAAGAATAACACCCATGGCAGCTTCCCAGTGCAGTTAGTGTGGTGGTTAATATGTCTGCTTCACAGTTCTGAGGTTCTGGGTTCAAATCTTGGCTTCGTGTGTGGCGTTTGCTTACGTGAGTTTTCTCCTGATGCTCTGGCTTTCTCCCCACGTTCCAAAAACATTCACGTTAATTACTTAGAAGCAAAGTCGCTCTGAGGCAGAAGCTTGTTGAATGCTTGAGATTTTATTTCTTTCGTGGATAGTTATGCCAGGGAGGTCCCATGTAAAAGAATTATTTCATAATGTGATATTTTTATTTTCATTCAGAATAAATGCACTTGAATTAAAGGTTGGATTGTCCTGTCTGTTGTTGATTTGTTTATTTATTTTGCCCTGATATTGATAAAAACACTGAATTCGTTTGAAGCTCAAGAACACTTCTTAACTATGGGTGCCAATAATTATGGAAGGCATTGCGTGTTCTTGTGCTAAAAATAAATACATAAACGAATCCAAATCCCGCCCTTCGAGTGAATATCAGTCGTCCTTCTTCTTAAAGCACTAACCGTTGTTTCGGTCTCGAATGGCAGGACATGCTTGTCGATTTCTTGCATTGGCCACAAGGGTGCGTTGTAAGCTTAAATTATTTTATCAGCTTGTGTAGACAAGCTCTTACACAGTTAGTTTCATCCAGTATTATTCAGGTCGTCTGATGACTATCTACGATGATCGTAGAATCACATTTTTTTTTCCAAATAGGATGTCCATGGCCTTTTTGAGGCTCTGGCATCCCGCTGAAGCCAACTGTCGGTCTTTCTGGCCTTATCTGGAAGTGACCAGGCTCTCCTAGTCGCTCCTGTTCTCTCCTTCCCTTCCCTCCCCTCCTCTTTCTCACTCTACGTTGCTATAGTGTGCTGCTTGTTGTCAGTAAATAAAGGAACTGTTCATTTTTTTTTTTTTTTGAGTTTCCAAAAATGAACAGAACATGGACCTTTCAAGGGCAGCGTGATGTTAACCCACACCGATAAAACCAAGCTAGTACTAAAATGCAAGGTCTTAAACCTTTCATGCATCCTGTAACCTGATAACATGATAAGCTATCCACTGTGGCGTAAAATTATTATCCACTGGTGCTGCACCGTAGCCTACAGGTTAGTTCATCTGCCTCTCAGTTATGAGGTCTGGGGCTTAAATCTCAGGTCTGACCCTTAAGTATTCTCATTTGGGTCATGGGTGAGATAGAAATTCAGAGCACACTGAAGTACAAGACATATGCAGGAGATAAACGACCAACCACTAGGACACTGTGCTAATGACCTTGGATTAGATATATTATTAAATCCTGCATCATGTATCATTAATTGACATGGCTACCCCCGAACAGATTCCTTCTAATCAGCTTTGTTGGTGGTGAATAAGTTCAACAGTAGTGAATTGAATTACGGTGCCCCACAGTAGTAGCTGGCACGTCTGCCTCACAGTCTAGTTGTCCCCGTGTTCGAATCTCGCCTCTGTCTGACCTTCTTGAGTGGATTGTGCGTGTTTAGCTCCTGTGGTTGCGTGATTTTTTTTTTCAGGTACTCTGGCCTCCTCTGCCACATTCCAAAAAACATGCATGGTAGCTTTGCTCTTAATTGTTCATAGATGTGAATACTTGTTTGTCAATATCTGCCCTGTGATTGGTTGGCAACCAGGCAAAGGTGTTTGCTGCGTCTCGCCCAAAATCAGTTGAGATATGGTCTTGAGATGCGAGAGTACCAATACCAATATTGTTTTTGGGCTGATACCAGCCTTATTTTATGGTATCAGTTACTCATGGAGGTTGCCGATACCAGCCACGGATACTTAAGGCAAAAAAAAAAAATAAAAATCGAACATTGAATAAGTCCTCTTCTTCATTAGTTGCCGCTATAGAGTTTGATACAGTGGCGTCAAAAACAATTTTTTGTTCACAATTTTTTGTCATTGTGTAAAACGACATTTTATATATCGATATCGGTGAGTACTCAAAGTGTGAGTTCTCATACTGTTATCGGCCTGACAAATGTGGTGTCGGATATCTCTAATAAGCTCCAGTTCACCCTCGACACGAATAAGGACATGCGCTGTTGAAAATGGAAGGATGGTGCTGAGAGCCTTATGTGACATTAATTGAAGTCAAGTCATAGCTAACATCATCAGTCATTTGCACTGTATGGACCAGCTGACTGCACACTGAACCCCCCCCCCCCCTGCTGTCACCTGATGGGGACTGTTAAAGGTCTCCACCCCAAAAAAAGAAAAAGTTCATGACAGCTGACATCACAAATGTCCGCAGCAGCAGCTCACAGCCATATGCTTGATTGTTCTTCTGCTGCAGTGTGGAAGGAGCTTTTCGAGAAGCAGCTTGTGTCACGCATTGGTTGAGTTTACTCTCCGTGTGGTGGGAGGTGCAGTGTTAGGAGGGGGGCACAGACGCCAACCAATCGCTGCCATTTGCCCTGGCAGGCTGGAGCCACCCACAGCTGCACCTGACAATTTACGACTCTAATGCAGCTGATAGGTGGGAGGGTCCCAGGGGCAGGCGTCAACATCACTAGGGAGGACAAGTTTTGACTGCAAAAATTACAGCTCAATTCCTTGTCATGTCCAGCTTCATGTATTGTGGATTCTATATGCGTGGATGTGCAAGATTAACCTTTAGAGGGGCCTTGCGGCTTTTGCCTTAAACTTGGCAGCCCTGTCTAAAATCGCTGCATCTAATTTAAAGGAAAAGTGCACCATGTCCTCCCCCTGAAGGACAAACAGCTTGTGACCAAGGCGAGTGAGCCCGTTTGTTGTGTCGCCGTGTCGTAATGCGCTGAGCCCGCGACCCGCCGCTGCGCTCCATGAAGAGGTTTGGCAGCCTGAGGAGGAGCAAGAAACGCAAGGAGCAAGATGGGCTCGGAGGGAGGCAGCAGTCCGAAGCGTCCTGTCTGTCGGGTAACTCGCGCCGTTGCATGCATTTTTTTTCCCATCTGCAGTTTATCTAGCGACACTATTGGGGCAATGATCACTGACAGTGTTTGGCATCCACTTTTGAGCTTGTGTGAGTGAAGTAGTGGTTCGAATCTCATTCCTGAAACATGCATATTCGGTTCACTGCAGACTCCAAACTGTCCATAGCAGTGAGTTTGAATGATTGTCTTTCAGCGCCTTGTGACTTGCGATCTGTCCAGGGTGAATACCGAGGCCCCTTTTGGCACGCGCCCCTGATATCTATCTAGCTATATCTAGCTGTCTAGTTATATGGATGGATAGATATAGATCGATTTATGTATAGATATGTAGATATGAGGGGTTCACGGTTCAATATTTTTTTTTGATTTTTTTTTTTGGAAAGTTTTCTTGCCTTTTAAAAATTCACTTTACGTTTTTAACTTTGATACCTTTATGCCCCCCATGATAAAAGTTGCAAGGAATGGTTTGAGATAATTTCTTCTTTGGTCAAAGCTAAGTTGTGTCCCGTCACAACATACCGGTCCGTGTATGTAAAATACTGTAAAATCCTACCGGGCAACTGAAATGAAGGAGAGGGTTTGGGTTTTTTTCCACAAATTGCAGCCTTTACTGTTTGAAAATTGCGTTCTACTGAACGGATTACATTTTCAGCCCTGCTTTCTTCCACATTTGAAAAAACTTGCACATGTGAGAATCAATTGTGTCTGTCCTCAGTGTGCCAGTGTGTGGCCCCTCCCTCTGACCTGTTTTTGGTTGCCTTTCGCTTAATTCAGTGTGGGCTGGGGCTTCCCCCCCCCCCCAATCATTGTACCTGTCTCACCTACACACCTGCCAGTCTTCCCCTCGCCAGCCACACTCACCCCTGCAGCATTAAGGCCAATCTGAACAGCCAGCCGTTGCCAGTTTGTCGTCTCCCTTCCCTGCCATACTCTCTGCTGCCCAGCTGTCACGCCTGCCCCACCAGTACCTCTTGGTTTAGTTTCTGCCTTTGGTTCCTCCCTCCATGACCTGGCCCTCTGCCCTGACAATAAACCTGTACTGAGTTCATTGCGTCTGCCTGTGGGTCCCCTACTTGTCTTCAGCTAAGCTTAACAGCACATCAGGTTCATTGAAGACTCCAAATTGTCTCGAGGTGTGAATGTGATTGTAAATGTTGGTTTTTCCACCGTGTGCCTTGTGATTAGCTGCCAATCAGTCCATGAGGTACCCCTGATAAGATCTATAGAAAATGGTTGGATTGTTTCTCAGTGGGTAGAGGTTAGCACTGCCGCAGCATTCATGTGTGGATTTTTCCCCCCCGCATCCTTTGGATTCTTGCCACATTCCAATAGCATGCATATTAGGTGTATTGAAGACTTTCAATGATCAATCAGTGTGATGGTTGTTGCGATGGACTGGTGACCAGTCCAGGGTGCTTTTTGCCCAAACGTCTGGGATAGACTCCAGCTGAGAGAAAACAGATGCAGGCGTAACACAGCCCCTTGTCATTGTTGTTGGGGAAGCATCGAGCTCTGCGATTTAGTGCGCCGAGGAGCGGAGCGAAGCAGAGCGCTGCCGCGTTTAAACGCAGCCATATGTGGCTTTGTACGGTGCGACGTGCTGACAGCATCATGTGATGTGAACAATGTGCCTTTGCTGTACAAGTGACATCGACGAGGAAGCTCAATGAAGGGGCGATTTGAGGTCAGCTGTCCTCTGGGTTCAGATACATTTACTGTTTTTCATTTGATTATTTTACATTTACGGCCTGGAAGTGTTGTTCATTAGTGATAAACTACGGCACATTCTGACCTAGCAGTCGGTTCAAATTTGTGTTACTGTATGCCTGCACCAAAGGTACTCCTTTTTGAAAATAAATAAATACATTAACACTGTACTTTGAATACTTTTGCATCAACGTTTCAAAAACTTTTTATAGAAGCTATCATTGTTGATAATTAAAAAATTGTATTGTAATAATTTGTACACTCTGGTATAAATTGTAACAATTGTGGGCTAAATTGTAACAATTTATTTACCAGAGTGGGCCTCATTTGATTTTCTAAACAGAAGGATGGCCCGGGTCCTTCAAAAAAAAAACGCTTTCAATGCTAATGGCTACCTTCAAAGTATTTAAAGTGCATTTACACTCGCCTCATTCAGCAATTCCAACAATGATTAATTGTTGGAATGGCTGTGGCTTTGTAAATGTTGCCTTTGATGGAATGTTAAACCTCAGAGTCTTGCTCAAGGTTACGGGTACTTCGACAAGGGATTTGACTCTTGGAATCGCTTTGTCTATTGTTATTCTGAAAGCTCATCATGCTTCACAACTCAGCAATTTTGGGAAGCGCACTGTGTATCCTGGTGAAAATAAAACAACCCAACTCGCTCATTAGCGCCACCTCTGTAAAGCTAAATGTTTGTTTTTAACCCATAAATGTTCATATGGGTTACGCCACAGGCCCGAAAACATTTTTTCAAGAGTATTGAAGAGAAAATGTATTTATTTTGTTAAAGTCAGTCTGTCGCTTCTGCTCGAAATTTAGAAAAAAGTACCCACCTATGACCCGTCACCACAAGGTTCACCATTTGAGACTAAATTTGTTGGTCATGTCTATCATAATGTGGTGCACGAAAAGTTCTCAAGGAGTCATACTCAAAAGTGAAAGTCAGCCATTTTGGGTTGAAGCAGCCATTTTAGCTAGACTTCAAGGCTCATATTTTATAGGGACAGGAACTATGTATCCCCGATTGGAAGAAGGTATCTTAGATGGGCCCAAAAAAATAAAACCCTGTCTAATTTGGGCATAGAATTGCATCAAAGTTTGATAATCATTTCAAGGATTCGCCATGTGAAAAAGTGATGCTAGCTTAAAGTATGGTGTTGTGGCGTTGACCAGTACTGTCGACATTTTGTCCCTTTTCATGTAGCTAAGCCACATTGTGGCTGACTGTCGACTATTTTGTGATTAGATGTTGTTTGGTGTCTGTAAGTTACGACAAGAGCCACGCTTCCTGTGTCCTGGGTGGTACGCCACCGCCCCGCCTGCCAGCAGGCTCAGGAGAGCGAGCCCCCCGGCCGCGCTGTTATCTCCTCCTGTGGAATGTGCCACAACAGCACGGCTAAAAAAGGAAGGCCAAACCGCGGCAGCAGGGCCTGCCGCACGCCAGCTAAATGTCAAGCGATACTGCCGGGCCACTGCTATACATTACAACACACAAGGTCTACCATTTCCAAGAATTGTTACACCTGTGGATTTTGTTATCACCACCAAGGAGCTTATTAGCAAGATAAAACAAACAAACATATAAACAAAACAAAAAAAAAAAAACCTAACCAGTTTACAGTTAAAACTAGTGTGGATTCAGATCCAGGAACACAATGCACATTTGCTAACGCTGAAGCATTTCAAAAAAAATTAAGAAGTAATATTTATTTTTTGCAGTGCATAAATAATACACGCCTGTAATTGTTGTTTTATGTTCTATCTCCATGAGTTCCTGACTGTTTGTATCCAAATTCAGATGTTTACGGGTTAGCAGTTACCTTAGCTTATGTATGACATTTCCCATTATGCTTTAGAATTTGGTTAAATGCACAGCGTACCAGTCTTGTTCCAAACGAATGACTTTTTTTTTTGTTCCAAATTCTAAAAGCTATTTTATTGTTATTTTTAAGCTATATAAAAAAAATTTTAAAAAGAAAATACATCATTCAATCCTTTGTAGATTCACCTTTGGCAGTACTTACAGTCGAAACTCTTTTAGCCTATAATGCCACAAAGTTGGCACACTGACAGATATCTTGGAGCAGTTTCGCCCGTTTGCCAATTAGGTGGGAACGTTGGTGAAAAGACATTTTCAGATCTCTTCAGAGATTTTCACACGGATTCATGTCGGGGCAGGCATTCAAGGACATTGAAAAAGTTGTCCTGAAGCCACCCCTTTGATATCTTGGCCATGTGCTTCGGGTCGTTGTCCTACTGAAAGATGAGCAGTCGCCTCAGTGTCAGGTCAAAAACACTCTGGAGCAGATTTCATCTTTCCTAAGTCCCATGACTTGTCTTCCAATTCCTGTCGCTGAACCATGTTGCTTCAGTGGTTGGTATTAACCAGGTGAAGACCGGTGCCAGGTTTCCTCGTGAAATTATGTACTGCATTCATCAAAATGTTCGATATTTGTCTCATTAAACCGGAAAATGTTGTCTATTCGTGTCTGGGTCTTTTAGGTACTTTTGGGCAAGTACTGTAGGTACTTTTGGGCAAACTCCGTGCAAGCTAACTTGTGGCTTTTACCAATGAGTGGCTTCCGTCTGGCTGCTCTACCACGCAAGCCTGATTGGTGAATGGCTGCAGAGACGCTTGTACTTCTGGAAGGTTCTTCCTTATCTAGAAACGAATGCTAGAGTTCTACCAGAGAGACGTTTGGGTTATTGGTAACATCCACTATACTACGACTTGTCTGCCGCATTGATCAGTTTGGACGAGGGGCCAACTCAAGGAGGAGTCTTGTTGGTGCCGAACATCGTCCATGACGTCCACTAGCTCATTGGGTCATTCAATGGCGCAGAAATGTTCTCTTCCCTTCCAGTTGTGTGCCTCGAGGCAATCCTGTCTCAGTTGTCTACAGGCACTTCATGGTTGGTTTTGTGGTTTGACATGAGCTGTCAACTGTGGGAACTTATACATTCGGTTTGTGTGCCTCTCCAAACGGCAAAGTATGCCCAGTACTAACAATGTTTTGAGCAGATGTGCCTGACCCCCCCCCCCCCTCCCCGCATCCAGACTGGAAATGAATGGCCACCGCAAGCCAATTTAAGGGACTTTATAGACACAGCTATTCATATTCAAGTCAATCTTGCATAAATAACCCCTTCAACATGTTTGAATGGTCGGCATTTGAGATCCTGTCAAGATTTTAAAAAATAAAATAAAGTTAACTGTGGGCCCTGTAAACTATTGAGACTCCATCATATGTGTCACTCATTGTCTGGCCTGGCAAATATGCCAGCGGTGTCACATGTCACGGCGTGAGATTGTGACGCCTCATGCGAGCAAAGCATGCGGTGGTGGCGCAGTCATGTGACTGACACCTTGGGACTAAAGCAGGGGCTGCATCACAGGCAGTTTAAACCGCTCACTCCATTGCTGACGTAACCAACTATTAATTATATCCAATAAAATCTCCAAAAAATCATTAAGTCATCATTTTGCAGAGTAGTGTATACGTCTCAGGGGCTGATTTGTTTTCAAGCTTTGCTGTGGCAGTACTTTGGGGCTTGTCGAGGTCTCCAAAAAGAAGATGACGGCAAACAGAAATTCCATCAATGTCCTTTGTTTTGCCTTATCCTCTGCCCCTAAAAACAAGATCGCACATCAAACATTACTCCACTTTTCCTGGCGTTTAATTTGTTATTTTTTACTTATTGAAATGGCACTATAACAAAGTCATATTTCTAAGTGGGAAGTTACTTCATCCTTGCCTGTCCGCGGCTGCGCCAGTTGTGCATTCCATCTCTAGCATGTGATGTTATCCACAACATCTTTCCAGTGTCTTTAAGCTGTCAAATGACGCTGTTAGTGTCACTGAGAGCGCCGGAATGTATTGAAATGACGTTCAATACTTTTTTTTTTCTTTTTTTAGCCTCTGGAATCTCCACACCACCTACCACCCCAACGCAGGTCTGCAGCCAGCCCGCGTTCACTCAGGAGGCCCGCCAGAGCGGCCTAAGCCCGGAACGCCTGGGGGAACGCTCCCGCCCGCGCTCGGTGTCCACGCCTCTGGACACAGGACAGCGCCTCGGCCCTCCCTCCGCCAAACCCCCAAAACCTTCTTCCAGCCCCATGCCAGCATGCTCTACCTCACAACAAGTGAGTCAGCCTGAAAAAATGTTCCTAATCTTGTAAGGCCTTTAAAGGGAGAAGCTGTCTATTTAAAGATGTGTTGACTGCATGACCATTAACGGGCTTTTGAACGCTAATCTATAACTAAATGAGGCTATAACGCCTCATTATTATTGGAGCTGAGTTATCACACCACTTACCCGTGTGACAACGCAGAAATAAAATTGCCGTTTTGTGTTCTTCAGGCAGAGACAGACTACTTTTTGTTCACTGGAGAAACATTTTTCACATCAGGGTGACAAAACTGATTCAAAGGTCACGTTGTAACTTTGGAAGCACAGATCTTTATTCATAATCAACTTCAGTGTTTCTTTCTCTTTTTTTAGCTCTACCTGTTTATTCCCAAATCGAGAGACCACTACAAATGGAGTTCTAAAGTTAAATTAAACAAACACTGATGGCAAATCACACTGTTTTAATTCTTTTAAGCTGATGAAAGGGTACTTGGCTGAAAAAAAATATTTCACAAGGGGTACAGTGATTGAGAAAACTTTGAGAATCACATATATAGGAGAAACTATGACTGTGGACAAGTGTGTATGCCTTTAAATGGCATTTCTACTTTGTAGAGATACTTAGAATGAAACCAATGAATAGCCTTAAGTATGAGGCTGGCTATTTCCTGGCTATAGCGTTAGCCACTGTGCTTTACAGCGACGTGTCAGTCGAGGCTACCGGCAAGTGTGCTGAGAATGCTTTTGATGAGTGTATTTTGTTACTCTTTGTCTACTGAAGTGAATGAAAGAGCACCCGCGGCGATTTCCATCCTCCCTCTATCTATACCGCCTGTTATAGATTGCAAATCTTTTTAACTAGCATGGGTAGGCGACATTCACTTAGCTCATGTTTACTTTTATGGCGGCATGCAGTTGAGTAATTGGACTGAACTGATGTCGGACATCAATCTTTCTCTAAAACGTTTCCAAATTGTCCTCTCGTGAAGACATTCAAGATTCATGGTTCCACGGTGTAATGTAATATATTGATTTGTATCATGTAAATGCAGCTATAAACAGAAGAACTGACGATATTACAGCTTCTGATAATCATAGCATTACTACTGATAAATTTAGCGGTGTTGGGGGAAGAAGCCCTTACTATTTGGTCTGGTCTCAGTGTGTGTGTGTGTGTGTGTGTGTGTGTGTGTGTGTGTGTGTGTGTGTGTGTGTGTGTGTGTGTGTGCGCGCGCGCGCGCGCGCGCGTGCGCCCTATATGCGGGGGGTAAATAATAAGCAATCAAGACTTTTTTCAACAACAATCTTGATAATGGCTTCACTTTTGCATGTCATAGACACACACACACACACACGCACACACACACACACACACACACAC
>NW_017805540.1:1392228-1419728 GCF_001891065.2 Hippocampus comes
TGTGTGTGTGTTTGTGCGCGCGTGCGTGCGTGCGTGTGGCCCATATGCACGGGGTGTAAATATTATTTTAGGATGTTAGCCATAGCTCAAACACCGTGGACCAATAGGATCCAGAGCTCACTTCACACGTGATTCATGGCGGTGCTGTAGTGAGTGAGGAGTTAGTGTGCTGATTTAATGAATAATCATCTGAAGCAGTGATGGATGCTCACTTGGTCAAGGCGAGTCGATATTTCATCTCCAGTCTGTTGCTGATATTAAAATCCAAGGACCACCGATTATGATTGAGGGACGGCGGGGAAGCGCCCACAGGGCCACACTCGGCTCTCTCCTGATAAAATAACCCACTGACGTACTGTAGCACTATTATATATTTTTTGCAAGTCCAAAATTTAAAAGCAATCAATATAATGGATTAGGAACCTCTGGAGTTTGCTGTGCAGCCAAGAAGGGCTGTGCGCCCTGTGGCATGCGGCAGATTTATGGACGTGTTTGGCCAGAGAAGCGCTGTGTCACTATTGCAGTGCAATGTGGTAGAGCATCCCTGAGCAGTTACGCATCTTTTCTCACTGCTGCAGTGGCCGTTTTGCACCTCGGCTTGAATATGAAGCACCCAAAGGGAAAGCTATGAGTATTTCATAAAAAGAAACAGCTCAAGTCTTGGGTTCTTTTTATTTCCTGCATTTGCGATGGCAGGGAGGTAGGAAATTCCCCACTTGAAGTTTACTGAAAGTTTACCAGAAAACTAAGACCTTATTGAGAAGAACAATACGACAAAGGTGTCAACAATTCCATGTAATTACTGTACTTACTGTAGTATTTGTGCATGTGTTGGATGTACAGGTATGCCTTTAAAGTTGTAGCCTCGAGAGTGACATCATGAGTTGGAGTCGGGTTAACCGGTAAATAGATGAAACAAATCCATACTCTCCTGCTGTTTATTAAAAATTGGAATAAGTTAGATTTTTTTTTTTTTTTTGTGTGTGATGAAAGAACAGAGTATTTTCTTTCGTTTGGTAGGATCTGTGTTGACATAGTCATAAAACAATATCCTGTGAGCCTTGAAAGAACTGCTCTAAATTGGCAATTGGTCACAGAGGTCAAACTCGAGTGCCCCTATCCTGAATGTTTTTGTTGTTTCTCTCCTTCAACACATCTGATTCAAATGATCAACTGCAAGCTTTTTAGGAGCCTCAAAACAATTCTGCAATCGGTTCTCTTTTTTTTTTGTGGCTGGAATTGAAAGAGTTAATTGCTCCGTTTTTATTTCCACTTCACTGAAATGAAAACTTGCTAGTAATTCTAAATTTGGCTTGCAGTACAAATAAAAATCTGGACCAAGCAACAGCTTGTAACTCAAAACAATGTCGGGGAACTCAAAAGGCAAAGTGCTACGATAGTTGAAGTTTCTTAGTATGGCCGTCAGCATTTATTTATGTGACTTCACACTACATCATATCGGAAGTCTGGCCAGCTCAATTTGTTTTTTTGAGTGGTTTAAACGTTTCACTTTTCCGAGTCGTAGTGCTGATGAACCAATTTACCAGTTGAATGGAATGCAGCGCCGGTGGGCCGCGCCTTCATGTCACACAATGATGCAGCAAGGCATCCCCGGCTTCTTGCTGCCTAGCAACAAAGGCTTTCCGAATATGGTCAGGCAGCGGAGGGGTGTGTCTACACGCTGCCTGGGGCTTCCGGCTTCTGGTCCACCATAACTGTCGCCAGTTATCCTTCCGCTACGGTGACTGCCAAGTGCTGGAATACGACTTTGAGGATTTTATGACTTTGACGCGTTTGAATCCAGGCTAATTCAAGGGCACTTGTTTTGTTTGGAAGCCCCGCGGCGGCTCCCCGTTCCTGCCTGAGTCAAGTGCAGCAGGACTGTTCCACTGTGTCTTTTAAAGGGGGACTGTGCGCTTGAAATAAGGCACCGCTGGAAGTTGCTGCCGCACAACCAACGGGCTTCTCTCAGCGTGTGTATTTGGGCGCGTATATTTAGCCAAACCGGAGCGGTTCCGTGACTCGGGTCCAAACGCCGGTGGCGCGCACGTCGTCGTCGTCGACTGTCGCCGCAGGGGCTTCTGGGAAATTAAGCGTCACGCCGACAATTTTTCGTGCAAAGTTTCTTTTTGGTGCGTCGCCCTTTCTTCATCTTTTCTCCGTCAGTGTTTTGGGTTTATTTTGTCACCAGACTACAAACCTCCCGTTTTGTCTCGTTTAGGTGTCCGGTTTATTCGAAGGCATGCTGGAGAAACTTGAACTCGACGACGATGGTAAGTTGAACCTGAAAGGGTCGTCCATGGTAATGCAATTAGCACTGCATCAGATATGAAGGCAACTGTTAGCTGGCTGCCACTTCCGGAAGTCTGTACACAGTTTCCCACCCTGCACACTTTCGAGTGGGTGGCTGCGAATCTTGCACATGTTTAATGTTGACAATGAGTTGCATCTGTGTGTTGATTTTGCATTGCACTTGCTCCTGCAAGTGCAGTTAAGTCAAAAAGAAAGTTGGAATGGACCTGGTGGGGACACGTATTGTCATCTCTTGTCTGGTAATGCTGCAAATAATGTTCTTTCAAAAAAAAAAAAAGTCACATTCTTTGACGAGAAATCACTTTTGCAATTACATGTATATCACACTCACCTGAACTGTTTCTTTGTTTTTTTATTTCCATTTTAGATAGATTTGATGCGTTAACACTGCACCCTTTGATTTTCGTTTTTAATTCCATTTTATATTTTGCGCCTCACCTCTTTCTCTATCACTTGTGTTTACAAGTGCATCTGAAACAAGGGTGCCCAAGTCCGCTCCTCTGGAGCCAATATTCCGGCCTGTTTCCAACGCCTGCGTCCTCCAACACAACTGATTCAAATGATCAGGATTGTTATCATGCTTCTGCAAAGCTTGCTGTTGAGCTGATCAGTTAAACCAGGTGCGTTAGAGGAGGCTGGATCTCAAAGAATCAAAGATTAATTCAGGTCAGTCCAAGAAATGGAACTCATGTTCACACTTAGTCTTTTTTTTTTCTTTTGTGACATGGATTCTTTTCTTGCAATGTTAATAGTACAATTCCGATTTCTTTTAAAATTTGACTCTTTCATATGATTGATGTACATAAATCCGATATATTCAATACGTCTGCAGTCGGACTGCTCATCCCTACAAATCCGACCTAAACGTCAACAAAAGCCAAATACACGCTCTACACGGGCTACCAAGAATGTTTGAACAACTACTGATCGACATACTGTTGTTGTTGAGTTGGTTAGCTAGCAGTGTTGACTTTGTATTCGACTTGAAATTAATCCCACTTGAAGCACGAAGTTACCGTTTGTGATCATTAGTAATATTTAAGCGACGTAAATGGTTCATTTGTTAAACGCAGCAATAACATGATGTCATCTTTAGTAGACCTATCCATGAAATGAGGAGAGGGACAAGCGTTGTTTCATTTCCCCGTATTTCTACCTCCTCCAACCTTGCTCCTCCGTCAGTCTGAAATGAGCCAACACGCTAGGGACCATTTTTATTTCGGTAAATACTGTGTCGGGTGATATAGTTTTTGTGCATGGCACTCAGCGTCGTGCTTTTACGGTAAAGCGTCCAGCCCCCCCATCAGTGTCTCTTAGAGAGTTTTAACGATCAGTGGGAGGACGCAGTAAAGTGGAAGCGAGTTCTCCAAGGCCATAATGGTTGTTTCGGCTGTAAAGCAGGTGTTGTTTCCAAGTGCTCATTATGGTTTCCGCGCTCTCAGTGATTTTCTTTTTTATCACTTTTCATGTGTATGTGTGTCTCGTTACAGCTGCTGAGCCCGAGAGTGATATTTACATGCGCTTTATGAAATCACACAAGTGCTACGACATTGTGCCAACCAGCTCCAAGCTGGTCGTGTTCGACACAGCTCTCCAAGTGAGTTCAGATTCCCTTTATCTCATTCTCTTGTGGTCTGTTATTGTAACGTTCTCATACTTGCATACATACAATGGGGGAAATAATGTGCCAAATGTCAGTTTGCGCAACCATGATAATTGAGATTGTTCAATTCCGTGCAAGTGAGCAAACTTTAAACCTGCACAGGGTCAAATGATCACTGTTTGTGTGATAAAGTCCACTTTGTTGGCCATCTAATTTTGAGTGTACTTGTTCTTGGCACAGCTGGGTTAATACTAAATGGGGAGCCGAGTAATATATTTGACCTCAGAGCACTTTTTGCCTCTGGGCTGAAATTGAGACGAGACCGTCGTAAAGCTGTTAAACAGTAATCCTGCCAGGTCTTTGAAGTGTATATCGTCAACCACTAAATCCACAGAGACAAGGGTTACAAACTCTTATCTGACAGAAGAGGAAATAACTCCCAGCAGATTAAAGAGAATCCAGAAGTTGGCTTTCACCTCTCACAACTTCCTTTGCTTCCCACTTCCCATGAGAAAAAAGCCACACCAAAAAAAAACACACACAAAAAAAAAAAAACACATGACCACATCAATACAAGCTGCATCATTGCGTGTTAATACAACAGCTTCAGGCAAAGGTAATGCTGGGTAAAGGTCATTATTTAAACTCCCGTGAAATTTGCTCCTTGAGGTCACACCCTCTAAATACATCGATGTGAAGAAGTCGGCAGCAAAACTGAACTAACTCTAAATTCCGGTGTTTCTAATTGTTTCCACGGACATTCCATGCATTTTAGTAGTGCTCGAAGTCACATTTGTGTTCCTGCTGTGTTTATGCTCGAGAACAGTTGTTTGTTTCTTTGGTTCAAAATGACCTTAAGACTCTGCTGCTGTTTCCCATTGTGTGTTAGCATTAAGCTAGCAGACTTAAGCTAATGGTAATTGAAGTTAATTAACATTCATGGTGACAAATAAACAGCTTGAGGAAAGAATACTTTGCCTCTCATATGGAGTGCCATCTTCCAAACTCGGCACGTTGATGGAGGACATAATATGCACAAGTACCAGAGCGCAGAAAAATGGCCTACCTTACTATCGGAAATGAACGAGTGAAATCAGCCCACTGCTCGTTCTGCAACACAATTTGAACGACAAAAACAAAGTTTAGAGTTTTTCATCATGGTGGTTGGAGCACAGCAGATCTGAATGCTGGTCCTGATACATGGGGAAAATAAATCCACCATGTACTTGACCTAAAAAGGAGATGTTGGTGGTTCCATGTTTGGGGTGATACTCGTCATTGTTGTAGCATCATAGATAAACAGCGCAATTTCAATAGTGCCAATTGTCTTTGCCAAAAAAGAAATAAAATAAAAAAATGGATGCCATAATTTCCGGACGACCAATTGCACCTGATTAAAAGGGAGACTCAGAACGTGATACAGGCTCACACAGTTCACATCGCAGGGAGTCTGTATTGTGACTCCCCGATGCGCGGGAGTGAGTGGCCAGTTGTCTGTTGTTTTGCGGTGGTCTGGTCCAAGTCAGGTTCGGAAGCTTTGCTCAGTGTGCACTGGGGCCCTTACATTGTGGGCCATTCGCTGATGAGCTTGTGTCCAGCCACCCAATCCAGTAGAACCCAGTTGGCAATGGTGGATGGTTTTATCTATTTATTTATTTTAGTACACTGCTCCATGCTCTCAGGGCACATTGGCAAACGTAAACAGTAGTTGCTCTTGCTAGAGTTACTTGACGCTTCACTTGAAGCATGCAGACAGTTTTGGTCAACCATTTCGTCATCCCAAGTCTCCCACCGAACTATGCAGATATGAATATTCAGTATGGGGGCGGGCTCAGACAGTTTCATTGGTCGAATGTGACAAGACTAATCGGATATCTATTGGAAACATGAAACGCGTCAGTAAAAATTCATAAATCGCGTCACAGCTGCAGCATTCAAAGTGTTGAACATTATGTCTTATCGTTTTGTTTTGTTTTTTTTTTTTGTAAACACTCATTACAAACATGCATCAGGCATTGATGTTGGTCAATCAAAAGTTTTTTGTCGCAATCCAAGGGTGCGTTCTTATTCTGGTAGTGTGCGTTTCGATTTGTAGAGGCTTAGCGTTTGATCTGGGCAATCTCAATCATAAAACGAGTGAACGTCCTGAATAGAGTGTTCATAAAATGTGATACTGTCTTGCAAAATGATATTTGACAGGTTAAGAAAGCCTTCTTTGCTTTGGTTGCCAATGGCGTGCGAGCGGCTCCACTCTGGGACACGGAGAAGCAAAGCTTTGTGGGTAAGCCCCCCCAAATCCGCTGTCCTCAACCATTATTTACAATCTTGTGTTGGTAGAGATGCTTCATGTCCTACTATTCTCATTTCGGTCTTCAGCGTCTGCATTTACAGGCTTCGATGTTTTACCCTTTTCTCTTGTCCGCTTCTAATGTCATAATCATCACGTCAGTGCGTTTGGGCTGCTGGTGAATGAGCACAGTGGAAACTTTGTATTATTGCCGCCGGCCATGGCTAGTAGAGCGTGATTTTATTAAGTTCATTCAAACCGCCACAAACCATTAAGCTCAGTAGAGGCTCCTCTGTATTGACCAGCAGTCTGACGGGTTGAATATGTAGCCAAAGAAAAACATCGACACAGCGAGTGAATTGGCTTTGCTGCGCCTTCATTTTCTTGGGTAGAGTTTACTGCTCGTGCTGAATAATGAATATCGAGTCAGCGTGGAGGTAGTCAGATGGGCCCCTCTCAAAACATTGTCCTCTCCTCACTAGCATCAGTTGCTGAGTTTTTTTTTTTTTTTTTTTTTTTAATGGCGTGTTTTCTCGTCACAGGCATGCTGACAATCACAGACTTCATCATCATCCTTCACCGATACTACAAGTCACCAATGGTAGCTCCATATAACCGCTCTCGGTTTGCCTTGGGTTCGCTTCAGACCGCTTTACATTCAGCTGACGTCGGCGTCCTTCTCTTTGTTTCAGGTGCAAATATACGAGTTGGAAGAGCATAAGCTTGAGACGTGGCGAGGTGAGCCTGACTCGACCTTGACCACTCCGGCGCAATCTCAATGTTAAATGTGTGTTCATCAAAAACAGAGGAGTTTCATCTCCTGTAATGTAATGCACACTTTGAGGAATATTTTTCGTGATCCTTTTACATGCCACTATGGCCCCACATACAATGTAAGAATCACTGGTCTATACAGCGAAACTCCTCTACAACAAAAAGACATTTTTCACAACAGGGGACTTTTCACTGTAGCAAATTTTATTTTTATTCCAATACAGCATTAATATGAGCATACACTTATTTGACACGTAATATAGCCAGCGTAGAAAGACAAAAATGGAAAGAAATTGTAAAATTTACGATCAGCATTCACTTTTATTTTGCTTGCTCCATCTTTCATTTTTATTAACTTTAACCTGTCTTCAAGCGTTAAAGCTTTTGTTTTCTTAACTCCTTGGTATGCAAAGGTCCGTTTTGTCGCCATTTTAGCAATGCAGCGTTCGTGCTGCGTCTGAAACAAATACTTCCTATATTACTGCACCTGTGTAAACCAGTGTGGTGGTTGCTGTTGCCGTTTCCGGACGAAGCAGTAGAGGTTACTGTGGCATGCTGAGGTGTGATTAGACTTTTGCAGAAGGCTTGTTTCCGTTGTAGTGAATCTCATTGCGAGGAAAGAGCAGAGAAAAAGATTTCATATAACGGAACAGGGGGACTTTTCGTTGTAGGGGGAGCAGAGAAGTGGGAATGGCTTTCATGCATCAAAATCTTTTCACACTAGGGGGTATTTTCGCCCATGTAGGTTTCGTTGTAGAGGAGTTTCACTGTAGCATTAAATTTCACCAAATATTAGTGTTTGATGTATACGTATATTGGCGAAACTCCGCAAAAGTTCTGTAATCCCAAATAATACACACTGGAGTTTTGAAATACGCAGAACATGTGATGCAACGCCCAAGTGTCTTCGTGTTTTTTTGTTTTTTTTTGTCCCCGCAGAGGTTTACCTCCAAGCGACGTTCAAACCTCTTGTCAACATCTCGCCTGACGCAAGGTACGCCGCCTCGATGGCTAAATCAAGATCCGCTCCTTTTTGTTCATCGAGGTTCGTTGCCGTCATCCGTGTTTGTTGTGTCGCAGCCTTTTCGACGCCGTGTACACGCTCATCAAAAACAAAATTCACCGCCTGCCTGTCATCGACCCCGTCACCGGGAACGCACTTTATATTCTCACGCACAAGAGGATCCTCAAGTTCCTCCAGCTCTTTGTGAGTCCCGACACCAACACAAGAGATTTCACTCTGAGGTATTAGGAAGCCAAGTCACTTTGAGCCCCGTTGCAGCTTTTCTGGGAAGGCTGGGAAAGATTTAGTAGTATCTGTGAGATGTTTTTTTTTTTTTCTCTTTACGACAGAGTTCCGTTACTACAGTGGTAACATAACTCCCGATTTGTACGCAAGTAGCACGTGGCTTTTCTACCACGAACCTGCACTAATGCAATAGTAAAGTAAGAATTCCGTGAAGGAATCTGCGTCAGAAAAACACTTTGAGGCCATCAATACAAAACAATAAATGAAAATCATTATGCAGTGAGCCCGCATTCTTGCACTGCGTGTCGACATATTCTTTCAAGCGAGTTAAGCGCCCCGCCGCTCATAACTTCACTTAAGGGTTGAATGATTTTACGATTGAACATCATTTCAGTACAACGTTGTATTGTCGTCGTCGAAAGCAAGAATTTGTGACGTCGATAAACGACCCCTCAAACACAGTCTGGTAAATGGGTCAAGTCAGCCAGAATCATTTCAAAATAAAAGCGTATTGATGTTTGTGTATGATTTGATAACTAAGTTTTGTTTTTAATTTGGCCTTCAGTGAGTAAGTCTGATTACAACAATAACGAAAACAAATCTGTAGCTTTTTCACTGCAACGTACAGTATGTTTCATGAAAGACTGATAGTTTTTGCGATTAGAAAATTGCATTTGAATACATTGTGATTGGAATTAAATTTGATTGATTGTTCAGCTCTCTTTCATATGTAGGCTCAGGCAGTTTTAAACTACGGTCCCCCTGTATGCATTCAAATTCATCACAAAGGTGTTTGGTGGAGTTGATGTCAAGTTCTTCCACATCAAACCCATCCAAGCATGCTTTTATGGATCTTACTTTGTAACAGATAATGTCCATCCCCAAACAAGTTGGAAGCACATGATTTAATTTCAAATGTCTTCCGTTGTCTACCTCACGCGTTCTTGGCCAACCCTTTGTCCCGTCTGCCTTTTGTACATGTACCACCCTTCACTTCCATTCGTCTGCTACCCCCTGGTGGCCGACATCTTGCTGTCTCTGTGTCATGTCGTCCAGATGTGTGAGATGCCGAAGCCAGCTTTCATGAAGCAGACCCTGGGAGAGTTGGGCATCGGCACGTACCAAGACATTGCCTTCATCCACCCCAACACCCCCATCATCAAAGCCCTCAACATCTTTGTAGAGAGGAGAGTGTCTGCTTTGCCCGTGGTCGATGAGTCAGGTCAACGGAACATTCATGCGCTGGTTAGGACTCGTGCCAAAAAACAAAAAAGGCTTGGAAAGCTGACTTTCTGTCGTTCCGCCCAATCCCCCCCGCCCCTCCCCTCTCCTCTAGGCAAAGTTGTGGACATCTACTCCAAATTTGATGTCATCGTAAGTGGAAAAACATTGGGCCGGCAGAGAGACTGAGCGGCTCTGTTGATGATTCACAAGAGTTCGCTTGTGTGCAGAACCTGGCAGCCGAGAAGACGTACAACAACCTGGACATCACGGTGACCCAGGCCCTTAAGCATCGCTCTCAGTACTTTGAAGGAGTCATGAAGTGCCATAAAATGGAAACAATGGAGACCATTGTGGACAGAATTGTCAAAGCAGAAGTGAGTTTGTTTTACCCATTCCTAAAAAAAAACGTTAGGTTGATTGAAAACAAACTGTCGGGATGAATGGCTATGTGTGCCCTGCGATTGACTGGTAGATAGTGAAAATTCTTCGTCAAGCTGTTCATTTTAAATCCCAGGGCAAGTTTACTGTCAACCTCAACATAAAACGGAAATACACATTGTGCATTTCAAACATCATTACTTGGCTCGTATATCCACGAGCTAACACATTATTGGAAACGTCATCGATAAGCCAAGTAATGGCATCGGAGTCGTGTTGTAATTACCCTTAAAGAAAGGGATATTTGAACATAAATGGTGGAGCAACACAAGTGCAGGTAGACAGACAACACATTTTCATTAGAGATACCTTTATGTGTCCCGAAAAGCATTTTTCATGCTGATTGCAAAAACGTCTTTACTTTTTATCTAGCATATCAAGTTATGGAGATTTTCATTTTTTTGCTTTTCCATGTACGTTGTATCTGTATGTCTGCTTTACACTGCCCCCAGGAGGCAAAGGCACACATATCAGGAGCAACACAATGTCCGTTGAATTGAAGCAGAAAAAAAAATAGGCGAAAACAGTTACGTTTTTTTACACTTTATGCATGTCATTACTTTATTTTTACGAAATACAAAAAACACACTTTATTATATTTGGTAGGGCGGGGGCTGGTGTGGATTCATGGCATTTCAATTGGGAAATCTACACGTTTGTAATTGCGAGCACGGTCACAGAACAAATCGAAATGTCATCCCAAGGCACCACCGTAGTAAATAATTTGCGTCTAAATGAAATGGGGGAAAAAAATACACCTAATCTTTTCCCACAGTGCAGTGGTCATCCATTAACGTGCATTCTGTGTATTTTCCACCCGCGTGTCAACTAGGTGCACCGGTTGGTGGTGGTGGACGAGTGTTCCAGCATCGAGGGCATCGTGTCCCTGTCGGACATCCTCCAGGCCCTGGTGCTCAGTCCAGCAGGTATAGACGCTCAGCGTCGCTAGGCGCAACTCCTTCTCAGTACCCGGACACACCACACCACCCCCTCCTACCCCGAGCTCTCTCCTCTCCCGCCCCCCGCCCTCTCACTTGGCCCCAGGTAGGAAGCGTCCAACGTCGCATCTTCAGTCGGCTGTGCAGAGGCATGTCTCTGGAAGCTTGAGTGTGTGGAGTTGATGGTGTCAGCATGGTACTGAGAATCGTGGTTGTTTTTATTTCAGGGGGGGGGGGGGTACACACAGAGTTCCTGATAACTTTTTGTCTCATTTTTATTACCTCCCACAAGCGATATCTCCTTGCCACATCAGTCATATAGCACCCTATAATGTAATAGCAAATGCATCAGAGGGCGGCCCGGTGATCCAGTGGTTAGCGTGTCGACTTCACAGTGCAGAGGTACCGGGTTCAATTCCAGCTCCAGCCTCCCTGTGTGGAGTTTGCATGTTCTCCCCGGGCCTGCATGGGTTTTCTCCGGGTACTCCGGTTTCCTCCCACATTCCAAAAACATGCATGGCAGGCTGATTGAACACTCCAAATTGTCCCTAGGTGTGAGTGTGATCGCGGATGGTTGTTCGTCTGTGTGTGCCCTGCGATTGGCTGGCAACCGGTTCAGGGTGTCCCCTGCCTACTGCCTGAAGACGGCTGAGATAGGCTCCAGCACCCCCGCAACCCTTGTGAGGAAAAGCGGATCGGAAAATGAATGAAATATATCAGAGTAAAAAGTACATTTTATTCTTGGAAATGTACTGGAGTAAAAGTGCACGTTTTCAGAAATATACATAATGAAGGTCAAGTACACACGTGAAGGTTATACTACGAATATGTTTGCACTCGTTTACATTACAAGACTGCCTTATAAACCTCAAGGGGGAGTTAATGGCTGTGAGGGGAGTTTAAAAAAAAATGAAAAAAAGGACTGATTCATGTTGTGGTTAAGTAAGCACACGGATACAGAAGGGTGCACTGTCGCTTGTTTCCCCCAAAAGTTGAACATTGACACGTTCCCGTAGGAACGACTGACACGCTTGCATTTAGTAGCCATCCACTCTTGCTTGGCGGCTCTGCGTGGCTCGGAAGAACGCAGCTTCAGTTTGAATAATGTATGTGGAGTCGCAAACTGTGGGTCACATACTGCCGCTGGTGTTTCTGCACAAATACAATTTATGAATGAATGTCAGCATTTTGATAAATCCCCCAAAACGGATTAGTCTGCAGCCGTTTGTGACAGGTTGATGCTCCAAATTCAAGCCGCGTCTGAAAAGTCTCAGGGCTTGTGTCACACAACCATATTTCAAACCCAAGCTGTAAAGTGAATTTTCTTCAACGTGAGCCAGGCGATCAAGCAGCGCCAATTTGAGATCCTGTGGATTTTCCTCCGTTCAGTGCACGAGAAGAGGCAAGAGCTGTGACAGGATGACTTGTGGCCGTTTCATCATGACAACACGCTGCTGGCGTTGCTCTGAGCATCTGACACTTCCTGCCTGACAAGAACCTCACCGTGATGGAGCAAACTTGTTGTCTGGCTCTGTGTGATCTTTTTTTTATTTTTTTAAAGTCAAGAGAAGCTGTTTTGAAGATGTGGATGAGTGGTATGATGGCAAAGTTGTGGGAGTGAAGAATTGCATTAAGACATGCCAGAGAGGCCTGTAAAAGTGTGATTCAGACTGTGGGGGGTTACCTGAGAGAAAAACTTGTAGTTTGGGTTTGAAATATCTTTTGTGACAACGGTCTTGGAACTGTTCAGATACACCTCATGCACAATCTGTGGTTAGTTTTGTTTTTATTTTTTAAATCTTAAAAGCTTAGCTTTGTTTTGCAAAGAAAAATTGGGAACACTTTATGAAGTCCACCTGCACAGCATGATCTGATCTAATATAATGAGCAATTGCTGTTCCCCCCACCACCCCAAATCGAATTTTATTTTATTTTTAGCCTTTGTAACAACAATTTTGTGCTTAGCAACTGTCAACATGAATGCCATTGTGCCCCTCTTACCCGTTGCTCTCTTATGCTCTCCTCAGACAGCTACAAGGAGGAAAACCTGACCGACTGAGGGGAAGCATCCGCTAAAGACGAGACGTGGTGAGAGCTCAAACAAAACAACCAAAAAAAAAAAACGTTCAAAAACAAAAAGTGAGTTGATGCTACGTAGAAACCAAAGAGGAGTGAGCACTGAGGACCGCACTTGTTGAATGTATCATGTTGACTGTTCTAATCAGACCAGTACGTGTACATACAATATGCTGTGTACATATCTATATAGAAATATGATAAAAACAACACTATTCTTGGCACCTTGCAGGGGAAAGGTGGACCAGATCAGATGGGTTTGAAATTGTTGAGTGGTTTTGAGTTTTCAGCATTTTGTCACACAGAAGGTTCGAAAGAAAACAAACAGTTCAGCTTTAGAGTTATTTATGAAGAGTAATAATCATTTCACTATCTTCTAATTCCAGTTGAGACCAGGTTTTTGTGTCCGGGTAATTTTCAGGTGAGCAATGTTTAGAGCGGGTGAGAATAGAATATTAGTCCAGTCAGTGTTACTTTTGGCGGGTAAGTCCAAATGATGCCTTTTTTTTTTTTCCAGTTTTGGATAAAAAGCAAAAAGTGACAAAAGAAAAGACAATTTTTGCAAGTGGTGGTCAAGGTTGCATCGCCGCAGGTTGAGGGAGGCATCTCTTAGTGGGAAGGTTGGTCATTTGTACACGATAAATAAATACTACTGCTTAGCACGCAACGTTGTGTAACGACCAAAGTCGTGCTCATCGTCATTAAACACGCCGTCTCCGCATAAGCTAAGGTCATCTGAAATACCGCATGCGTCTCTACTCTTTAATTCATCCGACACGACTATTAACATGCTTTGGTAGTTGCTGCTGTTTTGTTTAGCAGCAGAGTTCAAAGGGCTCAGCAGTTAATACATTAATATTTGAACATCATAGCATCTATGAGGTAATTCCAATGATGAACCGTTTTGTTCTTGGTGGGGGGAAAAAAGGGATCTGTGTATTTGAGGGAGGTGGTTATGTGGATTCCCGGTAAGTGGATGAGGCACATTATGACAGTTTATTCAAGAGGCAGCCAAATATGCTTTTCATTGGACAGTGACTGAAGTTGCGCGCATATAAAAATGTTTTTTTTTCTTCTAAAAAGGTGATGCTAACAAAACAAAAATGCCCGCAGCAGAACTTGTGACTCAACGGACTGTAAATAAGATTGTGTTTGTGTCACAGAGAGCTTTATTTTTTATGAGCGTGTCATGAAAAAGAGACTGCAATTTTCTGCTGATTTTATTTTGTAAATATACTGCTGGATCCACATGTACTGTAAATGTGCAAGCATGACAAATTACATTTACAGCAGTATGAATGTTCTTTTGTTGTTGGGGTTTTTTTTTTCTATTTTTCTGCCTGCAGAAAAATAAAAGACACTGAATGTACTATGTTTTTACATTGTCTACTTGTGCGTCATTTTGTAACACTGACGAGCAGATTGTGAAAAAAATCATCCAAGTGGCCATAGTTGGGCTGGCTCTGGAAGGTCTACGTCAGGGGTGTCAAACTCATTTTTTGTCGCGGGCGACTTCGGACTTACAGCTTTCCTTGGCGGGCCGATGTAAAATTGCAACGTATTTATTACCCGTGACAATTTGAAATTTTAGTCCAGATTTCAGCAAGGATCATGAAAGTTGACAGACATGATTTGCTCCCGCGTGCCACGTAAAATGACGTGGCGGGCCGGATCTGGCCCCCGGACCTTGACTTTGACACCATCCTCCATGGCAAGTATGAGCAGACTTAAGAGTAACAAATAAGGGCGACAAACTTGGAGTATGACAACAGTGGGGAAAAGTGTGTGAGTGTATGTGAAAGATAAATATTCAACGAACACACACACACAGTTGGAAGAAATTGATTCAATTGAGGAATCTTTAAAGACTTTTAAACTAATGCCAATTTCTTTTCCTCTGGATAATTTTGAGTCATGGGTTGCTGGGAAGACACGCTGAAACGTTTTCAACGTGCTACTTTTGCATTTGGAAAAAAAAAAAATGTTGAACCCCGGCATGCCACACTGTGGCGCTGCAGCTCACTTGAGCTTGGGCGGTGCAGTCCAATTCCATCATTGCAGAAGAGGCAATGAGCTGCCTGCGTGTCGACTTGGATATTTCCACGTCAATGTGAGATGTGTGATTTCGCTACTGTGCATGTTTGATCTCTGCTTAGGAAAAGATCCATTTCAACGGGAAGTTTTGGGCGTGTAAATGAGGCAGCGGGGCTGTGAGCGGATGTGATGGGCTTCCAAATGAGGGAAGAGAACTGGACCCAAGTGATTCCACACAATCTACTTTGATCTTCCAATCCTCCCTTGTGGTATCCCCAGTCAGTGCTGGGATGGTCTCCTTCTACTACACCTTGCAGCCCCCGAGCAGGAGAGGCAGGAGGGCTTCCTCCTCCTCCTCCTCCTCCTTGTCCACCCGTCTTGGGCATCCACACTCAGGCCGGACTCTCGTTTGAAAATCCACAGGCTCATTTAAAATTCCTCTTCAGAGCATGTCATGCATTTTCTATGGACAGCGAGAGGAGGGATTGCCCAAATGAACCCCCCCACCCCCTCTTCCGCCGCGAGCATTCTCACTCTTTCCCCACGCTCATTTTCTCTGCACTCTTTCAACATTAGTTTTACTGCATCATGCTTTTCACAAATTCCACTGAGCGATGCCGCTGCTGCCTTTGAAGGCATGTGTGATCAGAGCAGGGGTGTGATTGGAAGAGGAGGGGGGTGCAAAAACCTGGCCGCAGGGCATTTAGCTTTTTTTTTTTTTTTTTACACTTGTGTTTTGCTGCGGATGGGACTCAGTCTGGCAAGTGCAGTGTTTGGGGACAGCTTTGATGTGTGCTGGCTTGGGCGAGGTTCACTTTTTAAGGAGAACAGACATGGACGGACAAGATATACTCCGCCCAAGCATCACATTTTCCACATTGTTTTGGTGGTTGTCTGGAACATGCCTTCATCCAAATACGTCAAGGACCAAGAATTCAGCTACACTTATGCCCTTTTTTGACTTGTGAAATTAGCCATAGACCTTTTTTAAGGGAAGGAGCAGGAAGGAATACTTTTATCCCCAAATAGTAATCGTCATATTTCAGAAATTGTGTTTTGGCATTGATCAAAAACAGAGTGCTCTCAGTTTTATCAACCATTGCGCTGTACTCCTCATTACATCTTCATTACTCGTACTGTTACTATCACACCTGCCGCTTCGTATCCGGAAATGAGACAAGGTAAACGGCCGCCCTCGGCTGGTGGGTGGGCTTCTTCACTGGAGCTTTGGTGCTCAGAACTTTTTCAAAGTTCATCCATTATTTTATGAGCCAGTTGTACAGTCAACATCAAGTGGGTGTGTCAAACTTCCATCCAGTGCCCTTTGGGTCTGAAACATAGCCCCTGCAATTAAACGGTGGCTGACTGTACTCGCATCCCACAAATCAATGCAGCTGTGCTTAGATTTTGACCAACCCTGGCAGTCACTTGAAAGGGCCTCTTGATCTTCGGCCAGCCTAGCTTTCAAGTCATGGGCGGAGAAACTCGGTGCAGGGTCAATTATGATAGACATTGATTTCGCTGTTACGTAACGGCCTCTCTCACAGATGCTTATTCAGAAATAGGCACTTTAGGACCACTTGGTTATTCAGTTTCACACCGGATCAAGAACTCGAGAGAGCCAACTCTGTTGCAGTCAAATATGTTACGTGACACGCCCCCCATAAAATCTGCTCTTACCATCTTTACTGAAGAGCCGGACGAATCTTCAAAATGTACAAAAATGAGACTCAGCAAACAGACTTGGCGGCTACTCAACAAATGTGTCTTTATTAGGAACAATGGGATCCCCTAGCTTATTGTGGATTATAGCAGTAAACAACAGAAAACACGATTCACTTTCTTTTTTTTTCTTTCTTTTTTTTCTCTTTAAGTGCTACAGGTTTGTGAATACAGGTGTAAAACAGTACAGCAACCATAGTGCCTACATTCTTATATGCACAAGGAATACATTGCAACAATCAAAAAAAAACAAAAACATACAGTTGTATTGCTGTCAGAGCTGTGGCTGCTTTTTGCATTGCGGGCCGCGACGACCCGACGCACAAACGCGCGCGCACACAGCAGGACATGATGCCCGTGGACATAAATGAACCATTTACAGCATAAAGCGGATTATAGGATCGTTAACATAGACGATGTGAAGCCACGTCTTTTTCCTTTAACTGGTGCCGACTGAAATGAAACATGAATACGAGTTCACTTTGGTTTGCAGCTATCTAGGACGAGACGGTGGCAGTTTTAAGCTGGATACGTCGACGTGAAATTAACCGTGTAGCAGCCTCAAGCCAATGTGGACACTTTGCAAATCACTTTCCAAAAAAATATTGTGTTGTTAACAATAGCAGCCAGAAAATAATGTTGTTACAGTGTTATTCCGTAGAAAGAAAGGAAGAAAGAAAATCACTGACATTAGTGTTAAAAATCCGGTACCTCTCAATAAATAGACAATGTTGTTGGTTTTGTCCTCTTCGATGCAATTCTGATGTATAAATATCAAGACATCAGTTTCTTTCACTCATGCAAAGTCTTCCAAAAAACACACACACACACACACACACACACACACACACAAATCATGGATCACTTCCAGTTTTCCTGTTAGGCTGAAACACAAGACAAACATCGATAAAACAGGAGCTGTTCAGTGAGGGGAGGGACTTCTTAGGTTCCAGCACACAGGAACTGTTTTTTTTTTTTTTAAATATCTAAAATGTTGTTTAGGGGAGGGGATTGGCTACTGTGATTTTCCAAATCCTTGTGTGAGGCCAGTACTGGACCAGAACACTACTGCAGCAGGGTACAAACATGCAGCTTGAATATGAGCATGAAGCCCGATTATCTTATACAATCGTAAATGTTGAACCCGTTCAATATTTACGATCGCATACAAACCAAAAAAAAATCTATTTGTGTACCCTGCTTTAGGTAGCTGAGCAGCCAGCGCGCACATTTTTGTGTATAACTGCTACAGAGTCGGAAAGCCGCAAGAAAAAAAAACAACTCCAAATAAGGTTGTCCAAGTTGGGTCACGACTTCTCCGGATGATTCTTTTACACCAGCAAAGCTTCTTTGCTAATCCCCTTCCATGAGACTCTAAATTGCCCCATCCGCGTCACTCCTTTTGTGCTCGATTCAACATGCTTTTTCCATCCTTCCTTTCTCCGTCAGACATCTTCTTCGGCTTTGTGTCCTCCAAACGTTCACTTGTCTGTGCTTGAGCGTTTTGGAGCTAAAAATCCTATCCGCAGAACTTTTGAAAACCCTACTGTTAGAGTGCCACGATATGGACACAAGTATTGGGACACACATCTTCATCTGTGAATGAACCGTTGAGTTGACCCATTTCAAACCATTCTGTGTGTCCAATTTTGCGTGAATTGTTTTGCGAAGGCCCGTTTATGTTCCCAGTGCACAAAGCGAGGCACACACTGAGCAGAATAGTTGAACACCAATGAACTGGAGATTGGTGAAAACAGTCGGTGGCTCACACCTGCACACCAGCTGATTGACCCTCGCGCAGATCTCAACTTGGTCCGCGAGAAAAAATGCAGCCACTGGTGTAACTTTATATGATGAGGTTTGAATTGGATTTCAGCAATCTCTTCGCCCCTTCCATCGTTGGTTACAGGTTGATTTTTTTTTTTTTTTGTAGTTCGTAATGATTTAGCTTTTCCTTGTAATTCCACTCTCAACCTCTATTTTGCTTGACATTTTTCCTCCTGTTTATCTTGGCTGTAATTCCACTCTCAACCTCTATTTTGCTTGACATGCTGTTAAAGTATGGAAGTACATCAAGCTCAGCCTAGTTTTTGCTGACCATCATTCATGTCAAATCCTCATCAATCCTGCTTTTTACTCCTACAGAATGCGACTCATCTTGGTTCATTTTATAATGTATATCTTTGGACAGAATGTATATTGTGAAATGATGTTTGTGGCATATTATAATACATTTTTGGGACATGTAATTCTTTGGTTGTAACACATGGTGGCGCATGTCCCATAAAAGGGTTAGGAGTGTCTAGGCCTAGGGTGTGAATTGGCAGAGGTGTGTCGTTTGTTGACCGAGTACAGGTTTGTGTTAACTTGTATCGTGTTTTGATTTGGAAAAGCGTGGAAAATTGAATTGATTTACATTGAACTCTTATATTTGGAATTTGTGTTCTTTTTGGGAAAAATAAACCATTTCTAGACATACAGCACTATCGCACATTTGTTTGTCCTACGACAACACGCGTCTGAAGAATTGTAGCCCATTCGCTCCTCAGTATTTAAATATAGCATGGGAGTTCTTATTGGAAAGACTCGAGGGAGATAAGTTTGTTGGCTTGGAAAAACATTCCTAGGTTGTATAAATTACAGTATTTTCTCTTTTACTAATATAACTTACTGCAGGGCTGGTCTGGAGCATGTTATTTATATTTTCTCGATTTCCACTGGAGAAAACTGCATTGCGTTCAATCACAGGCTTGCTGTCGTTGTCCCAATTCTTGTGTCCAACCGTGTACACTATAACACACAGTACACACTTACCACGCTGGTCCATTATACATTCCGAGCAGCTGTTCTTCACAGGAAGTCGTTTGATGAGTGGCTGACAAGGGAGGGGTGGTGGGTCTAAGTTTGTAACCGGAGTCCATGGTTCAAACGGAGTCCTCCACCCTAACAAGCAGGGGCACCGTAATTGTTCGTCCCCATTGTCTCATCTCCCCACATGACGCATGCAACTACTGTCTAAGCTAACGCAAGGTTCATGCTACTACTAGTCGAGAAGAAGGCGAGGTTATGAACACAAAAAAAGAAGAATCTTCCATTGTCGTCGGTGTTGGCAGCATGATGATGTGCTTGCCTCCATCACGTAGTGTATCTTTATTGGAGGGGATGGTGGATGGTGTGTGTGTGTGTGTGTGTGTGTGTGTGTGTGTGTGTGTGTGTGTGTGTGTGTGTGTGTGTGTGTGTGTGTGAAGGACGAAAAGGAGTGGCGGAAAAGGCGGCTCACTTCTGGGTGAGGTACGCGCCAATGGTGAGGCTGGCCGCCCCGAGCGCGGCCAGGCCGAAGACTGTCTTGATGGACGGCCACGTGCAGCTGAAGACAGAGTCCCTCTGACGGTCGTAGAGCTCCACAAAAGCATCCTGCACATAGCAACAACAACATCGCCGCAATTTCATTATTGGGTCAGTTGCGAGATGGCACACTGGTGTCTCATCTTTTCTGTTATTGTACTTGCCATTAAAAAAACGCATCGGGGACACGTGCACAGTTGACTATCGAAAGGAGGAGTGCGATGGTTTTGTGACAACCTGAAAATTTCGCCATTTGCAGTCGGTATACTTCCATCTGTTCAAGATGGAGGCCCCTCCAGAAATGATTAAAAGTCTGTGACTTTTTAATTTAAAAGTATTGGCCCATACTAAAAGGTTATGGTTAATAAATATTGTTGTGTCTTTATTATTATTTGGTGAAGTTTGATACCTTACTTATTTACCCTTTTTTTTTTTCTAGACTGATACCAGTATTCACCCTTCTGGTACTCAATGATTCTGAGTATTGATATCTGCAGTATTTTTGATGTCTGAAATTCTATCAGATGCAGATGATGATTTACCGATGTGTCAAACTGCCGTAGTATTGCGCCAACTACTGGTGAAGAGGACTCAATGTCAGATTTTGTTTGCCTTAAGTATCGGTGGCTGGTATCAACCCCGAGCACCCGATACCTTAAAATAAGGCTGGTATTGGCCCGATACTGATACCTGGTATCAGTACTGACCTATCTCAATTTAAGTTTTCAATTGAACTAATCAAAGAGGTGCACGATACTTTACATGTTTTTTAAAATTTCAAAAAATATTAGAGAAAGTTATACTTTAACATAAAAAGGAGACATTTTTTCAGAATCACTGCAGTATTTTACCAATCTTTTTAATTATTCAAAAAATTTCTGAGAATATCTCAAGATTATTTTTTATAAATAAAAAACAGATTTGCATGGATTGAAATACTTTTTAATTTGTAAAAAATATTTCAGTGCAATAATGTTTTTCATTTAAATATGATTTGTTTCTCATTGTTCTCTCAAAATAATTATTGGTGTACATTATGATTTTTATGTTAAGATATGGAAATATTTAACAAATATTTCCTTTTTGGCGTGAATAAACCATTTGTGTGCAGTGGACCAACACCCACATCGTCCATCTTTTCTAATTATATGATGATGCATTTTGGATGAGTTCATTTGATTTGGTTGCGATGTTATCTCCACATTGTTGTGCCAAAAGTCAAGTTTATTTAGGAGATTCTGTGGATATGAAATGTCTGCACTTAGTCACACAGCCATCCATCAAAAAAACAGTCTTGTACATTTGTGTCGAGGCCCAAATGCATGGCCAGCCAGAGAGTCATGTGAATAAACATTCAACAGCAAAACATTTTCCCAGAAGACTTCACAACACAGTCAGAATCCTTTGGGTGGGGAGGCTGGCAAACGGGAACCACAATTATCAGCTTGACTGCAATCCATAGGAGATAAACACCCCTCCCTCCCACAAAAAAAAAATGTTTTTTAATGTAAATCCCCCTCAGCACACCCTTCAATATGGGTTTTGTTGTTATTGCACCCACGCTGCCAGCAGAACCATTACACTTCACACACTCGCCCACACACAACCTCAGACACCACACACGCGCACGCACACTTGACAAACACGGGAATCACCCAAAAAAACTCGCCAACTCTTGTAACAGATGGCACATTTTTGTGTCATCACGGTACTCGAGCATAACAAATAGTCAAGTGTTTTCAAAGGCTCTGCGATCAAATGCGCCCGGGAGAAAACGCTATGAATGTGTACACACGCGCACACACACACACACACACACACACACACACACACACACACATCTGTTGACTCAGACTGACAGCAGCAACAGCTGGACAGGAAGTCACGCCGCGAAAGCGAGCGTCATGCAGCACGTACGTTTATGATTGTAAATGCTGAGAATGAAGCGTTAATTGCCGTTGTTCTGTATGTTTACAAAGATTTGTTTGAATGTTGAGAACAAGCACGTATACAAATATGGTGTGCATAAAAAAAAAATCGAGTTTGAAAGCTTGATTCTTACCAGTCACAAAAAAAATGAATTTCCGGTAATAAAGCGCAAGGTATTGTTCCGACGAATGCTGAGAATCGAGCATTGGTACAAAACGCTGTGCTCATTTCTGGAACAGACGACTACAAAAAGCCAATGTCTATTATTAATATGTGCTTTGGGGAGACGAGTATTTCCTGTTTCCCCTCCCTTCCTGTCCCATTGGCATTCTCGCGGCCGGGGGCTTAGAGGGGTGAGTGGGGATGTGGGGGGGGTGTGTGTGTGGGGGGGGGGTCTCTGCATGTGTGTCACACAAGTGGAAATATCAGCAGATTGTTCCTACTCTGGGCCCTCGGGTGTCAAAACAGTCGCCACTTGTGAAACCGCACGGCATTTCCTCAGTTAACACTGGAGCCTTTTGAGCACTTTTATTTTGGAAAACTCTGAATTCCCCCACCGCCCCCATCCGCCCACTCATCTCCGCCCCTCCCCCGCCTACACCTCCTCCTCTTGGTCTCCAGGATGCGGGTATTAATTAGAGAACAAGCTGCTCCAGTCAGACCTCCAGCTGAGGGGAATGTTTCGCTTGGCAAAACACAGTCTTTTTTTTTTTCTTCCTGGTCCCGTAAAAATGACATCTCAATGGCGTCACGTGACTGACCGATACGAGCTCATGACGCGTGTCCTCGACGCGACCCAGACGAACCACGCAGATTAGCCCGTGTTCCCTTCGGAAACACAAGGCAGACAATTACAGTAAGAGGCTGCCAGGAGCGCTGATGGATGTTCGAAAGATTCCACAAGGGCACAAATGGTGATCACGCGTCAGTGGGACAAGGAGGAGGCATGACGTTGGCTGCTGATACTTGGAAGCTTGTCAGGTGGATGTCACAAGACTTCAGCATGCTTGACTTTTCCCTCCTGGAACTTTTGACCCACTTTGTTCAGACCAAGAGACAAACATGTGGCTTTGAGGAAAGACAAATGTTTACGTTGATCTCTGCCAAGCACACAAAAAAATGAAGCAAGGGGCCACGTTTTCATTAGCTGTTACCTTTATTATAATTTGGCAAATGTTTTGTCACACGCTTTACACATGTTTATATGTATTGTTTTCACTTTTTCTTTTTAACACATTGTAAATGTAATTGAACTCAGACAAAAAAAAAAAGAATCAAATCTCAGGAAAAATGCTGGGAAGTACGGGACTGTGTGCTGTGAATACCCTTAAAACTCATTCATTGCCATTGAGGCCTATTACAGTGCTGCAGCACACGCCGCGACCCTTGTGAGGATAGGCCAGGGGTGTCAAACTCATTTCACATTGTGGGCCACATACGGCCTCGGTAGATGTCAAGTAGAGATAAGATCGGTCCTAAAAAATCGAGCCCGACCCGAACCGGCCTGAGGGTATTTAAGCCCGATCACTTAGCTTGATTTGCAGGCCCGAGCCCGAAGCAAACCCGACATTTCATATTTTATTTGTGAGGACTCGGCAGGAGGAGGGGTGATTTCTGATAACAAAGCCTGTCTTTTGGAACGAAATCTAAGTTAAACAAGACTGTATAAACATTTACATCTTTTATATTTCTGTTTCTGAAGAGGTTACATTAACGGACAATTTTCTATCATTGACGGATTTTTTTTTCAGAGTGGACGGGGAAAATCTAAGGCCGTCCGTCATTTTGACGGGTTGAAAATTGGGCCGTAAACCACCGCAGCAGTACGTCCTTAAGAACCTAGCACGGAATCTAGAGAAGCAGAGAGACAAAAAAGAATAATGATGGGTGGATCATAGACAGAGACAGGAAGAAGTTCTTTGAAATGTCATTGCAAGAGTTTAGTACAGTACGTGTTGTGAATGTCATTGCAAGAGTTTAGTACAATACGTGTTGTGATGAGGCGACTTCTGGTTTTTTGCGAACCACGGTCTCTCTTGGCCAAAACTATTCACGGCCCCGAAACTAAAAAAAAAAAAGTCAGCGAGAGAGAAGCCCGGCCCGACCCGAAGCAATGATTGACATTTTAGGCCCGACTCGAATTTCGGGACGGGTCGGGCTCGGGCTTAAGATCTTACCTCAAGTGGAGCTGAATGGAAAATAGCCACAAAGCAGGACGATTCCACAGCCATGCTTCACTACGGTGTTCTTTTTGTGTTGACCAGTGTTATATTTGGACAAAAAGTGCAGCCTTGTTTTTTTGTGCTCTCAGTTCATTGAAATGACTCGTCTTCACGCAAATGATGTAAAACGTTTTATTTCAAAGCAGAATGACAACATTTTCTTTTTTTAAATAACTAGTGTATCAGAAACTACATAAGCCCAGAAATAACTTCTATTTCTACATGGAATGTAAAACCATCTGTGACACACCAACATAACAGTAAACTTCAGTTTAAATTATCTAATCTCTAAAGGAGAGCAACATACAATTTAGGTCAACAGCTTCCCTCTAACATTTCTTGATTTAACTGTCACCTACTTCTGTTATCCACTACAGTGCCATGAATAAGGATGTCCTCTTCTCAAATTCACACTTTTTTTTAAACAGTGTCTCCCCCTAGCGGATATTCCACGAATTGTACCTTATTAAAAATATTCATTCCGTGTCTTTTGTGCATTTTTTCACTTTTAAATTATCCTGCGAGCCTGATCAAACCTCCTTGCGGGCCAGTTCCGGCCATATGTTATACACCCCTGATGAATAGTAAGGCCTTTTTAGCCGAAAAAAACGACCATGTATAGTAAGGCGTTTGAACCCGAAAAAAACGACCATGTATAGTAAGGCGTTTTAACCCAAAAATAACGACCAAGTATAGTAAGGCGTTTTTAGATGAAAAAAACGACCATGTATAGTAAGGCGTTTTTAGCCGAAAAAAATCACCATGTATAGCAAGGCGTTTTTAGCCGAAAAAAAACGACCATGTATAGTAAAGCGTTTTTAGATGAAAAAAATGACCACGTATAGTCAGGCATTTTTAGCCGAAAAAAACGACCATATATAGTAAGGCGTTTTTAGACGAAAAAAACGACCATGTGTGGTAAGGTGTTTTTAGCCGAAAATAACGACCATGTATTTTAAGGTGTTTTTAGCCGAAAAAAACAACCATGTATCGTTTGGCGTTTTTAGCCGAAAAAAACGACCATGTATATAGTAAGGCGTTTTAACCTGAAAAAAACGACCATGTATAGTAAGGCGTTTTTAGCCGAAAAAAACGACCATGTATCGTAAGGCGTTTTAGACGAAAAAAACGACCATGTACAGTAAGGTGTTTTTAGCCGAAAAAAACGACCACATATAGCATGGGTGTCAAACTCATTTCACATTGTGGGCCACATAGGGCCTCGGTAGATGTCAAGTGGGCCGGACCATTGAAAATTATTCCATACTCTGCGGGCCTGATCAAACCTCCTTGCGTGCCTGTTCCGGCCCGCGGACCGGATGTTTGACACTCCCGGGTTAGGCGGATCAGAAAATGGATGGAGGGATGATATTTAAGATTAAAAAAAATATCCTCCTCGCTGGTAGCGTTTTAGAGGAAAGTAGGCAGTTAAGAAAATAAATGTCATACAGTGTGTGTTCCCAAAAATATTGAAACCTCATCATTTCCCCAGTCCCTCCCACTTGTTGTTCCTTTCCTCTCGAAGTGACCTCCATTATGGAAATGTGAGACTTGGAGGAATCCTAATAAGCAGCTGGCAACAGGACGACACACACATAAAGTTGAGAAGGGGCTGACGAGCAAGGACAAAAACATCAGCATTTGTCACAGGGGGGCCGGGTTGCCAGGTTGGCTACCGACACCAGCAGGAACCCTCAGAGAGAAGCTGCAAGTGAGGATTTTGGGAGGGCCGCCTGAGCGTCATGGTTACCTTCTTCATTTGCTTTTCCCACCAGCGGGCAGCCTCGCATTTGCTTTTCGCAGGATTTTGGACCTCCTCGGACAGACCCTTCCACTGGGCATCCTCCTGCAAAAGGCCTTGCAGGACAATAAATGAGTCATCTTGTGCACGGCACACAACAAGCCTCAAGCGTGTGTGTGTGTGTGTGTGTGTGTGTGTGTGTGTGTGTGTGTGTGTGTGTGTGTGTGTGTGTGTGTGCGTTCTGGTGGGTAATTGCAGGCTGGCCGAGAGCACAGAGGAAGGGATGTGGGCTAAAGTTCAGCTCATAATTAAAGGGACCTGATGTGGGCTGCCCATATTAAATACTGTTTATTTCCAAAGCCATCCACACACAATTTGAAATATTGCACACGCCGCTCATTGGCACGCTTTTGATTTCCTAATGATGTCTCCTCAGCTAATCAAAGTCAAAACAAAAAGCCCAATTGCAGGAGTCAGCGGAGGGTAATCAAATGAAACAACACCAAAAAAAAAAAAAGATGCAAACTTGACAATTACGTCCTGTGCAAGAGATCTGTTTTTATCCACATATACTCACAGCCTTTAGTATTTGCTGACGTAAGAGGTTCAAGTTAACCCAACAAGCACAAATACACAATTTTGCCTCAGCATTATTTCCAGAAATACCATTTTTCAAAAATATATATCATCCATCCATCCATTTTCTGATCCACTTATCCTCACAAGGTGTGCTGGAGCCTATCCCAGCTGTGTTTGAGCAGTAGGCGGGGGACACCCTGAACTGGTTGCCAGCCAAACGCAGGGAAAGCATAGACAAACAACCATTCATGCTCACAATCCCACTTCGGGACAATTTCGAGTGTTCAATCAGCCTGCCATGCATGTTTTTGGAATGTGGGAGGAAACCGGAGTACCCGGAGAAAACCCATGCAGGCACGGGGAGAACATGCAAACTCCACACAGGAAGGCCGGAATCGAACCCTGCCTGTACTTCTGCACTGTGAGGCCGATGTGCTAATCAGTTGACCACTGTGCTGGCCATAAATATATCAAAAAGCCAAAATAATGAAAACAAAAATACATTTTAAAATACATTAAGCTGTTAAATTACAATACTTACACAGTGATATAAAACAAGGTAATGATGGTTAATATTGACCAAAAACCAAAACAACAAAACAGTTCATGCATCAAAACTATTATCAGTCTTAAATATGTCACAAGTGTAAAATGAAGTTCACCAGTGTAAACCGCAAAAAAAAAAAAAAAAAAAATTATTGTGACACTGGACGTAAATTTACAAACTTCACAAAACTGTAATTTCTTTTGGAATAAACTTTTTTTTTTTTTAAGTGAAAAAGCAGAACCCTCGAAGACCACATGAGTGAGGTACGCTGAGCATCTGCGGCGTTTTTTTTTTTTCTATTTGGAAATGGCGAAACGATATCACATCAGAACACTTTATCACCCAGGAGTCAAAGTTGAGGCCCTCGGCCCAGATCCGGCCTTCCCTTCCGTTTTCTGTGGCTTGCCCCTTTTTCTTGACGCTCCAAGCATTCTTTCTCCCAGTCCAAGCATACATAAATGCGCTCATTCACGTTTAAG
>NW_017805540.1:1422228-1427330 GCF_001891065.2 Hippocampus comes
GCGCTACTTCACACGTGGCGGCTTCTATTCTTGTTCGTATCAATAATGCAGTGCAGTGAGAGACTTAAGATGGATTCACCTGCCTGAACATCCAACACATTATCATTCAGGTTCGTACCGTGCTTGCTGCACGGATTTAAGGCCGTGCCAAATTGTATTTTTGTTTTGTTCAAATGTCTTATTTCTTTATTGTATTTCCACACAAATTGTCCAGGGGCGTTTAGTAACTCATTTGCATCTGTCACAGGGAGGACTTTATTTAAACAAATGGATTTGTGGAAGAATAAAAAATAATCAATGCCTTATGAAGGTTGTACAGTTTGGTACTGATCCTTCGTGAAAGTGCTTTCAAGTTAATTTGATTCAATACGAAAGCTTGAAATGTGCACCGATGGACACTCTTGACGATGGTGAAACCAGTTGGAAAACCCGCCGGAACACCGGCTCTCTCAATCGGTTGCTTGGCTGCGTCTAAAATGAGCCCACGTCCTCTACTCTTGTCACTCGGTCGGAGGAGGAAGTGACCGTGACGAGTCGGACGGAAAGGCTTGAGTGCTACGCCGTTGGCTATAAATAACGGAGGGCTTCGGCTCTTAGTGCGGCACTGACAAATCCAATAAAAAACGGCTCCGTCCGAGCTGCCCGTTGCAAAGACGGAAAACTGACACTGAGTCACACGGCCAGCCAAATAAACCTGGCTTGAGCATTCCTTTGCCAGTAGGTTCGCTCGTTTACCACACCGGTGGCTAATGGTTCCTTGGTAAAAGCCGTCAGCTGCTGCCATGACATATTTGCGGCTTCCATGGATCCGGCCTGCTGAGAAGCTGCGTGACGCTCTGATGAGTACCCAGGAATACATTCATGAGTCACTTGAGTGAATGAAAGAAGAATCTGTTAGCCCGTTAATGATCACACAACACGTTGCTTCAATTCTGAGCGTACGGGAAGCGGAATGCCAGCCGTGGAAAACAACTTGAGACTTCTGAGCCTGATCGCTTCAGATAGGAATGCCCTGATAGTGAACCGTGGGAAGATGCCAGATTGGTGCTCCCGTGACAAAAGCCCAGCTCATGGGTGATGTTCATTTCCTCTGACACCAGAAGCATTACACAAGACGCAGTTTGTCTTTTTTTAAAACACTTTTCGGGGGCCTTGATCAAATGTCTGGAAGAATACACAAAGGTTAAAGAATAACAGCTTCCTTAACATCTATGTCCAGACTGCAAATGAATGGCGCTTGCTCAAACGTGCCTCTGGTGAATTTAACAGGGTTCAAATCCGTTTGATGGGGACTGGCAACAAATCTAGTGATTTTTCTTTTGTTTTTGTGGACACCTCACTTCAGATGAGGAGATGCTCACACCTCCGTGTTCACATTATAAATAAAACACCACCACTGGCTAATGAAACAGTAGCCAAGCGCCACACAGATATGTTTGTATTTTCACTCCTGGAGGCAGCACTTATTACACAATTACACTTTGTCAATCGATGTAACACTGTGTTGCATGATATCGCCAAAAAACAAATCCCCGTGATTTAGCTGAACATTGGAGTAAATGCCAGTTAATGAAAGCTAACACTGCTAACAATTTTAGCTAACTGTAATCTGTATTAACACTGCACTGGAATTCTGCTCAAGCTAACACAGGTAGCAATTTTAGCTAACTTTAAATTGTATTAACACTGCAGTTCTGCTTAAGGTAACACAGGTAGCAATTTTAGCTAACTGTAATCTGTATTAACACTGCAGTCCTTCTTAAACTAACACAAGTAGCAATTTTAGCTAACTGTAATCTGTACTAACACTGCAGTTCTGCTTCACTTTTGGCTTTGACTTGAAGATTCCTTGCTGGTTTTAACTGAAACCTCAGAAGGGCTTATTTAAAGACATGGTTTCAGAAATAGGCAGAGAAAAGATTTACTTGGTTCTTTAACACTTGATGGTTGTGCCAGCGCTGTACAGACCCAAGTATTTGTTTACAAGCCATTAAAAAAGTGACTTTTACATCACATGTCCTTTTAAAAGTGACATTTGCTGACCCTTTTACGACCATGCAAGCGCAATCTCGACAGGCAGGGACTGAAAATAGACAGACTTATCTGTGTATGTTTGCATGTGCGGTTGTGGGCGTAAGGTACTGTAGCTTGATTGTTCTCGATTTGAAAAGAGAGAAATAACGTCACTGAGGTTTTTGCTTTTGTCCCCTGTCATGCATTCAAGTGTTCCATTGTTGTCTCCCGAGTCGCGCAACAGAACGAGACTGACATTTTGTTTAAAAGAACCTTTTCAGGGAGTGATTGCTCAAGTTTTAAGTTCTCAACAGTTCACTTAGTGTAAAGTCACTTCCTGTGCCAGACGCCCTGGGATGACATCACTGTCTGGTTTCGGCTGGACTGTGGTAGAGCCAAGCACAGTTAAATCAGAGTGTGTAACTAGGGAAAAAGTACAGGCGGGCCAAGCAAGCACCCATAAAGTGTGGAGACAAAGCAAGTGTGGGAGGCCTAAAGTTGTAACAGACGGCATAACTAAAAGATTTTCTGTTTGTTTGAAAGCATTTACTGAAATGTCGCCCGGAGAAAAGTTGACTCTTCTCAAAAGAAATGCATGGCCTTTGATGGAATCCCTATTTGGCCCTGTAATTTAGGTGGATTCGCCAAACAAGCGGCGTGTAATGACATCTAAGAGAGAATTCAACATGTCGGGCGAGGAGAAAGTCGAACATCAAAGTTCCGCCGTCGCGCTCCGTGTCCTCTTTCATCCGGGAGGGGGCTCCTCGTTCGCTGTCGAGAATTGGATGGGGTTTCAAGTTTGCGCCACAGAGAGAGAGAGAGAGGCCCCAGTATGCGGAACGGGATAAGGACGAACGGACGGGTGGGAGTCGTCGGTGGGCGCCGTGAGCAAAGCGCAGCAGAGCCAAGCCGATCCAACATCTCAGATGTCCGATAATGTCACAAAAGACAATTGAGCGTTTCAGGCTCGGCTCCCTCGGGAGCGTCTTTGAAGTGGGAACAGAGGAGGCGACGCGATCTGGGAAAAAAAATCTCCCACAAAGCCACAGTGAAGGCAATTCTTATTAACAGACTTTCCAGCCAGCAAGCCGTTCAGCTTATTTGACGCTCTTTGTACTGAACAAAGTTCCAGTTTTGAAAAGAAAAAACATGCGCGGGCTTAATTATTTTGACCCTGGAGATTGGGTTAGAAATCAGATTCGGGTAGACTGAAAAGCTGAACTTGGTTGCCAGTTTTGTAGTTCGTTGAAATAAATTTGATGTCAACTTTGAAAACAGTGGTGGTCGGATGGCTCAGTGGGTCACAATGCTGACTTTGACCATGCGGGTTAGGGTTCAAATCCGAGTCTGGGTGAACGGTAGCATCCAGTTCGGTATCCGACTCATTAATGATGGCGAGTTTTGGGCTAGGTAGGGGATGGCAATGCTTTGCCCTTGGATGGAGGCTGCAACTGCACTCCAGAAAACCGCAATGCTGGAAATTTGCATTTCTACACGCAAACTGATTGAAAGAAATACGGCATCACGCCGCATTGGCAGTGTTCAAGGGTCGTTATAATAAACAGTATCCCACCAGCCGTTAAGCATGAAAGTTGGTGTGTTGACAGCGTAAGTTATTTTAGTATTACAGGATGAGCCAAAACAATTAGGTTTGTTGGAAGAAAAATGAAACAAAAAACACTAGCTTTTATGGTTATTGACTGCCTGCTAAATCAGTCGAATCTTTTGACTGGAAAAGACACATAACAAGTAATCAAGTTTATTTACAGATATCTTGTGTTCAAGTCATGCCAGGGCCAGCAATAAATTAAGATGTCGTCTTGAACCGAATGTTGCCCAAGACATATTGCTATTGGGACTGGTCAAGGAAAAAAAAAAAAAGTGAGAGAAAGGAACTTTCCCAAGCACATCATTGCGGTTTTTGTTTTCCACTTCACGCTTGTGGAATTGTCAGTGATGATCCTCAGTTTCCAGGAAATAATATGAAGGTACCACTAAACTACAAGCGTCCTGAATCCATATTGTTGACTCATCTCATGAGTACCTGATCACTTTGAGCACCCGACTATTATCACTAGGTTATCAACCGCAGTGGTAGGGTACCGAAAGGAAGGGTAGAGTTCAACAGCAATGCAGGCTGGTTGGGCAACGGCATTGCAAAACAAACGTCTTACTTGTCTTTTGCTTGAAATAAAAGAGCCACAGAACAAAGAGAAAGACCTCAACACGCTGGACGATGTCTTGTAATTGTTTGCTGTGTCGCAAGTTAGCAGGGGAAAGTGAAATGACGAAATAAGCCGAATGGGGAAGTCGTGCTACTCATCCTCTCATTTCAACTTGTGACCTCCGTATATGAGACTCAGCGGAGGTTCCTAAGTGGGGTATACACATGCCACTAATTGGGGCAAATTTATGCATCAATCCCCCACTCCCCCCACTCCCTTTGACAAGTCAGAAAAAAAAGGCCGCATTATCGGATGTTCTGTTTTATTCACGATCACATTGGAAAAGGGTGGGGCAGACTCACAATCATATACAGTGAAACTTCTCTACGACGGAACCTACATGGGCGAAAATACCCTCTTGTGTGAAAAAAAATCTTCATGCATTAACACCATTCCCACTCTCCTGCCTCCCATACAACGAAAAAAAAAACCCTGCTGCGTTAAAGGAAATCTTTTTCTCTGCTCTTGCCTCGCGATGAGATTCACTACAACGAAGTCTAATCCAACAGCGACCACCACATTTGTTTACACATGGGCAGTAATCCAGGAAGTATTTGTTATTCGTTTCAGACGCAGCAAGAACGTTGCATTGCTAAAATGGCTACAAAACGGACCTTTGGATGTCAAGCAGCTAAGACAAGAAGAGCTCTGACGCTGGAAGAGAGGGTAAAAGTGATCAAAATGAAAAGCAGAGGAAGCAAAATAAAAGACATTATCCAAGAAATTGATGTAAGTGAAAGTGAATGCTGATTGTAAATTTCGCAATTTTTCCCTTTTTTTCTTTCTACACTGACTATATGAAGTGTCAAATAAGTGTATGCTCATACTTATGCACTATTGGAATAAAAATAAAGAGTACACATA
>NW_017805540.1:1427348-1525768 GCF_001891065.2 Hippocampus comes
CATACGTTTGTGTGTGCGTGTACACATACGTTTGTGTGTGTGTGTGTGTGTGTGTTTACATCTGAGATCAAATTTGCTACAGTGAAAAACCCCCTGTTGTGAAAAATTTCTTGCTGCAAACATGATTTTGTTGTAGAGGAGTTTCACTGTAGTAGATTTTGAACATGTTTGTTACCAAGCAAGGCAAATGTTTTTGTCTGTGTGTGTGTGTGTGTGTGTGTGTGTGTGTGTGTGTGTGTGTGTGTGTGTGTGTGCATGTGTGTGTGTGTGTGTCTGATCAACACTGACTTCATCCAAGCCACAGACTCGGTGATTGTGAAATGGGACAATGTCCAATGACAAAGCGACCAAAAGTTCAGCCTGTTGCCAGACACGTAGGAGCAACTGGCTGTGTTGAGTGTTTGTGTAAAGTATCTTACAACTCGTTCTCCACAAAAAAAATGACAAAGTGAAGAGTTTACATTTGCAACGTCAATACCAGACACGCTAACAATTAGCCTAGCCTGTTATATTTCTTCTACTACAACTCGTTGCTCTTCTTTATATTTTCTGGCAGTCTGGAAGCTCCGTGGCACCACGCTGCCCCCCACAGGTCAGTGTTGCTACAATGCCAAACATCTGGTTCAAAACTATGAGAAGCATGAACGTGATTTTATTTTTCCGCCTTGCCGTATGTGGGATCACTCGCATTTTGAAAATCATGCGGATCTTGCTTCACTTCATCAAAACAATCAGATGAGGTCTTCTGATCTCCACTGAGATCATCTCGATATCCTCCCTTCCTGCATCCCCGTGCTCCTTCCCTCCTCCTCTTTTCAGGCTGGGGGAAAAAAAGTTCAATGACCTCTCTGTGGCAACCAGCTGATTTTCATGGAGAGGAATGCTAGGAATGCATTGATGTGGGGAAACAAACAAGCGGTTTGATATGAGCGAGAGGGAGCGGGCGAGCCTCTAGATAAGCTAGTCTGCTGTCTTTAGGAAGAACGCGCACAGAACATTAGCGTGATGTAACCAAATAACTTCATCGAAACATTCTTCAGCGATGAACCAACGCCATCGGACGCCATTCGTTTCGCTTTTGTCTGTGTGGGACGCACATCTGTTTGAACTGCGCAAACAGCCTCACTGTGGCCTTCATCAAAAGGGGGGGGAGGCACCCGGTCTGCAGAGGTCCATCATGTGTGGGAGGAAGCATTCCTGCCTGTGTTCAAAATGTCATTAGCTAAGGCACTTCCTGTTGCGGATGCTTTCTTGAGGCAAAGGTTAACAACAAGTCAAGCAGGAAAGACAGTCGAAATTCTGTATAAGGACAAAAGAATGGAGACAAATCTGGTTAAGGGGAGACCTTTTCGTAGCCGGTGAATCTTTGGCCGATGAGACAAATGTGCCAAGCTATGCTAACAACGTGGTGCTACAGATGAACTGAATGGATTTTTGGGTGGTGTTTTGAAACTGGCTTGCAGTACCGGAATGTTTAAGGTTTGTTTTTCTTCCATTTAAGATCAAATAAGATAAGATAACCTTTATTTGTCCCACATTGGGGAAATTTGCAGTCTACAGCAGCAAAATTTGGGGGGTAGGGGGGGAGAAGAAAACAAAGGGTTTCATTGCACAAAATAAATGTTTCAGAAAAGAACTGTACACAGTTCAATGTAAGTGCAATATAAAATATAGCATTAGCAATATATTTGTAGAATAAATATAATAAATTAGCAATAGCATAGAAAACACAGCATAAGGTGGCTGTGCTATTTACAATGGTTACAGGTTTTCACGTATGTTTATTCAGCAGCCTGACAGCAGTCGGTAGGAACGAGCGGCGGTATCTCTCCTTCTTGCAGCGCGGGTGTTTAACAGTCTCTGGCTGAAGGAGCTACCCAGTGCTGTCATGGCGGGCTGGAAGTGGTGGGAGAGACTGTCCATCATAGCTTTTAGTTTAGCGAGCATCCTCCTGTTGCCCACCTCCTCCAGAGTGTCCAGGGAGCAGCCCAGGACAGAACTGGCCCTCCTGACCAGTCGCTCCAGTCTCTTTATGTCCCGGGCCGAGATGCTGCCTGACCAGCAGACAATGCCATCATGGATGGCCGAAGCCACCATCGAGTTATAGAAGGTCTTAAGGAGTGACCCCTGAACCCCAAAAGACCTCAGTTTCCTGATTAGGAAGAGACGGCTCTGTCCCTTCCTAATCAGGGCGTTTTTTTAGCACTTCCTTTGACCGCAACACATTTTACTCACATGGCTTATTGATTCACAACGGTCCTATTTAGCTATTTAGTGTGATGCCTGCGCACGGCCGCACGAGTACCTTACTTTGTAGTCAGCAGACACGTCAGCTGAGAATCAGATGATTGTTGAGTCAGATGACTACAAATCATACACCTCGTCTCCTGCTTCTCTGTTTTCTCAGCCGGCAAGAAAAATCTCAACTATTTGTCTTATTTCACCCGTCTCACACCCAATAGTCACATTAGAGCCAAATAACCAAGAAAACTCTCAACCTGACCGTATAAAGCCACCGCTGCACCTCTTACTTTGTAAAAAATGACCTTGTCTATTGTAGGGTGTGCTTTCTTTACGATTGAGTTCCATCCCTACTGATGTGTACGCAAGTGAGAACGCAGCACATCGTAAATCACAAACGAATGCTGATGCAGGAATAAAGTCATAACTGCGCAGACCAGCTCAGTGCAGATGCCATTCTTGACGTCCATAACTTCACGTCGGGACTGAGGTCCATGGAATGCCGTGCATTGTAACCCAGATGTAGTCTTGTCCTGCAGTACTCCACAACCTTTTGTCTTGCATGAAGTGAATAGATGTGCTCAAATTAAAATTTAAAAAGCGGAAAATGAGGCTAAATGTGCAGGCTTACTTTAATTTGTCAAATTGTGTTCATTAAACGGAGAGAAAATAGATTCTTATGAGATTTTTTTTTTTTTTTAATAGCCACGCTCCATCAAATGTGAAGGACAAATGAAGCACTTTATAGGTCAATTTGCAGACTTAATTAGAGGAAGGTGATTCGACTCGCCCGCTTCCTCTGCCCTCGTCTAGACATACCGACACGTCTTCCGTACATCAAAATGACAAATGAATCAAGGCGTCGGAAAAATGTGTTGCGGCGGAATCCCAACAAGCATTCCATATTGTCAAAAAAATAAATGAATAAAATAAAATAAAATAATGCAACTCAAAACAGCTCAGAGGGGTAAAAAGAGAAAATCAATCTGTCAAGTCCTCCGGTTTCCAATTCTCGCCCTGTTCTTTGAAGTAGAAGGCATTATTTGACGTTGCAACGACAGACCGACAACCAATTAAAATGTGCATATTTTGTGAAATTGATGCCCCCTGCCCGCTTGAACCCCCTCCCCCCCTCCCCTCTCCCCTCTGACGCTGGAACGAGTTCCGGATTCTGGATCATTTCGTATATTGGATACACTCCAGACATCCGGAGACTTTACAGATGCGCACTCAACCTTGTGATATACACTGTGAAAACTGGGCTTAAAAAACAGAAATAAAGTAATGAAATGAAGACTTTATTCATAACACTGGTCCAAAGTTTTTTCCTTTTTTTTTTTTTAACAGCGATTCCAGTAAACTTTTCTTGATTTTTTTTTTTTTTTGCACTGATTCCATTCCTGCCGTCAGTTTTTTTCTCTGGCCCATCAGGTTTTTATAACAACAACATAAGAACAATATGTGTCATATAGCAAATGGCAATATATTTGTAAGAATTGTGAATTCAGAAACAGGTGGGGTTTTTTTTTCCTGAAAGGTCATGACTGTAAATTACAACGCATGGTGAAATCCATGGACGGCCCGGTGGTCCAGTGGTTAGCGCGTCGACCTCACAGTGCAGAGGTACCAGGTTCAGTTCCAGCTCCGGCCTCCCTGTGTGGAGTTTGCATGTTCTCCCCGGGCCTGCGTGGGTTTTCTCCGGGTACTCCGGTTTCCTCCCACATTCCAAAGACATGCATGGCAGGCTGATTGAACACTTTTAATTGTCCCTAGGTGTGAGTGTGAGTGCGGATGGTTGTTCGTCTCTGTGTGCCCTGCGTTTGGCTGGCAACCGGTTCAGGGTGTCCTCTGCCTACTGCCCGAAGACAGCTGGGATAGGCTCCAGCACCCCCCACGACCCTTGTGAGGATAAAGCGGATCGGAAAATGGATGTATGGATGGTAAAATCCATATCCCGCAAGCTTTTTTAGGTCAAATTTAAAACCCCAAAATGTAAATATCACAAAAACTTGATGTGCTAGACAAAAAGTCAAGACATTTTTTGGGGGCCATCTCTGATTAAAATATGCTGTTGACCAGTGTAATTATTTCCCAAGAGAACACAATAATTTGACTTGACAAACCTCCCTCCCACAAAATGTCTTTTTTTACATTCAGCTAAATCTTCTACTAGCCAGCAATGACATTTCTATAACTCACATCTGCATTAAAAACACCTAAGGAACAGACTTTTTTTTTTTTTAATCAAGTGACAAGCAGTGAGCATTACAAAAACTGAATGTGCCTTCCAGAATTTTCCCCCATAGCATAGCTGCCCAAAAAGAAAGTCTTTGTAAATCTGCAAAGGCTGAATTTTTGATACACGCAAGATTCTCCTTTGATTGTGAGAATGTATTTAATGGAGTGGATTTCAGCACCCAAATCAATAGAGCATGTTCATTGCGATGATATCCGAGCAATGGCTGACCTCACTTGGCGTTTTCTGGACAGATCCCATTTCCAGATGCTGCCAAGGGCACACACTACCCATGCATTTTGGAGAACAATAATAATAGTATAGTGTTTGTTAATGGCCAGTGTTGCGCTGGGAAATCCCAGCTGTGGTACTGATACTCTGTGTGTGTGTGTGTGTGTGTGTGTGTGTGTGTGTGTGTGTGTGTGTGTGTGTGTGTTCGCGCGCGCACCCTGGCACTGAGAGAGGGAGTAGGCAGGCACCCCGGGGCCATCTGCTCCCCGCCATGCTCACGTGTCACACTGTGACAACACGGCATTATTGATTCACACCGCCACATCCGCTTGTGTGTGTACACGCCGGCGTGCCGCGCTGTCAGTGTGTATGGGCGAGTGTGTACACACACCATTTGCGGACAGCAAATAATTGATTTGCACCAGTACATCCGCTTCTGTTTGCTCATGAATGTGTGTGTGTGTGTGTGTGTGTGTGTGTGTGTGTGTGTTTGAACTTTTGCTGGGTTGAAAAGGGTCAACGCACCCAATAAATACATTCTTAGGACAAGGGGGACATATGGAAAATTGACTTATTGTTTTGGGTGACTGTTCTGAGGTTTGGTGTTCAAATCTCGGTTCAGCTACAGTCGAATTTGCGTGTGCTTGTGTGAGTTCTCTGCAGGTCCACCGGCTTCCTCCCAAATTCGCAAAAAAGATTGCTTTTGGCCCAGACTCAAAATTGACCGTAGGTGTGTTTATGAGTGTGATTTTCAATAAAGAAGCAAATCTTTTGTGATCGATCCATTTCTGAATGTGTTTCTGCTACAAATTAGCCAGTGGTGGCTTTGCACAAACACCATTCATTTGCAGTCTGGATGTGGAGTCTTGAACAGCTCCTACTCTGGAGGAAGTCTTAGAATTTCCTGAAATCTCCAAGAACACCACAAATTTTCAGTGGTTTATTACATACTTTCATTTGCAAATCCATATTCCCATAATGAACCCATCTGAATGACATCTTGAAAGCAAACTGTCTTGTAAAGATGAACACAAGCAACTACTCAGCATGTTTCAAACAGCACTGTCACACACAAAAAAAAAAAAAAAAAAAGATCAGACGCATGGTGACAACATGCTAATGACTAATTAGCTTAAGCTCACATCATTTATGTCAATTGTAGCTGACGGTGTCTGTTGATAGTTGTAGTCCCCCAAGTTGGCTTTCATCACTATCGTAATGAAGAATGTAAGCCAAATTCAAGTTAATCTTGGCAAAAAAACAACTTGGGGCAGCGGGAAGTAAACAAGCTATACAAAGTGTCGAGGGTAATGTACGAATGTGATGTTCAATGTGACATAAAAAACGAAACCTTTTCATCATAAATAAGGCAAGGGTCTGAAGGTACCTAGCTAGCGGCTCTTGTGAGAAGCTAACAAGCACAGACTACATATTGACTCATTGTTTCCTTGTGGTAAGAGAGATGGATTCCAATACATGACACCAGCCACAGAAGATTGACATCACAGTTGTGTTTACTAAAAGCAAGTCAATACGGGCAAACCTGCAAAAATAAAAAATTAGCGTCAATACCAAATATCGATTAGCAGATCGACACTTCTGCTCAGTCATCCACACGGCAACTAGCAATCAATACTACAGGGTTCCCACTCTTCCACTTGCTTTTTATTTATGGACCTTTTAAGGACTTTTGAGGGCTAATTTAGCCACTTTTAAGGACTTTTTCTCCATTCAGCAAGGGATTCACGGTGGATCAGCAATATGCGGGCTGAACAGAAAGCCACATATCTCTGGGCTGGTGTTCAAATCATTGCTGCCAAAGGAAGGGCGCATCTTTATTTTTTGGGGCAATCAGCTAACTCTTTATTTGACATACTTTATGCCAGATTTTCATTTTCCTACCTGTTTTACATGGTACCTGTTATACAGGTAGGAAAATGAAAAAAAACTTGAATTCATTCTCAAATAAAGTACACGAAGAAAAATTTAAATTTAGAATATATAACATTTTAATTTATTTTCGAATAAAAATACTTTTTTTAAGGATTTTTATTGACTTTAGAAGCTTTCCCTGAAAATTAACGACAATTAAGAACATAATTTTACAACATACATTTTATGGATTTTTATTAACTTTAAGGACCCGTGGGAACCCTGTTAACTACCATTGGTCTTTCAGAAAATGTGGCAAAAAGCCAAATAGACTCACACACTTCCTAATTTCTCGCTAGCTGAAATAAGGTCTCGTGATTTGATGTCCTAGGCATACATTTTAGGTATATTTTTCTTGAACATAATCATCAGACACATTTTCTGAGTTTTTAAGATGTTTGAGAGTTGAGGTCCCCTGTTTTTAATGACGAGGGCAAGGTAGGAAGGCCTTCACTTATTTGCATGCGCTGGCGGAGCACAAGCAGCAGCACATCTAAACAACAGCCTAATACCCTGAGACCTGGCTCCCAGTGTCAGGTAACACTGTGGATCCCTGAAAAATGCAGGGACATGTGAGAGGCTTCTAAATATAGAGGCGGTAGCATCACTTGCTCCCCTTGCAGCCGCTTAATTGTCATGTTAGGTGTAAATCCCGCCCCCCGTTCGCTGCGGTGCAATCATTATGTTCTTATCAAACAAAAACACCACATCTAAGTTTGAAGAAAAAAAAAAGCAGGCTAATGAACCATCCGAGACGGCGGATGAAAGGGCTTTTCTACCTTTTCCCGTCACGGTGGGAGCGGGATAACGAGGAGCCCGCTGGGAGGCCGGCTGACTTTGCCATCGGGCACAACCTCACGAGCTGCGCAGCATATCAATATATATAGAGCAAGGTTAAATGCTTTCTTCCAATTGTCTGTTTTAGGGACCCCCCCCCCCCCCCCCCGCATTCCCGCAAGGTTTTGAAAGAGATCTGATACAAGGGCTGTTTCTCAATTAATTGCTGGTGCAACAGGGGCCAGATGGGACTTTTTTTTTTCCCCAAGACTGTTTTAGCTAACAGCATAATAGCCTGCCGTATGACTGGCCTTTGGCTCCAGTACGTTATTTCTCAATGTTACGCCCCAAATTACAAAAGTCCCTCAGGTCCTACTGTTTGTTGGAAGAAGACTTACAGTACATTATTTCTCAATGGTTACGCCCCAAATTACAAATGTCCCTCAGGTCCTACTGTTTGTTGGAAGAAGACTTATTAGCAACTATTCCCAGTTGTTTGCAACATACAGTCTGGAAGTGTTGAACTTTCAAATATTTATTCCATTTTAAGCGGGGTACATGAATCCTAATTTCTAATTCGAGAAGACCAACATAGCAACACCTCCCGCAACTCCGTATCTTGTCATTGGGGTGAATAACTTGTGAGACATGTTAGATGAACATTTAACGCAACCAGTTGCACCTCTTTTGATGTCCGCCAACCATGCGAGCGTCAGTGTCAGGCCTCGCTCGTGGTCCACATCCCAACCGCAGAGTCCAAGCTTTGGCTGAACATCCCTGTTGGATTTGCCATCGTAAATATTGAGTGGGTTTAACCTTTACGATTATTGGCCCTGACTGTGTTTTTTTTTTCCAAGCAGTTTGGGCAGCAAAACACGTCAAAAGCACAGGATAATTGATCAGGATAATCTTTTCGAGAAATCCTTGAATCGGTACTTTGCTCATTTTTGATGGAAAGAGAAACTTGCTCAAGTTTGGCTTGATGATTACAAACTGTGTAGCTCGCTCTACCGCCTTTAAACATCTCAGGCATGTGTCAGCTTGCGAAACTGGAAGTTTTTAGTGATTGATCCGTACCCGCAAACAAAACACGTCTTATGTAAAGATGGGCTATTTACAAAGACCAGCACATTGCCTGGGTTTGTTCCTGAACCATAAACTGACAGAAGAGCAAAAGGGCCCACACCCTTCATTGGCCACTCAGGAAAGCAACACCCAGCTCGTCTCCATTATTTATTTACAGTCTCACTTCCCAAGCAGACATTCCTGTGGCTCTCCTGAGGAGAGAATGCCTGAGAATAGTCACACGGGAACGGGTTGGAAATGGGCGCAGCAGCAACACAAACAAAAAACAAATCACTAAATCTCTGAGACATTACTGGAGCAGCTCTTTTTTTTTTTTTTTTTTTTTTTTTTTATGAGGTGTTGCCCAGGTGCATAGTTGTGACGTGTTCCCCAAACGCACGGCACGTCTGGAATGTTTTGGGAGGCGACGGAAGAAGGAGTGTATGCGCGAAGATACCAAGTGCAAAAAGAAGAAAACAGCAACTCTTTTTGTCTTTGCATCATTAAAAGGTAGACATCGAGTTGTATGTCAGCCTGTTTGTGAAGATGACTGACAGCTCAGACGATCAAGCTGACTTCAGAGGAAATCAACAAAAAGTATCTTGACAGTATCATACACCACTGCACTGTCAAAAAAATGGGGCTACAGTAAGAGTCAATATCTATCCTTTAAGGCAGCGGGTCCCCAATCCAGGCCTGCGGACTGGTACCGGTACTGGAAGTACATTTTATTATGAAAATCAGATGCATCTTCATCTGTCAAAACACCCATTTCGGTCATGTGATGCGGTCGTAAAAAAAAAAAAAAACACAAGCCCGCAAGCTAGCAAACATGAGCTAATCGTCGAGGAGCTTCTTCAAAAAGAGGACAAGGCCAAATGATGCAACAGAAGAAGACGACAACTTTTAAGGAGAAAGAAAGCTACTATTTTTTTGCTACAAGTGATACAGATGCCCCAAGCACACTCTGCAAGCTTGCAAATAAAACAGTGAAGCCCTCAAAACAACGAGATGTGAGTGTCGGGTGTTAACCCTTTCATGCACCCTGTAACCTGATAACATGTAAGGCTGTCCACTGAAGTTACCGATGTCCTTGAAAGGGTTAATCTGGACACCTCGGTACCGGCATTGTCTCACACAGAGGGTATCCCACCTGTTACTGCTCTCATCCTACAGCGGCCCACTTTAAAGTGCCTGTAAAAGCCGAAATTTTGCAATCGCAGCGGGATTGAGCACGGTTATAACACTGGCATTGAAAGAGGAGTTGAGATTCAAACGAATTGAATGACCCTCCCCCCGACCCCCCATACAGAGAATCAAGGAGTAGTCCAATGTCCATCTCCACTCCTCCCTAACAAATTGTGATGAAAACCACCATCATCTGTAAAATGATGGAACGGTTTACTGTGGACCGATAAACCGTCACTACGGTTCAAATATTTTGTTTTACCAGGTCAACTTAATTAAGCGACAATGGCGTATTTAGCGTATCTTGAGTATCGAGAAGCTTGAGATGCGAATAGTATTCAAACCATGCTTAGGAATCAAAATGGTGACATGCAAACAGTTGAGATCGTGGCTGAACGGATGGTCTTCAGTTTAGCATCCTAGTGTCGTTTTTCTCGCCGCACGAATTAGGATCATGTTTTGGAGTCGTGCGTTTACAGCGCCATCTGCTACGTGCTGATTGGTTGGAGTCTGCCACATGATCCAGTTGTATCAACAAATGCCACTTTTGTTCCGTTTTGTATTTATTAGTTCTGTTTGTTTTATTGCCGTTTGTGCTTATCACTTGCTAGTCCATACAGCAAATCTTGTTTACATTCTTTTTTTTTTTTTTTTAAGCATGCATGAACACTTGCGATAGCACCAATGACCCTGATAGTTAGTGCTGAAGATAATCATGGTATGAAGTTTTCATCTCAACAAAAACAACAGCCAGAGTCTCTGTGGTGTCATTCAAACTGCAGGCTACATTGCGAAGAGTTAGCCTCCCTCCTCCTCCCTGAATTCCAGAGACAAGAATGTCTGGAACAAGCCTCTTTGTGCTCGCAGGACCTCAAGGGCGACGTCAGATCTCTTCACTCCCGAAAGAAACTCTTCAAGTCAGGCCGGGCCCATAGGAAAGTAGCTACGGTGGAGGCAAACATGGCAGAAGATGGCAAAGGGCTGAAGCCTGGAAAGCGGAAAGGGGAGAGTGGGGGCTGACTGCTGTAAAACACACAAAGCAACACAATCTGAAGTTTTGTGGAGTGGTGGCAGAAGTTAAAAGCAAGGAAGGACCCATTCCGGTTTGGGGAAGATTTTTGCCGTTACAGTCCACATGCATTGCGGCTAAGTCTTGCTGGTCCAGGAGACGCAGCGGCACTTGAAACACCTTGACCTCGTGCATTGTGATTTTACAATCAAACAAATCCAACGGGCATATATTGTGATCACTTGCCGGGACACGTTTGAATGGATTCTACCCGAACGGTGCTTGGCGGCGCCGATGATGCGTTAAACGGTCCGGGAGATGCAAATTGGAGATAAGTGAGGTTTTTATTTTGGCCCTCCCGCGAGTGTTTAAATGAGCTTCCTTTGCCAGTTTGCTCCACCGTTACTCAACGTGTCACCTAAATGGAGATTAATGACTTCCTCCGCCATCCCACAACCACTCAGCCTCAGTTGGAGGAGGCCGGGGTTGGTCGCTGGGGCGGGGTTTGGCGATCCAGATGCCTGCCGCATTGTGGCAACATGCAAGGCTCACCTGTCAACTGGCATCAATATGCATCGAATTGACCCCCCACCCCCACCCGCCCAACCCCGTTCCCTTCTCCCCCGGCAATGAAATAGACCACCTGGCAGCTTACTGCATTCCTTTCGGCAACCTGATCCAAGTTCGTTAAAAAAGGCGCTCATGCAGGTACATTAACTCCTTCCTTTCTCACTGGAATGAAAACAAAGCAGTATTGGGGTCACATTGAAAATGTCACATGTACCAAATTGTGACATAGGCGGTTTTGAGCCACTGCCAGCGATAAGCTCATAATATTAAAATTAATTCATGTTTTGTTGTTTGTTTGTTTCTTGCAGGGGGTGGGGGTAGGGACATTTGTTTTTTCTCCATAAAGAAATCTTGGAAATATATTCTTTCTTTTCCCAAAAATATGCAGTGTGACTTTTTCTCTCAAAAGTTTTCTCTCGATAATGCTGGTCAACAGCAAATATTATTCAGAGATGGCTTTATGTGTCCCTAAATGTATTTTTGATACTGATTTTTAAAAAAAATGTCTTTTGTTCTCTTCAGATCACGAGGTTGTGGATTTTTTTTTTTTTACTTATAAAAGCTTGCACAAACTGGATTTTAACATGCCTTGTAATTCATAGCTCCGATGTCTCCTGTCGCTCAACTTAGCCCTTAATTCATAAACATTACTAAATGGATTACGAAATACATATTATTATTGTTATTTAATTATGTGTACGTTAGAGAAAAAAAAAAAAAAACGAGGCCAGATTCTGAATCAGCGCGCCCCCCAAAAAAAATCATCTTCAAAATTTACTTGCATCTCTGATTTTAAAATTTTATACAAATTCCTTGACCAGTAACTTTTTTCTGAAAAAGATACGTTTTTTTTCCCCAAAACTATAAATATGTGTCATTTTATCTCAGAAATATCCAAGTTAAAGGAGGAAGGCATCGAAAACAGGCTGGAGAGGGGGCTCTAGCGGACCAGACTTGGGCATCCCTGCTCCAGGTGTTGCCATTTTAGAAGCCTACAAACAAACACAACTGCAACACGTGCAGGTGAAGCCGTCGCCTCACTGCCGTCGTCTCCTCACTGACAAGGAAGTACTCACTCCTCCCCCAGGTAGAAAAGCGAATATTCAGGTCAAAAGCGAGGACACATTTGCGTCGAGGGAGTCAGCGAAATGCGAAATGACACAGCAAACGCTTTGTAAAGGCCAGTGGGCAAATTTTGTGGAACTAAAAGTGCATTTGGCTCAGCAACCATTAGCAGCTGCTCCCATATTTGGATTGAGTTGGTCCTAAAACAACAGGAAACAGAGGGTGGCTGACAGACCGCTGTTTCCACGCCACTGTCGTGTTTCCAAAAGCTTGATTGGCCTCCAGGTTAAAAAAAAAAAAAAAAGTTTAAAACACAGAACAAGAGACTAAATAACAATTTTTAAAAAATGTTTTAAGGTCAAATCCGAGCGACTGAAGTATCATCCCGATTGTGTGTCATTTGGCAGATGGCATATAAGTACCTAAATAGATGGAACCAGTGCAAAAGGGGACAAATGTAGCACATTTTTTTAATCCGCATAAAGCAGATTAAAGATGAAAAAAAGGGGTCAGTTCATGTGAAGCAGCACAAGTTGGAACAAGGAAGTGAGGTTTTTTTTCTGTCCGCCTTATCTGCTTTGAGGTCATGACAGGGCCTGGGCCAGCTGACTTGAAATGGAATGTCCACCCACAGTCAGGAAATGGACCCTCTGTGAACCGCGACATCACATCACTAATGAGCTACCATGTTATGTTAAGAGCTGACAAGAATTTTCACGCTGGATGCGATGTTTTATAAAGTTACTGCATGAATATCAACGTGATCACAAATGGAACCAACCAGATGGTATCTGTGCCCAAGGGGTATGTTAGAATAAAGGAGAGAAATGGGATTTTTTTTTCATAAAACTGTTTATAGGTGTTTTAATGACACGTCTGTGACATCAAGACTTGTAGTACATGTTACGCAACCTGTTTCTCGCCCTCCTGAAATTAGCCCACGCCAGTGAGCGACTGAACATCCTGCACCATATAACGCTGGGCCAATGGCGAATGTGGATTATGTTGCCGTGGCAACCAGGGCGGAGCTCAGAAATTGAAGCAGGCACGCAAGTGGCTCCTACTTACGAAAGCAGAGAAAAGTGAACAGTAGTGGAGATAATTACACTATTTTCACCCATGGAGGCACCACTTCATACACGACACTTCCCCATGCAGCCAAGTATGCGACTGTACATCCAACAAAACTCGATACAGCTTGGACAGCATCGTAAATTATATATGGTCTTCAACTGTTGCTTGAAAGTGGCTCTGGATCTTCCCCCACCTTGTGGACAAAATATCCATGAGCAGTCCAAAAAATACGTTCGGATGAGAATTACTCCAATTTCAGCAGCATCAGGAAACAAACAAGTCAACAACTACACCTAGCCTGGGTATAAAACAACCTTGAAATATTACGGACATGAACTTTGTAAATTCAGTATGCCAAACTGGTCACACAAACATCTACACTGAGAGATAATCCTGACTAATCCATGGGATGCTCTCCCTCTTTCTCTGTCTCTCACCGATCGTCATCTCCTCGCAGCTGCAAAGCACCCTGGAAGATGACCTACATTATTGTCCCGTAGGCGCCGGAGACATTCACCAGCTATCTCAGCAGCCCGTCATCGCACCAAAGAAAAAGAACGCTCAGGACCAGCACAAGTCGGATGGGTTTGAGCCCGGCGCTGGCGGAAGCTCTGGATTAGCGCCTATGCTGCTGGAAGGCCGAGCCGCCTTTGATATGTGGCACAACATGCAACCTGGCAAAGACACACACACACACACACACACACACACACACACACACACACACACACACACACACACACACACACACTCAAGGGGAATGTTAAACGGTAAGATGGACTCCTTCAAATGAATCATTGATGCCCCCCCCTCCTCGCTTCCACTCCAAAATCCGATACCCGCAGGCCAAAATAAGCAAGCGCCACAAATGTTATGTTCTCATTAAAGGCCCCTCTACTAATGAAGATGCTAATTCCTCACAGATCGGTCGAAGGAGTTCCGTGCCAGAGTGGATGGTTCCGAATCTCCACTACATGACTGATGCAAACATATAGCGAGCTCACCTGAAGCTCATGCCAGCCGCACACCAAGCGATATGGGCAAAAGTCGAATTGCAGTCAGCGGCTGACCCTTAGAGCCCTACCGACGATCAGCCTTCTGAAGTAGAACACATGCGACATTGTGAGTCACTGTCAAGGAAAAAGCGGATTGCCCTGACAGCTGCAGCTATATTTCCCTGTCGGTGGAGAATACAAAGAGAGGAAAGGCAGCTGTGCATGCCATAATTCTATCAAGTCTTCCCTTTTTTCTTTTGTCCAGTGATTTTTTTTTTTGGGGGGCGGTAATGTGATACAACCTGGCATTTTGATTGGCGGCGCACATCCGTGCTGTTGCAGAGTGCTGCAGCCAAATTGCATTTTGGTAAGCATTTGGGGAAAAAACGAGGATGCGCTGATTTATTGAACAATATTCACGCTCCTTTAGCATAAATGGAACAAACCGACCCCCCCCCACCCCCCCCCCCCCCCCATACACATACACACACACACAGAAACACTCTTTATCCTCCCCCATGAAAAAACATGCCGGGAATGCAAAACCTGAAACCAGAATTTGTGTGCAGTGTGTGTTATATAACATCAGTCCTGCAACTGAACTCCCGCCCCCACCCCACACACACCCTTTGCCACCCCAGGTAAAATTGTCTAGAACTGTCACTGCAAATCATCATTTCCTTGCGACAACTGCAATGGAATTGGACGCGTCCTCCAATAAAACAGCCACATGTCAAGAAGAATGCTGGATGTTCACAGTAAGTCCATAAAAGTTATGTGCTAAAGCTGTAAAAGTCAAAACCACCCAAGCCACAGGCCATTTCATCACTTGTTTATGATTCAAGCCAGTACTGTTTTACAAGACTGTAGTCTTTTGTAAGGTTGAAACATTCTGAAGCATTTTGATGTTAAAGTTGATTAGAAAATGTATTCGGGGTCCTTAAAGGTCGTGGTACGAGCAGACTGCAGCTCTGTGTGACTGCCAGTCTTTCCTCAGCGTCAGCGGGGCGGAGCTTAGGAAGAGCGTCGGGAGGTGTGACACAGCTCGCTCTCTGATTGGTCGGATTGACTTGACGGCCAAGGTCTTTATCCAATCAGAGAAGCGCAGGAGTGGGGCCGCCCATTCTGCGCCTTCGTGCGTAATGGGAACATCTCGAGCTTTTTCGTTGGCAAGCCCTAACTACAAACGTGATATAATGTGGCGTGTGAGGTCACATCTGCAAACACACGCAGACGCACTCGCATAATCGCGGATCGACACGCCTTCAACTCACAACAGCGACGGAGGAGCTATGCTCCAGCGGTACCGAGGGAAAAAAAAAAGACTACAGTACACCGAATAACACTCACCCAGCCCCCGTTGTCTTGGATCCAGCTGCCTAGGGGTCCGTTTAAGTACTCAGTCATCCACTCGGCTATGTTGTCCACTTGCGACGTCATGTCCTCCTTAGTGGCGCACTCCACGCACACGGTGCCGCCGAACTCGAAGAAGGCGATGATCCGGCCCCAGTTGACGCCGTCCCGGAACAGTTCGTCGATCACCTCGGCGAACCGCCTCTGAGCTGTAGTGGACGAGAGGTACAGCTGTCGGGACATCTCGGTGAAATCCGGCTGGTAAAGTCTCTCGAGTTCGTCGCCGGCCTCACGCAGGACCCGGTGGATATCGGCGAGCGGGTCGGAACCGTGGCTTCGCTTGGGGGCGCAGTCGCGCTCGGGCCCGGAGCTGGCTTCGCGGCACCGGAGCACCAAAGTCGGCGAGGGTGCAACCAATAAGCCGTTATTAGCAGCGGCGGCATCGTCCTCCTCCCCCTGCTCCGGAGCGGCACCGAACCCCCACGCGTAGCCGCGTTTGGAGAGGTTATGGCAGACATTATTCTCCTCCTGCAACTGAACTCCCGCCCCCACCCCACACACACCCTTTGCCACCCCAGGTAAAATTGTCTAGAACTGTCACTGCAAATCATCATTTCCTTGCGACAACTGCAATGGAATTGGACGCGTCCTCCAATAAAACAGCCACATGTCAAGAAGAATGCTGGATGTTCACAGTAAGTCCATAAAAGTTATGTGCTAAAGCTGTAAAAGTCAAAACCACCCAAGCCACAGGCCATTTCATCACTTGTTTATGATTCAAGCCAGTACTGTTTTACAAGACTGTAGTCTTTTGTAAGGTTGAAACATTCTGAAGCATTTTGATGTTAAAGTTGATTAGAAAATGTATTCGGGGTCCTTAAAGGTCGTGGTACGAGCAGACTGCAGCTCTGTGTGACTGCCAGTCTTTCCTCAGCGTCAGCGGGGCGGAGCTTAGGAAGAGCGTCGGGAGGTGTGACACAGCTCGCTCTCTGATTGGTCGGATTGACTTGACGGCCAAGGTCTTTATCCAATCAGAGAAGCGCAGGAGTGGGGGCCGCCCATTCTGCGCCTTCGTGCGTAATGGGAACATCTCGAGCTTTTTCGTTGGCAAGCCCTAACTACAAACGTGATATAATGTGGCGTGTGAGGTCACATCTGCAAACACACGCAGACGCACTCGCATAATCGCGGATCGACACGCCTTCAACTCACAACAGCGACGGAGGAGCTATGCTCCAGCGGTACCGAGGGAAAAAAAAAAGACTACAGTACACCGAATAACACTCACCCAGCCCCCGTTGTCTTGGATCCAGCTGCCTAGGGGTCCGTTTAAGTACTCAGTCATCCACTCGGCTATGTTGTCCACTTGCGACGTCATGTCCTCCTTAGTGGCGCACTCCACGCACACGGTGCCGCCGAACTCGAAGAAGGCGATGATCCGGCCCCAGTTGACGCCGTCCCGGAACAGTTCGTCGATCACCTCGGCGAACCGCCTCTGAGCTGTAGTGGACGAGAGGTACAGCTGTCGGGACATCTCGGTGAAATCCGGCTGGTAAAGTCTCTCGAGTTCGTCGCCGGCCTCACGCAGGACCCGGTGGATATCGGCGAGCGGGTCGGAACCGTGGCTTCGCTTGGGGGCGCAGTCGCGCTCGGGCCCGGAGCTGGCTTCGCGGCACCGGAGCACCAAAGTCGGCGAGGGTGCAACCAATAAGCCGTTATTAGCAGCGGCGGCATCGTCCTCCTCCCCCTGCTCCGGAGCGGCACCGAACCCCCACGCGTAGCCGCGTTTGGAGAGTTTATGGCAGATATAATTCTCCACAATGGTGCGATTTCGCTCGTTCGCCATCTGGGCTTAATTTGGCACTTTGTACTCTCGGATTTGGCTCTTAAATAAAACGCATCGTGCATCCAGTCGATGCACAGCTCTGCTTGGGGCTCATCCAAAAGTGGAGCGCGACCGAAGCGAACCGAGTCGACGCCTAAATCCCACGCGCGAGGACGAAATAAAAGGTTGCAAAAGTCCCTGCAAAAAGCTGCGAGGCACACTGGCGAGCTTGTCTTTGCATGGAAATCCAATACGCGGAAGAGGCTGGAGGGGCTGCGGATGTATTCCCAGCGCGCACCAGTCAGACGTGGATGAGTTGCGCAGGGGAAAAATGGGGCGCAAAGTTGTCTGCGCCAGAATGGCCGCTCAAGCGCCGCGTCGCCGACGGTTAGTTGAGGCGGCGAGTGAGCTACACTTCTGAGACCACTGGCGAGGTTCACTTCCATACAGAGCCCTCCTCCTCCTCCTGCTGCTGCTGCTCCGCCAGTGGGCTGCTCTTTGCGCGTGAGCTATTTTTGACGTCACGTACGCAAAGTCAAACCTTTGGCTGCGCTCTGGAGCCTCCATGTGTACGTGAGGAACTGCACACAAAATCATTCTTTGCATTCAAATCCATGCTCAGAAGCCATATGGGTAATGTCTGCACGTTTGCTGATTTTTTTAAATTTTTTATGAGGATAATTAAGATCATCCTGGGCGGTGTGAGGTAGTGGTTAGCCTCGCAGGTGTGGGGTTCGGGATCCGAATCTGGGTTCTGGCCTTCCTATGTATGTGGTTAAGCATGCTTGGGATTCCCCGACATTCCCAAAACATGTTAGGTTCATTGAAGACTGGATTGTCCAGTGTGAATGTGAGTGTGAAAGCTTTCTTTGTCTAGGTGCCCTACGGCTGACCGACAACCAGTCCAGTGATTCTTCATCCATTTATCTACTTGGCTGCAAGAGGTGAACGGAGAGCCAGGCCTCGTGTCCCTTAAGTCAATTCTGCTCACTTCTTGTGAAAATGAATTATCTGGCTTCGTCTTCATGAAGTATTATTCTCCTTTGGGACGAAAAAAAAAAAGAGCGTCTGGAATAGTCCATTTTATGCAGATCTGGAAAACCCCTTCAAGGAAGATTAACATCTCTCCAGCACAAACGGAATATTTAAATTTTCAAAAAGAAAAAAAAAAGACTACAAGGCTTCTAAGAGGCCGACTGTCGCACTGTAGCAGATCATAAAACGAGATTATTGGGTTAACGTGTAGGGGAAACCTCCACTCCCCCGCTGGGATTTTTTTTTTCCATTACCACCCCCGCAGGAAGTGAAATCCGCAATATAATAGAAATACCCTATTTAAATACTCCCTCGTGCATGTTTTTGAAGTATTTACGGAAATTTTTTTTAGATCTTTAAACACACCACCACTGAATGACACTGAATAGCTTCAGCAAAGCTGATACTGTCTTCTGTTTTTGTTTTTCAAATCTGTCAGAAAAAAAATTGTGTCACCATCTAGTGGTCAGCAGTGCAACTCCACCCAAAAATACAAAGGCGGCAGAACAAAATAGTTAACCAGTACAAAAAAAAAAAAAAAAAAAAAAAAAAAGGGAAATGGGACTGCGAACCCACAATCTGTGATGAAGGGGGTTTGCTGTATTATAAAAAAGATACAATGATGCGAATAAAGTAACAAGGGTACTGATAAATGAGGTTTGGCAGTGAAAGGCGGAACACGGAGTATAATTTTTGCAGTGGCATAAGAGTACGTGGTCCTGTGGCAAATGAAGGTGCACTAAAGCGATTACCCCGTGTATTAGGAGGAAACATTATTCGAATACAAAGATCAAGTTGGAAGTTCAAGATTAAAGTCATTTTTTTATGACATGGAAGGTTGTAAATTTCCAAGAAAAAAGTACAGTGCTTGATACGCAGATATATTTTTTGATTTTATTTTCAGTGTGGCCCTCACACTTTCGTAGATTTTTTTGAAAGACAGTTCAAAATCAGGATGTTTTATCCCCTCAGGATGATAATCAACATCATCAAAAAAAAAGTAATATAAAAAAATCAAACATGGGGAGTTGAACTTTCCTCACATGTATTTATTCAGTTCAACTGTCAGAAATAATACAACGGCAACGTTCTACGTCAGACGTGTTGTTTTTAATAGCACGCCAGTTGAAAGGGGACGAAGAAAAACAAGAGTGAACGTAAATCGCCTCTGTCAATAATTGCTGATAAGTGGCAACACGGCCTGCCTATTTTAAGACTCCAATCCTGAAAGTTAAATGCTCAAACGTTGAAAGCGCAGGCTTTTCTTTGCATAGGTGAATGGTGTTAAAATAGCAAGCTACATGTTCTCATTAACTGCAGGCGCACCTCAATGAATTATACTATTGGAGAAAACTTCATTTCTAATAGACGTTCAATAGAGAATGCAAACTCATATTGCAAATATCGATTCGCCACACACAGAGGTGTATGTGTGATATGTATATAAACAGTGATTTTTGAGATCGTTTATAACACACACACACACACAAAAAGGCATTTGAACAGGATTTTTTTTTCCCCTCCTAAAACGAATGCAATATTTTAATTGACTGAGATGCGCCAGCATGAGTTGCTATGGCAAGACAACAGCATGACGTTTGAAAGCAACAAGAGAAGCCCGACACGCCTTTCAACCGAAAAAATCGAACGACGTCGTCGTCAAACACTAGTCACGTCTACTCACTTTTATCTTTTGGATTTCCGGAGGGCGAGGTTTTCGTCATGGACAACATACAAGCGCACGGCGATAAAACAAGCGAACGAAAAAAGTTTTGACATCTTACAATGAAAAGCTGCTATCATTGGCGTGTCAGTGTGGACGGGCTGCATTGCGGTCGCTTGATCAGCAGTCACATTTTAAGGCTTGGTTCAAACATGTCGCCGCTTATCTCCACGTGACCCCGCCAAAGACGACTTAAAAGGAATTGTCACAACGCATTTTGGCATTCAACTAATCAGCATGCGTGAAAAGAAGAATCCCATGCTCACACTTTTATGAAATTACATTCCTGATCAAAGGAAGACTTACAAAACACAACGTTGGAGACCATTTTGATTAATTTAGTATATTTAATCATTCATTGTTTGGGGGTAGGAGGGATGTCCCACCTGTGCTTGGCAGGACATCAAAAGCTGTGGGACAATGTTTTGTGCACTAGACTGCATGTCAAACAAATCTCTAGCGCCCCCAATAGGACTGCACAGGCATGACTTGAACCAGCAAGTCCCACTGTGCCCTGATTTAGGTCAGTGCCAAGTTAACGCGGACCGCATGGCATCATCTGTGCAATGATACATAAAAATTGCACGGAAGCTTCCTTATGCACGCTTGAAGAACAATAAAAAAAAAGAGTCATGTCATGTATTTGAGTGGTGAACAGTCACTCGAGCTTTCGTTCACCGTGCCTTCAAATAACCTGCTGAATTGAAGTGGGATGATAAGAAAATGCGAAATGTCCAATGGCTTTTTTTTTTCTTCTCTCAACGAGAGTTGGCTCAGTCACAAAACAAGCACGCGCGGACGTACACGCCCGCTTTTTAATGATCCACTTTCCACCAAGCAAACACGATTCGGTTCAGTCGGATAAAACGTTTCATTTTTGCATTTCTTTTGACTACTGCCAAAATAATACCATACCATCCTTTGAGATAGAGAACCTAAAGGTTTGGAGGGAGTCTTCACTGTAGTCTGTCGATTGGGCAAAAGAGGAAAAAAAAATTGCTGATTTTATACTGCAACGGCCAATTCCAATTTTACGGCTGTCTATTTCATGCACATTCAAGTGATGCATGTCATATGGCTGTTTACACTGATGGAACACATGAAACAAGCCCCACGTACAGGCGAACAAATTGCCCGTAATTAACTCGACGCGCCTCAACGCTGGCAGTGACAAGGCCAGTCAACAATTGTTGTCATATGTGATATGTGTAGCCACGAATCAAAACACGCTATTCGGATTAATATTGCATTCATGGAGTTGGAATGAAGCAGAAAATGTTCAGTCATCCAAAGAGGCGGGCATTTTACACAGCACCGCCCCCTGCTGTTGCCCTACATTGACATCATAGTGCCTGAAGCACCCCTCGTAATTTTGATTTACAGCTTTTTTTAAACATGTCATTTGTGTTGTTGATCAGCTGCCGGTGTGGTTACTTGAACAATCTGTCTATTTCGACGACATACAGCTGACGGGGTCATTTCTGATCCGTGTGTTTCCACGGCATTAAAACTGACAAGAGTTCTGACACTGATCTGAAAATGTTTTTTCTCTCCTTCTGTTTGATATAAACAAGTCAAGAAGAAAGAAGTAAGCACAAAATGGTCCCCCGTCCGACTGCTGTGATGTCACGCTTACAGCGTACAGCAACGGAAACGCGAGCCAGATCACTATCGTTCCAGTCCTACTGGCATGCTTGGTGGAAACTCCGTGCTCTTTTCATACCGCGATTCCATTTGTATGCCTGAAACGCAACCGCAGCTGGAACAGTCAGGGTGCCGATGCGGTGGTCCGCTTGAGTGGTCTTTGCCCGCAAAGACTTAATGGTTGGAGATGGTTGAGGAAGCTTCTTCTTGGGGTGAAACAACACATTTCTAACACGGTGGCCCCTATGTTTTAGAAGCATGCAACGCCGGGAGAAAAGGTGATGAATCCGTCTCGTTTTCTCGAGAGCCCCCATGGGAGGGAACGTCAGGCCATATTTGGCACAACCGGTCCGACAGGATAATGCTTTTTCCTGCGCGTGAAGAGGCGGGGGAGGCCCGCTACGCTTTACTGTCGCCTCCCTCCACTATCACAACACCAAAAAACACCTGCTAAAAGTAAGGCCGCTCCCGCGACAAGAAGCCATGTGCATGTTAAAAGTGAAATTTCACTGCGGGGTGAGAGGGAGGGGACGAGGAGTGAAGCCGCGAAGAGTAAACACACTGTCCGTTCACCTCGCTGCCTATGGCGGCCTTTTCGGACGGGGGGAACCGGCGACCGTTACTCTCGCTTGTCGGCCGCCTTGGACTGCTCCCTCTGAATCATGCAGCGGCGCACGATGCTGTCGAAACTTCCCAGGTAGAAGAGAGCGATGGTACGGAACAGACCCATGGTGACGATCTGCAAAGAAATAACCATCACAGATGCGGATGACCTCAGCTAGAAAAGATCCAGGGGAAATATTGTAAAGCTCAGGTGATAAACTCCCCTGCATGTTTTGGATGGCTCCCTCCTCCAACACACGCGATTCAAATGGTCAAGATCGTTATCGGGTTTCTGCAGAGCTTGCTGATGAGCTAATCGTTTTTAATCAGATGTGTGTGTGTGTGTGTGTGTGTGTGTGTGTGTGTGTGTGTAGGGGGGGCAAACATCTAAAGCATGGAGGACAGGGGCTCTTGGGGACCGGAGTTGTCGGAATGGATTTGAATCAAAATATATTTCTCTAGTTCGGCAAGACGCTGCAAGACTCTTCCAAAAAAAAAAAAAAAACAACAACAACAGCATGACACAAAAGAAAACCGGAAAACAAAAGTTCAGGTGTGTACCTGCTGGAGACCCTCTGTGATGGAGGTAACAGGTGACATCCCACATGTGAGGGCTGATAGCATGTAGCCGTCAGTACCCACGGAGCTGTTAAAGTTCCCCTGCTGCGGGAAGCAAAGAGAACAACACTCCTTACACTTCACAAATTCAGACATTCGTATTTACTTTGATCCCCTGCTTCATTGGAGCAGCTGCTGGGATACTCCATGCAGAGCAGCAAGAGTCACTTCTTACCACGGCATCTCGGACAACAATCTTGGCCACTTGGTCGGGTGGAAAAACTCCGGAGGTTTCAGAGATTAATCTGGTTTCCAGAGGCTGAAATCAGAAAGTGTTAAAAAAACAAAAAACAACAACAAAAAAAAAAAACAAGCTGGTAAATGTGAAACGGGTCCCATGTAGGAGCAACGTTTACCTTCGTCTTGTTTTCCTCAACCAGTCCTGGCGTGTCTGTGTCTGGTGGGAAGGCCAGTGTCACGTAGATATTGTAGGGCTTCATCTGAGGAACAACAAGGTTCACCAAAGCGAGGTTACACACATACTGATAATCGGTCCGGATTTGAACATTGCCGCCCCAAACTCCCGTCATATCAAAACCAGTACATGGCAGACAAATGGACATTTCGAAACGACCATTCTGAGCAAGATTGTGCAGCGGCGTTCGTCCCAATCGGCTCACGAAACCGTCACAGCCGACAATCGTAAAGGGTAAACCTGGTCAATATTTATGATGGGAAATCTTCAATGGGGACGGTCGACATCAAGCGCCGTGAATGTGATGTGAAACGCAACGATAGCCGTTTAAGAAACGACTAGGGAGTAGGGCTGTCATGACGAATATTTACAGAATCCACCCATCAATCAAATATTTTGCTTTCAAAGCGTATTACAAAACCATTTCTTCCTGATGATTGCTCAATTCTTGTTGTTTATTTGGGATGAGCAACACGGATAAATTGTTTTTTTCTACACTAAATTGAGAATCGTATAAGGGTTAAATGGAAAGAATCAAGTCTCGACGGGAGTGCCTCAAACCACAGGTGTCAAACCCAAGGCCCGGGGGCCAGAGCCGGTCCACCACATCCTCTTATTTGGCCCACAAAAGCAAATCATGTCAGCTTCCAGGATCCGTGCTAAAACCTGTGCCAAAATTTCATACCGGCATGGGTAAAAAAAAAAAAAAAAAAAAAGAGTGAGATTTTGCAATATTTTCTTCCTCCACTTTTTTCAGTAACTTCAACAAACTATAATCTTTGACTCTTGATTTCAAAACCATCTGTCCATCCATTTGTTGTGTGTATGGAATAATACGATGAGATGAGAAAAACATTTATGTGGTTTCACAGTCAAAACAACCCCGAGGGAAGACGTAACTGCAATGCGGCCCGCCATAAAAATGAGTTTGACACCCCTGCAGTCTAAACTCTTTACCTCCATCTGCAGAGACTCAGCCAAACCGCGGAGTGCAAACTTGGACGGCGAGTAAGCCGTGTAGCCAAACAGGCCGATCTGGCCCGCCTGGGAGGACACAAACATGATGCGGCCCATTCTTCTCTCCTTCATGGTGGTTATGACAGCACGTGTTGGATAAACACTGCCCAGGTAATTCACTTCCATCAGCCTCTGTTGGTGAACAGAATGAGAAAAACTTGTTGACGATTGGAAGTGAGGAAGATTGAGAGCCCCTCCGGGTTAACCCACCTTAAAGCGATCTACCTCCACTTCCTCAAACTTCCCGGATAAGGACGTTCCGGCGCAGTTTACAAGCATATCGACAGGCCCCAACTTTTCTTGAGCCTGCGTAAGTCCAAAAGCACGTTTCAGTACATCAGCAAAGGACATCGGCTCAAACGAAAGTCAAGCATTACCTGTTTGATAACACTTTCGACCTGACTGTAATCACTGGAAACATCCACTGATATGCAAAGCACAACCTGAGTGACAAAGAGACATTTTCACAATTTTATGAACCCGAGCAATTGAAATGTTTGTTTTGTTTGAAGGTGAATTAGAAATGTGTAAAACATCATACCTGTTTGTCATTGATGGCAAATTTCTCCACCTCTTTCTTGGCTTGAATCAACTTGGCCTACAGGAAGGTAAATATCCACTTTCAGACTGTACAAGCACTGCGTGCTGCCTTGAATAGTGACTTCATTCTTATCGACGCCCTGCCCCAATTAATTACCTACTAACTAAACACAAATTAAACAGAAAAACAGGTGGTGCCACCTATGTGCATACAAGGACAACACCACGTGTCGGCGCCACAACAGATGATTGCAACAAATGATGCGGCACCTGTAAAGCTTGAAGTGGGAGTTAAAAAAAAAAAAAAGTGCTACAGTTATGCGGCAAAAAGTGACAAATGCGTCACCACTGAACTGAAAAAATATATAAAGCATTTGGGGTATAAAAATGACAAGAAGCAAGGCAAGCACTTGGCTGATGAGAAAAGTTAGCAAATGGACCATGGCGAGCGTCTCGAAATACATCGTTTCGAGGTTACAACCGACGCGTAAAGAACTCATTTTCACAGCAGCATAAGAAATTGTGCTCATGTGGCACAAGCGGACATGCTCAGTTGCAATTGTAGCTGCACAACATATTTTCATTAGATGTGGATTCATGGCCATTGAGTGTTCTTCATACAATTACGGACATTATGACTTGACTCCTGCATTAGAGAGGGTTACCGATAGACGATGACACATTCTGACTTGAATACAAACTAGGGAAGTCGCTATCACATCATGGCAATAGTTATTCTCTTGATAGAATATTACAGAATATACAGTAGCTATAAAACTGCATTTGTGCAGAAAGGTGGTGTAAAGTTAGCACAGTTCTGAGGTTTTGTGTGGTGTTCGTATCTTCTCCCGTCCCATGCATCGGTTTCCCGAAAATTCCAAAAGCATACATGCTCATTGAAGATTCTTATTTGTCCATCCGTGTGAATGTGATCGTGGACGCCTGTTAGTCTTTACAACTACAACGATCAGGTCAAAACTTCTAACTAAAGGCTTACCTCATCTCGTGCCACCAGCGTAATAAAAGCTCCTTGTCTGTAGCATTCCATCGCTATACATTTCCCAATACCACTGGAGCCCCCAGTCACCTGGAAATTGCAAGATGAACAATTAATTCAATGTTTACCAACAAACACGTGGGGCGCTGCTGAATGAGTCTCACAATGATCCGATACACGTTCAAATGCGGGTCATGTGAGATGCCATAGCCTGTAGCTGACAGTACTATACTTCCTAAACTTGCAGCTTGATAACCCCAGTGTCAGGACGTGGAAGACGCTCGGCATGACAGCAAACTAGCAATGCTTTGGACGCCCTCGTGACATTAAAACGACACAACAGGCATCCCTGTCGCGCTCGATGTGCATATTTGGCATGCAAAATGCTTTTCCGGTGGACTTACCACGACGTGGGCCCCGTTCATTTTTAGGGGTTTGGGGCTAATCAGCGGCGATATCATGTACAAAAGCAATATGAAGGCCACAATGAAGGCGGCGACGACCAGCAGCATGATGAACGGCAGGAGCAGCCACCAAGAATGAACAAAAAGCCAGCCCGTAATCGTTGAGCTCAAGCTTTCTTCTGAGGACATGGGTGATGACTGGCAGTGCTAAAGCTTGTTTGCTAACTAGCTGGACAGCTTCGGCGGTCGACTACGCAGCGGCGACAGGGGGACGGCGACCCTCACAGAGGGGAGGCGTAACGCATGATTTGGAAGAGTTGCGCAAAAACTATTGTCAAATATTTAGAGGTGTGTAACGGGTAGGTTTAATATCCAGCGTTGGACCTTGGCTCAGCGTCACAAAGCGTAGTCGGTGCTCACCAAAACAATTACCCACTGAACCCTGGCTTTCCAGAGGCATGTGGTACTTGTAGTTCTCAAGAGCAGCCTGCTCGTTTTCCAATTTTGTCTCCGAGACCGTCAATGGACTACGGCTCCCATAATTCAATGTTTTACTTCCACTATGGGAAATCAGAGTTGCCGCACAAACGCACCCACTGAACGAGTGAGTGACCGTATTTACCAAACATTAAACATTGTAACATTCACATTTAACGTATTTATATTTTATTTACATTTCAGAAATGAAAAAAAAAACTGGGAGTACAACACGGAAAACTTGACCTCAGAGACAAAAATTGTTTTATATTGGTATAGAATAGTGTAAAGGATTTCCTGACCCTCACAGGGGGGAGGCGTAACGCATGATTTGGAAGGGTTGCGCAAAAACTATTGTCAAATATTCAGAGGTGTGTAACGGGTAGGTTTAATATCCAGCGTCGGACCTTGGCTCAGCGTCACAAAGTGTAGTCGGTGTTCACCAAAACAATTTGCCCACTGAACCCTGGCTTTCCAGAGGCATGTGGTACTTGTAGTTCTCAAGAGCAGCCTGCTCGTTTTCCAATTTTGTCTCCGAGACCGTCAATGGACTACGGCTCCCATAATGCAATGTTTTACTTCCACTATGGGAAATTAGAGTTGCCGCACAAACGCACCCACTGAACGAGTGAGTGACCGTATTTACCAAACATTAAACATTGTAACATTCACATTTAACGTATTTATATTTTATTTACATTTCAGAAATGAAAAAAAAACTGGGAGTACAACACGGAAAACTTGACCTCAGAGACAAAAATTGTTTTATATTGGTATAGAATAGTGTAAAGGATTTCCCCATCAAAACGCAAAGAAAAATAGTTTACATTACGTATAGGAGAGTACAGGAAATGTGCAAGTTTTATACATGTCTTAATTATAGTAGTAATGATGCACTTTGATGGTAAAGCACAAGGACAAATTGAGACAAACCCATAGAAAAATAAACAGCTTCTCTAGAAGGCACAGTATGCACAGCGTCACTTTTAAATGGAGATGTATCTATTAGCCGCAATTTACATACAAACCTCCAACTTCAGTGTGTTGCATCCAAATTCACAATCCAACCTTATCTTTGCTTAATTTATTTTCTTTTTTTTTAGCAGTTAGTAACCAGCATCAGTTCGATTATAAAAAAAATTAAATGTTTAGTAGGGTGTGATAAAAAGAGTGACACAAAGCTCAAGAGTCCTTGTTTCAAATAATGCTGGTCTGGCACCTTTGGTGAGCCATTCAACTTATACAATTGTGAGTGGACAGACGATCCCAACCCAAAGTAGCTCTCATCCAGAGTGTCTCACCAAGTCGAAAATGTCTGTGTGATATCTACACATCAGAGATTACGAACACGTTTGACAAGAAATCTAATGCTGCTTCTCTTCCTACAGCCTATATATGATTCTACAAAATAAATGAGAATCTAAATTGCTTGTTGCTTATTCATACAAAACAGAGATGGGCCGTTTAATTGTCCACGGCGAGAACTACGTGTGTGCATAACGCTAGTCCAAAGAAGAAGCCTGGGTTTTCATTTTTGCACCTTTCTAAGTCCAACGCCCCTTTAAATTTGTCATGATTGTATTTATTGTATTTGGAGAGGAATAAGTATCAAAAGTAGTTCTATAGCCTTTCTGTGGTTATCAGGCTGTCAAAGAGAGACTGAGCTCTGGTGATGGTTATCATGAGAAGGGAAAAGGAAAAAAAAAAAAAAACAACACTCAAACAAACAGTAAATATAACATTGCAATTATTTTGCTTTGGTTTGGCCTGCTTCAGAAACAAATCTAACTAGCCTTCCTGTCCAAAGTCCTCTGTGAATTTTTTCAGTTTGTGGAGATCCTGTTCATTGACGGTGGGCTTGGTGTTGGACAGAGACCTCAGCATGTCAGACTGCAAAGACCAAATCAATAGAGAGCATTATTTCACCAGAACAAGCGAGTAAACACAGCAGTCTTGAAGGATGGCCCACCATGCAAACTACAGGTTCCAGAAGCTTCTCTCCGGGGACGTCGATCCATGTCATCTCAATTGCGTTGGGATCGCCGGGCGAGCAAGGCGTCAAGAGATCGTGTACAATTATTAGGGGGTCCGCTCTCGATGGTCCATTCACCTTAAAAACCGCAACCAATCCCAACAATGTGATATAAGTCCGGAGGAAACGGTACATCAGTTCTCAAGCAACAACATGACTATTAAAAAAAAAAGGTTACCCTTTTAAAGTGGGTTGCCGCCTGGACCTTTCGGACGGGCTGCATGAGCGCATCTCTCACGATGATACTGATATCCGCGCCTGAGTAGCCGTCTGTTTTCTTGCCCAGTGTGACAAAATCAGAGTCGGTCAGACTGTTGGGGGTGGAGCCCAGGTGGAGCTTGAACATGAAGCTGCGAGCGTGCTCTTCTGGCAGTGGAATATAGATCCTCTTCTCAAATCTAACATGGTTTGATTAAACAGAGGTGAGTGTGGACAATGACGTGTGTACGCTATGCAACTCGCACCAAACTCGGGTCGAGCCACTAACCTTCTTCTGATGGCAGAGTCTAGGGTCCACGGAATGTTTGTCGCCCCGAGTACCAGCACTCCGTCATTGTCATTTCCAACACCTGGAATAAGATTATATTAGTAGGTCTGAATGATTTGGGGAAAAAAATGATCTCATGCCATTTTTTTCCTGCTCAATATTGTGATTTAATGAGCATTTACTTTGTTAACGTCCTCCACGTAACTAACACAAGCAATGCATTCATCTGGATTACAATACCCCACCCAAAAAAATTATAAATCGGATTATATGTAATTGTTTTGGTTTTACAGGTTAGTCTTACTCTAAAAGGTAAATAAACTTTGACTGAATACGAAACACGCTTTATTCAACTACTTCTATTTGTTTGTTGAGAACACTTTGCCTTGCAGTCTTTTAAGCGTTCCACTACTACAAATTGACAACTCCAAAATTCGACCAAACAAGGTAGTTGACGACGAAAACATTGATGGAATTTCAATTCCATTGGAGGGCTTATTCCTTGTATTTTATATCATCATACTTACAACCACCTTGAATTCACCCCAACATGTGTGCTTCAAACTAAAATGGCTGACCTTTTTTGGACAAAGAAACCTTGAGACTTTTTTTTTGTCCATCCGGTTAAGACAGCCATGTCCACTCAATTTTATGTCGCATTATAAAAATAGTGTGGGAGCCATTTTATTTCTCTCAAAGTTTCAAGAGGTGCGATTGATTTGAGTATCGGGCACATATTGGGCACTCCTAAAAATAACACTCACAATCACACCTATGGTCAATTGAGAGGCTTCAGTGACCTTAGCAAGCTTACCTTTCGAATGTGGGAGGAAGCTGGAGTATCAGAACCGAGAGGTAGACGTGTTAACCGTAAACGAGGTAGTCAGCTCTAAAATGCATTCAGCATGAGATTTAACAGCCAACCTTTTGGTAAAAATCGTTAATTTCCAAATATTTTTTTGCGTGATGTGAAATACCAGAGAATTGGTGGCATCAAGTGCACGTCTCGTAAACTTCGCTTCTATTTATAGTCGAGCAGCAGCCGCATTTTTTTTCTGCCCCATGTGATCCAGTTAGCAATCCATTGTTAACATTTTAACTGGGTGATGGAAAGATAGGGGAGGGGTGGAAGCTAAGCTGTCAGCGTCTCGAGCAGAGTGAACATTGGCTAGAAATTAAAACACAAGTGGAATGTTTGCTGGGTTGCTCACGCCTGTTTACCAGCCACTGCAACACAACACTTTAGTTCCTTTAAAAATAAGCAGCAGCGAAACATGAGGGTGACTTTGAGTTGGTTGTGTGTTAAAATGTCTGTCAGTCTCAATATACAGTTGAAACCAGAAGTTTAGATACACAATAAATATATTTAAAAAGAACAAAAGACACATAAGCCCATACATTTTTAAGAGCCTTGAGATCAGGGGCTTGTGGAAGGCGACGCCAAAACATTGACTTTACTCGACTTAAGCCGCTTTGTAACCAGTTTGGCAAGATTGCTTTGGGTCATTGTCCATTTGGAAGAGCCGTTTGTGCCCAAACTTTTAACTTGCTGGCTGATGTCTTGACGTGTTGCTTTCCTACTTCCACAAATTGATCTTTCCTCACGATACCATCTACCTTGTTACGTAAACCAGTACCTCGTGCAGCAAAAGCAACTCAACCACATGTTTTTCCTTTTTCCTCCAAACGTAACAATGCTCATTGTGGCAAAACAGTTCAGTTTTTGTCTCATCAGACCACCGGGGACATGTTTTTACAAGCAAAGTTGAGTTGAGTCTTAAAAAATAAGGTAATTGCCCTTGTGTGCATCTGCCTTATAGCAGGGGTCGGGAACCTATGGCTCGCGAGCCATATATGGCTCTTTTGGTGATTGCATCTGGCTCGCATATAAAATACACACACACACACAAACACACACACACACACATACACACATTCTGGCTTGTTTATTAATGCATCCATCGATCGATTTTTCACTGCTCATTATCTCGTTCGGGCTGCAGTTGGCTCCAGGAGCCATTTTGATTGGATGATACTGGCCAACGTTGCCGTTGCTGTGGAAACAGGTATACGCCCCCTTTTGAATATACCCGCTCGGCCATTAGCTCAAAGCTAATCCTAAGCGAATAAGATGGCGAAAAGAAAAAAAGATGACGAGGTTGGTAGACTTCGGGACAAATGGACCGAAGGGTTCGCCTTTGTGGAGAGAACGGGTTCTGCGGTGTGTCTGATTTGCAATGAGAAAATACCATCGATGAAACGGTCGAATGCAGAGCGGCACTTTAACGTTCGCATCAAAATATTGTGCGAGAGACGGCCGAAAGGAAGCGTGCAAGCTACTGAGCAGTGTGCAAGCTAGCCAGCAGTAAGTTCGCGTATGGACCCGGCAAGATGACTTTCGTTCCGATAGTTTTGCTGGATTTTTAGCAATCGTGAGGTACGGAAAACCATTCACATCAATGGTGAGTAGTATCACAAAATTATTTTAAAGAATACATTCAGAGGCTTATTATACTGACATTTTGTTGAACTCACTTTTAAAATACAGTTTATATATATATATGGCTCTCACTGAAATACATTTCCAAATATTTTGCTTTTATGGCTCTCTTAGTCAAAAAGGTTCCCGGCCCCTGCCTTATAGGATCTGCCTGTGGCTCATGATACAAGCTTCAGCCAGTATCTTCACAAGGTTTTGTACTTTAGTTCTTGGGTTGATATGCATATTTCGTAGCAAAGCTCGTTCCATCTATGGAACACAGAACCCATCTCCTTCCTGAGTGGTATGATGGCTGGAAATTTCCATAGTGTTAATATTCGCGTCTTATTTGTTTGAAGAGATGATGTGGCACCCTCGGGACATCTGAAAATTGCAACCAAGGATGAACCACACTTGTGCCTGCGCACAATTCTCTTCCTCATATCTCCGCCGTTTTCTTTTGACTTGGTCCATGTGACATAAAGAAGCAGCGCATTTCGGTGTGCCTTCAAATACATCCACGTGTGTCTCTAACTCCAATGTTGTTGGTAAACCTACCAGAAGATTTCAAAGACATGCCGTCATCTGTATTTTCCCCAAATTGTTTAAAGGCGTAATGCGAGGTTCTGACTTTGAAGAAGGAAATGAAAAAGTTAAATAGACTATTTACTGTAGCGAAGCAAGTTTAGGATTTTTTTTTTTGTTGCTGTAGACGTAAGAACAAAAGCTACAGCTATGTTTTCAAGGACAACCATGATCAGCGTTTCCACTTGAACGAATAATGTCATCCAAGTCAAAAACCTCCACTTTGGGAGTCATTTTTTCACGATTATATTTTCAGGCTAAGAAACCTTTTTTTGGTTTAAAATGTAAAAGTATTGTTAAGGATATGGGTGGTGTATTGAATACTTTTCTTCTTTTCCTTTTCGAATGTGCAATTTATTTTCTCTTGTTTTGACCAACCTTACATGGAAGAGATGAAAAGTGAGTGCTTCAGGTTTCATCCACCAAAGGTTGTAGCTCATCAGACCTACCTTGCATCTGCACCAGGAACTCTGTCTTGATACGTCGCGCCGCCTCGCTCTCGTTCTCGCTCCTGGAGCCGCAGAGGGAGTCGATCTCATCAATGAAGATAATGGAGGGCTTGTTTTCTCTCGCGAGGGCAAACAGATTCTTAACTAACCTGGATGAAAGAGAGAGAGCTCAGGCGTTCATGACGTTTGATCAGACTTGTCTTATTTCACTCTGGCCTTCGATTGGAACTTACTTCTCACTTTCTCCCAACCATTTGGAAACAAGATCAGACGAGGAGACAGACAGGAAGGTCGAGTTGTTGGCCTCTGTGGCGACAGCTTTTGCAAGGTAAGACTTTCCTGTACCCGGAGGTCCAAAGAGCAGGATGCCCCTCCATGGTGTTCTCTTGCCTTCAAATCACCAAAGCCGTCATTGGAACTTAACTAGTGGTTCGGAACACAAGACCTGGTCTGAACACTAAATTGTATACTGTACCTGTAAATAGATGAGGGAATTTAATGGGGAGAATCACAGCTTCTTTCAGGGCTTCCTTGGCGCCCTCTAAGCCGGCAACATCATCCCACTTGATGTTTGGCTTTTCCATAACAATTGCACCTGGAGATGGGGAGAAAACAAAAACAAAAAATAGTATAACAGATTGCCAAAAAAGCTGCTTGGAGAACGGTAAGTAACACACTACATAATTTGGCCGCATCAAAAGTTGTTTTATTTGGATTTCGACCAAATATTCCTTAAAATTCAAACATTTTCTTGAACTTCGTTTGTGACATCACACAGGGCAAAAGCAAACCTTTTAAGATGAAAGGATGAACTCAATGTGCGCTTTTGAAAATGGAACCTTCGGCAACATAAATGATGTCTGGCTGCCCAGGAGATTATGTGCAAAGCTAATACCTGATCAATATCAATTACAGATTGTACAAAAAGCAGATCACAAACGAACCATGCCTTTTGTATTTTGCCTCGTATTCAAGACATGTCAAGGTCTCAAGCTAACCTGCTCATTTTCACCTCCAACCTTTGCCCGGTGCCAAACGCAAATACATTTTAGACTGGCTATCTCACTTGCAGAAACACTGAAAATTAAGGAATAGAATAACTGAAAACAAATGGCACCAAGAAGAAACACCCGCAGTGTTTCCCAGGAACCAAGCTTCGTTCCTCCTGAATAACTCAACTCAACTGTATTTATAGAGCACTTTAAAACAACTGGTGCTGTATACAAAGTGCTGTACATGGAGCAAAAGTAATTCAGACAACAACAACCAAAACCATAAATTAATAACAAAGACAGCAGAACGCATAAAAACAGTAAAACTAAAAATAGTCATGCTGAGTCAAAAGTCAAAGAATAAAAATGAATTTTAAGACGACTTTTAAAAATGGGCATTGAACCAGTTTCGGATTAATGAATTGTCTTTGAATGCATTTACTCCCTAGTACTTTAGCCTCTATTCTTAGACACTAACCAAAGTGTTTTTGGGTTTTTTGAACCACTACACTTATTATACACTACACAACAGTTAGAAAACCTTGAAAACTCCCCTAGGTCAAGGGATGGCTCTGCAAACCCTTTCCTGTGCTTGCTTGTGTTTGCTGGGCTTCCAAAAGTGAGCAATTTTACTTTATATTATTTACTTGGGTTTATGATACAGTCGTTAAGTCCTCCTTGTATATGTATAGCAGTTAAGAATGGTAAAATTATTCTTAAATGAATGAAGAAAAGTTAATGATGGCGACAGTTTGCACCTGAAACAAATTAATTTACCATATTATTTCCCATGGGGGGAAAAAAACTGATTACATCAATTTAACGCGTGTCAGGAGTAAGATTGTGCTCAATTTTGGTGATTCCACTGCAGCTAACGTAGCCATGATTCAAAACAAATCCCCTCGAGTTTAATGTTGTGCTGTGATTCACGACATACTGCCCAAGTAGGCAAATAACAAACCCGAGAGTTGATTCTGCAACTTCTTCTTCTCTGGATCATCAGCGTCATCGCTATCATTCCTGAGCACACAAACAAACAAAATCAACAAGACTGAGGATCTTAATTCTGATCTGAATGGGTCCATACATCACTGCCCCACCCACAAACGCACCCTTTGTCACTCGACTCTTTGACAGGTTTAGCAGGTGGAGCTTTCTCTTTCTTTTGGAGATACTCCTTCAACTTCTCTGCCCGATCCAAATATTCGGCACATTTTGCGCGGATGCTCTGTTTCGCTTTTTCACCTTGAGCTTCATCTGGAAGGAGTCCGGAGAACATCAAGCGACCATATAGAAACACAGCATGACATTTCAAAGCTTTGCCATCTTTGTAGGCTGAATGTAGATAATTTTGTCACTGAGGGCTTACATTTGACCACATGGAGGAAGTACTGTACAGCTGCCTGGTACATCCGCAGAGCCTCCTCATAATTCTGAGCTTTATCCTCCTGAGCCGCCTTGCTGGCAAGATCAATGGCTTTCTAGGAACAAAGAAACACAAGAGAACCGTTTGAGGTTTTACACATACCAACAAGAGAGACAAATTAGAGCAGTTTCCCTCCCTTGCAAATGGGAATCAAAATCAACATAGGCCTGCTCATTGGATGTCTCTGAACGATTATCGTAGTTTGTCTGTCCTATGGTGCAGGATGTGTTACGATTTCGTTTTCCTCCCAAAACTGCTTGGATAACATCCAGGGTCCCCATAGTGAATGTTTTTTGCCGCAATAAAAACAATAAGGGAAGGACTTATACCACAATGTAGCATTATAATACTATTCTTCTTTGTGTTTTGCTTAAGTCTTAAGGATACCATGTTGGCCTTAGTACTAAAATAGACATACATCGTTTTGCATATGGTGCATATAGTGATTTCCTCCTTTTCATGTGCGAGGTCCCTGATGTTTGAAAACTCAGACGTCCAAACATTTGAATGATTCCACCCAAAGGATGTGCGATGTTAATCTGAATTTTTGCATACACGAGTACTAGTTAAATTGAGTTTCATGTTCCACCTGACGTTGCGTACTAAAAGGCACACAGCGGTTCCGTGTGACGACATCAAGGTAGGAGTGCCATCACCTGACGACGGTGTCCACTTCCTATTGGCTTCTGTTTTTCTTTACACCATGACTCTGAAGCTATCTTTAAACATAACAGCCGATTTGTGATATAATTACGACAATGCTCTTCTCGACTGTAAAATGGAGTCACCGTACGGGCCAAAAAACAACATGCTAGTTGGATCGTTAGCCGCGCTGTCAACCAAAGCTCACGGTTGGGACACACTGTCGGATACGGAATTAAACATAAGGTTTTGGGACTGCTTTATTGTGCGTAAAGGATTTTATGGCAGATACTTTTAGCGGTCCACGGACGACTTTTACCAAATAACAACAAAAGTTAGCAACAGCTAAGTGAGCTAAAATGGCTAATTAGCAGCACATCTTTCGTCTTTCGACAGTCGTCCAACTACTAAACAAGGTTTTTCAAAAAACAACAGCCCAGGACAAAACAACAAACGTATTTTATGTTGTCGCGGAAAATCGTAAGTTATTCATCAATCCTTTCGACAGCTTCGGGTTTGAGCGTTTACTTACCTGTAAATTGTTGTTGGTAGCCATGAGGGCTGATCAGTTGTCCGATAGCCGAAACGATCGAAAGATCTTCGACAGAGTCTGCTTTTAAAACTTAGTTGAGAAGTGAACTCGTCAACATATAATTCTAGCAACTCTTTGGCTTGTTTTCCTTTCTGAAATCGTCCCCGACTTGCTTCGAGGAGGGAACTTCCGCATTGAAAAGCGTCGACTTGCGCACCGGGAATGTGGTGACGTCACGACGCAGATGACGCTCAGCCAACGTCACTGGATCGTTTATTTATTTATTTATTTATTTATTTACTGGCAAAGTTTTTAATTTTACTCTCTCACGTTTGAAAACACCTTTACATTCTACTCCTTACGCTGTCAATTTCGTCTTGCTACTCTTTGGAGATTCTGCAAATTAAATAAAAAATATAACTTAGGGAAAGTGTAAGTCATCGTGGTTGAACTCTTGATTGACAGTCACACTTGAATAGGTGCTTCCACTTACCAAGTGTGGGTACATTAAACACCTTTGCATAGCACCAGTATTCCAACCCCACAGTATAGTTTATCACTAACCTACATTAGTACAAAAAGTCACAGTTACAAGAAATGTTTATATAAAAAAAAAAACTTCAGGACATGAATATTAAATAAATACATGAAATGGAGGGGGAGGGGGGTCCTGTATGGTGGTAACTTAGTGTGCCTTCTTGTGCCGCATGACAACAGAGTAATCTTCTGCCACTCTGAAAAACTAGTTAAGTGTGCACCTTTCGTAACCTCAAAAGCTGTCAGGATGGTTAAATAGTCCTCTATGTCTATAGTTATTTATACATTTGCACAATAAACATAAATCTGTATCAACCTCTTTATACTCTAGGTACTCGTGTAGTTCTTCCGCTCTATCCAGGTACTCCTTACATTTTTCTCTGATTTTCTGATTGCCATCTTTACCCTGTGGTTCACCTGATAGAAAGAAAGACATCATGTTCATTAGCATTCAACAGAGAGATCCATTCTTTTGTCATCGATGAGACAAGGTCTGACAAGCACAGTGAAACCTGTAATGTTGATCATCATCACACAAGCCCCCCAAAACACCCAAACACACTTTAATTAATGCATGAATTAATCATAATGAGCCTCACTGAGCTGAAGTCTCACATATATCGATGACGTGGGTTTGTACAACTTCAGGGGAGTTTGAATTTTAAGGTTTCATGGTTCACAGAAGAACAATATGCATCCTTTATCGAAACTTTGGGCAATCACAGTGACTAACATCCATGTCTGTAATGTGAAGCTTCTAGTCGGAGCCTTTCTGAACAACATCGGACACAATGTGTTACCTGACTTGGTGACTCACGATTTAAAATGTGGAGAAAGTACTTGGCAGCGTGTTTATAGGAGCGAATGGCCTCTTCATAGTTCCCCGCCTGGTCTTCTTGCGCGGCCTTCTGCGCCACTGCGATGGCTTTCTGAAAGAACATAATCATGATCGCTTGAAACGTGTTCCTTGTTCTTTGTGATTTGCTTATTGGGCTGCATATGAGGAGCGAAATGTTAGAAGCAGCCCAATATTACGACAGCCCCAATAATTAACATCCTGTGAAATTGATACCTGTCTGACAACGTTAGCAGAAACAAGGCATTTATTATTGTTCTGTAGTACAGCTCTTGTATTGGATTTGTCTGGATTGGGCAGTTGTATCTATTAAGTGTAAAGTAGACAGCACTTATTTACTTAACTGGACCACTACAATCCCTTCCAAAGGTCCAGAATGGGAACAGTGAGGCCAATTCTTTCATTTTTGCTTTAGGGTGACAACATTTGTGCTTGACATCAAAAGATGAATATGTGTCAAGAGATCAACAGTTCACCTTTTATTTTCCATTCTTTACCCCTGCATCCGATAATAAATGGATGTAGAATTGTTTAAATATTTAGAGAGGGTGGGGTAAATCAATGAACGTGGTATTTTTGTTATAACCCATCTAGTTTTCAAATGATGTCAAGTATTGGAGTAAGTGACTGACAGGTATGTTTTGTTTCTCAGGTGTGTCCTAATACATTGACCATTGAAAAAAAATAATAACTGAATACGCGTTACAGATGTAACCAACATGGAAACGAGGGAGTGGATATGAGTAAAGAACAAGCAATTGAGAAGCCGAGAGACGTTCACAAACATTGGTCGGAGCAAACGCAACCATTTAGAATGTCCTGAAGAGGAAAGACACCACTGGTGTACTAAGTAACAAACGAAAAATGGGCAACTGCAGTGGTTGATGACAGAAACATTGTGAGAGCTGTCAAGGTTAAACTTCAGCCAATTATAAGGCTTAAGATTTTAACAAAAAAGGGTCTGCTCCTGATCCCAAACCTACAAGCTGAACTATGAAACAGCGGCGCTAATGTCATTGCTTCGACTTCTTTTTTCTTTTCTTCAGGGGAAATTAGTGGAAGATTTTGGACTGCCCATGTAAATCCTGAGACTTAAACCTTACAGAGCATGTATTTTACCTGCTAAAGAGGAGATTGAAGGGGGTGACTGGTCAAAACAAACAACCAAAACAAGCTGAGCTTAAAGCATTGGAAAGCCTGGGAAAGCAAAAAGAAGAATGAACAAGGTTGGGTAGACCAGCAAAGGAATTGCAGCAAAATATAAGGTATTACTGTTTTCATGTTCATGTATTTTAAGTCCATCGATTACAATACAGTATTTTTGCTCACCTATAAAAATATTGTTTGTTACAAATAATGGCTGTTTCTTATGCTGTATTGTGTATCAGATCCAATTGTCAATAGGTGGAAATAAAACCTGAAATGTTGATCATTTATCGTTCAACTTTTGTTGTCCATTCCAAACGTTTCGAGTTGATAGCAAAACTAAAGAAACGGCCTCGCTGTCCCAAAACACTTGGAGGAGAGTATAGATGTGTTCTCTTCACAAAATATAGATTTAAAAAAAATGTATCTCACTACTGTTGGTGATAAAGGATGTGGTTTGTTTTTTGTTTGGTTAAGTGGGGAAAAACAAATAATCTAATGATAATCAATGGACGGAATGAAATATATGAAACGCAAAATATTTGCCATTCATGTTCAGAATTCATTAGATATATAAATACATTTTTCGTGCGTTATTATTATGATTAAAACAATTTGGATATCATGCCACGCAGAAGCTTGCAATTAGCATGGGCGGGGCAACAAATACTTTTTTAATCATGGAATAGCTCACTTTTATTGCAGGACGCGGGGCACCGATGTTATGATTAGTATTGGGATAATGTGAAGAGGCTGCCCTTGTGAACCTTCAACAACAGTCAACAACGTGCCGCCGGGACAGTCACCAAAAGCGCTGCTTCCATTTCAAAAATGGCTGGTCGGCTGTATTGTTGAATTCATTGTTCACAGTCAAAGCTTGAGCTTTCCTAGGCTTGAAAGTGAATAAGAGGACTTGATTTGTTCACTAAAAGACAATTTAGTTTGTCATTATTTTACGGTGAACATTAAAACAAGAGCGAAAGTTCGTTCATCCTACCTGCAGATTGGTGGGCTCCATGTCGGAGTCCGGCCGACCCCAAAAGCAACAAATCGAAATTCAAACCTTGGATTGAATTTGTTGAAAAACGAAGTGACAGCGCACTGGAAGTTCCTGGTTGGATTAGCGTGTCCGTCCGTGCGTGCGTGCGCGCGCGCGCGTGCCACACACTCAACAATGCCGTCCAGTGAGTGAGTCACAAGTTGTTGTCACGCAAGTTCCAAACAAACACTGCAATGCCGAAGCCTTTGCTTTTCCTCACCGACCATAGAAATGCATTCAAACATCAATGTTTCGTACTTAAAAAAATAGCACTCGTCCCAAAATGACGACACAGTCAGCTCGCTGTCGTTACACTTGGACATCCGAAACTCGAGGTTTGTGTCACGCCCTTGGAAAAAAAAGTTATACACAGTAAAGACACTAGAGGGAAGCAGCGTTCTAGTTTTCGACACGGCTGGTGACCTACCTAAATTACCTCGCCAAAAACCGGATTTCGGTTTTATATTCCACAATAATTGCTGTTATTTAAACGGAGTCGAACGCGCACACACAATTTTTATCCGCTTATGATTACAAGAGATGTGCAGAAACGCCACGACAATAACCCCTTTTGTTTGAAGTTTGTAAAGTCTCCAAAAGTTAACTGTCGAAAAAAACCTGATGTTATTTTACTATAAAAGTGTATGCCAATCACAGCACAACGGTGAGGAAATAAGGAAATACAAATGGGCTAATATAGACAAGAATGTAAATAGAAATTTCAGGTATTTGTACTTTACTTCTACTTTTATAGACGACATTTTACCTCTACTCCCTTCGTTTACAAACGGATCTCTGTACCTTATATCATTTTCTTATGGCACCATATGCAAGTTCATTACTGCATAAAAAGAGGGAAATATTTAGTGTGGACATAATGTTATGTTGTTGTTGTGCTACGACAAAAAATCGGCAACGTATATAATTGACAGTAAAGACAAGAATGTTATGAAAATCGGCAACGTATATAATTGACAGTAAAGACAAACATTTTTACTTTTAGTTCAGGTCTGCTTTTGTTTACGCTTAATCTAAATGGTTTCTTGTTAGCCCTGTTCATGATGTACTTTTTCATTTTTAAGTCCATAAATTAAATCAGTTCCTCGTTTGCCATAGTATATGAGGCCTGCTTTTGTTTATGCTTAATCTAAATGGTTTCTTGTTAGCTCTGTTCATGATATACTTTTTCATTTTTGTTTAAGTCTATAAATTAAATCAGTTCCTCGTTTGCCATAGTATATCGTTTTTTGTTTTGTTTTGTTTTTTTTTACACAAGTAACTGTGCTTCTTCGTACAAAGAGTCAGTAGGTTTTGCCACCACGGATTGACAAATGGTGACAGGAGGACCACACAAGCAGTCACAACTAGTCGACGTGTGACACCTGAGAGCGTCAGTGAGCGGAACCTCTCTGCATGACAATAGAATACCTGAAGCTCTTCGCAAGGAAACATGCGTCCCCGGGACATTTCCTCCTCCTCTCGGTAAAGGCTGGACTTGGGCAAAGGGTTCTGCTGAGGAAGTATCGCGCGTAAATGGCGCAGCCCACAAGGACGCGGCGCTCCTCGTGGTTCTCCAGATGACCAGACCCACAGTCGGGACCTCCAGTGTGGAACATGGGGAGAGAGGTGACGCGAGCTCACCTCCTCGCAGTTTTACTCGCTTTTATCGTATGCAGGTGCACGCGTGCACAAGAAACGCTCAATGGACTCACTGGTTTTAGTTTGAGCCCCCCGTACTTCAACCTGGCGCAAGGATCCAGGATTTCTGCAACAGCAACCTGCGGGAAGGATGAGTTCGGGACGCCTAGGGCTGATTTGTACTGTAAACTTGTCGGGGGACCAACCACTGGACTAGTCACTCAGAATATTCGGGTAAGTTACATGACCATCTATACAGTAGTAACATTACAAAGCCACCATTCTGAATGTCTTTTCCTTAAGGTCTAAACTTAATCTCTGGAGACATAATATCTTGCTTTTCCATGCTTTTGTTTTCTTTCTGCCTTCTATTTGGGATTACGGTACTTGTATTTGGACCTGTCCCCTACATGTTAAAATGAAGTAATGATATGGCTGTAACATGTTCTTCCAGTATACTTGTGTGATTTTATTTATTTTTTGCTCATGAAAGATGTCCATGACTGAGATACAAACTTCCACATGGGATGTCCCTGCATAGAGGCTAACATTCCATGGTGCGATTAATTGGACTGGAAAGTAACCTTTAGCAGTGGCCCAAAATTTACACTTGGGCTTCCAAACTACAAAAAAAAAAAAAGTGCAAAAGCGCACAAAGGCAGACCCATATTTAACTCCAAAAGTGCATTTATATCCCCCAAGGCACGATAGACACTTGTCTAACATGTTTAACACGTTCAGCATTAATTAAATCTGCAATCACCTTTTGAAAGTACACTCAAAATGTGTCCAGTGAGTCTATCTATCTATCTATCTATCTATCTATCTATCTATCTATCTATCTATCTATCTATCTATCTATCTATCTATCTATCTCTCTAAAGCGTGTTGGAGTAATAAATACATTTTATTTAAGATCTATCACTATCACAAATTTTCATCTGTTGTGGCTGGGTCTGCAATGTATCTCTTATGATGAATAATAGTTCACTGTCTTTGAAAAAAAGAACAATTCTACAAATGAATCCCTTCCCTTGATATAGACGACAAGTGCCATTTTGCAAGTGACCCAAAACAGCACCAAAAGCCGTAGAAAAAAAACTCTCGAGACATTTTGCTTGGTGGCAGTTGATAATGAAGAGTCATATTTTGAAGTTCCTGTCATAAGCAAATCTTTGATATTACACAGGGCCAGTTCTGTGACTACTGCAACGCGGCTGATGTGAACAAAGCCTACCCAGTGACCAACGCTATTGATGGAACAGAGCGCTGGTGGCAGAGCCCCCCTCTATCCAAGGGGTTAGGCTACAACGAGGTAAATGTCACTCTGGACCTCGGACAGGTAAGTTGATCATCATCTTGTTTGCTAATGGGTTGTTTTCCAATATCTTGAATAGCTGTTGATTTTTTTGTCATATTTCAACATGCTTGGAAGGCATTCATTATGGGTTTTAAATGCAGACCAAAGGAATTGTGGTTTGTTGCAATGTTGTTTTTTTTTTTTGTTTTTTTAAACGTCATCCGGATTGGCAGTAGCGATCATGTGAGCAATGCTGTTCATGTGTGCCAAGAATCAGACTCATGCCCCCCGTGGCTGGCAAATATGCTCCCATCATGACCAGTGGACCCCGTGGCAGGAGTCTGGCTCGCGGCCTGTTAAATTTGCACCTCGCGACCAATTATCCGCTGTGAGGAAAGACGGGAATTCTCTGGTTTGGGTTTAAGCCTGAGAAGAATTTGAAGACCGAAGGCATGGCGTTGGAGACCTGAATGTTGCCGTTTTAGACTTTCACAGTGCCGCATAACGGGAGCTGGCTTTTGCTTTTCTATTTTCATGCGAAAGCTCAGCAAAGACCCCGCATAGCTGAATATAATACGGCTACATGTGCATGGACGCGTGCGGGGCCTTGAGGACGCCTGAGTTTAATATGTGGTAATGCTCCATGTATTTGAGAGCGTTACAATGTATTATGGGGCGCTCTAAAGTGCATGACGTGGTCTCTCTGACTGTCACTACCAGCCGCACAGCACACAGTGTGCTTCCACAGTCAAACACACACACCTGTCACACACATTGTTCTTTTTATCCGCTGTAATTACTAACAGCACGGCGGTACACAATGCTCACCTGCCATTGTTGCGTTTTGTGTTTGCAGCCGTTTTTTTGGAGCGGCAAAAAGCAAATATTGCAGATGTCTGAATTGCGAAACACATCATACTGTTGTGATGTGGGTCATACATTTTTCACTTGGTAAATTAAAGGGGACATGTTGTGTGAAACTGACTGTGGTTGCTTGTATACAAACCGTTTGGTCAAGTGCCCGCCCACCTAAGTGTGAAATTAAACAACCAAGGAGGGGATGTTTGTGTTTGGTGGTGTGTCCATGTGCCGCATACACACAGTGTAGCGTATGAACTGTTGTGTGGAGTAAAAACGCTTCTACTCTCTTTGTGGGTACTCACTTGTCAAGGTAGTGAATGCGGATTCAGCTGTTACCCAGCACCGTTATAGATTACAATTCTTTGTCCTTTAACACGAGTTTAATTTACAACAAAGAGAGAACAAAAAGAGGCGGAGGGGCACTGAATGAATATAATTATTTTTGTCTCATGCTGTAATAATGGGCGGCCCGGTGGGCCAGTGGTTACCGCGTCGATCTCATAGTGCAGAGGTACCGGGTTCAATTCCAGCTCCAGCCTCCTCCCTGTGTGGAGTTTGCATGTTCTCCCCGGGCCTGCGTGCGTTTTCTCCGGGTACTCCGGTTTCCTCCCACATTCCAAAAACATGCATGGCAGGTTGATTGAACACTCTAAATTGTCCCTTGTTGTGAGTGTGCATGCGGATGGTTGTTCGTCTCTGTGTGCCCTGCGATTGGCTGGCAACCGGTTCAGGGTGTCCCCCACCTACTGCCCGAAGACAGCTGGGATAGGCTCCAGCACCGCCCCCCCCCCACCCCTCGCGACCCTTGTGAGGATAAAGCCGGCCTGGAAATGGAGGGATGGCTGGAAAACAACAATCGCATAGGACAATGAAAGAATGCTGTAAAAATGTGTTGATTTATTAAAAAAAAAAAAAAAAAACAGGGATGATTTTTTTTTTTTTGCCAATTTCATGCATGAATGTGTCACCTGCATAGCGACTGTTGTGAAAAATGGCTTTGTTGTTTTGGCTTTTCTGGGCTGTTCTTACAATTGTGAAAATTCATTTATTAATAGTCACTTTCAGAAACTTCAAATCAAAACATTTGCTGACAAATGGAGTGACACAAACTCAGTAGTTAAAGATTCCTGGCTGGTTCTGCCAACGTTATCTGATGTTCCCATGGCCACAATGGAGATCATGTTCTTATTAAAGCATAGTTTACCTTCTGATTGATTATGAAGATGTCAAGGTCAAATAACTCCAGAATACAAATCAACGCTTGCTCTGTGGACATTATGAAAGAAAACATACATTCTGAAGGATAATTTATATTGTTGGTGCAAGATGTGGGCTGCAACCAGCTGAATGAGTTCTGTGGTTTCTTTCAAGGCCAGCGCAGGTGGCTTTTCTATACCGCTGCCAGCAGATAAATAAGATAATGGCACTGTTGAAGTGTACACTGAGGTTCAAAGTGTGCTTTTTTTTCTCCTTTTCTTTTTCTAAACAAGTCGTTTCCGCTGATCCTTTGAAAAAAAGAGTTGATGGTCTACCAAGTGTAAAGAAACACGTTATTTGAGAGACAAGTATTTCCGAATGTATGCTTTGTTGGCGTCACGGTCTCTCAACCGTGACTACAACGATAAAAGTGTGGCAGACGACAGCAAAGTTTACCCGGCCTAATGCATGCACCAGAAAGGCCAAAGCTTTCTCATACTGTACATCTTGCATCTGTCTGTAACTTGTGAGACACAAACACTGACCAACCAAATTCTCCTTCATTTGTGTTCGTCAGCAGCGTAAGCCTCAGGTCCGATAATCCGTTTGTGTGTCTTAAAAAAAGCAGAAGAAAAATGTGCAGGATTAATCTTGTGACGCAAGTGTGGTTTGGGGCTTTTTTTCGTAGACAGTAGAGCAGCGCCGTGATGCAAGTGACAGCAGAACCTGATTTTCGCATCACCACAAGGCTTACTGAGCGTGTATTTCCAAGATCTGCCAAGATGGCGGACCAATGCAGCAGTTGGAGTGTCTTGGCAGAAAGTCCATCAAAATCCTTTGTCTACTCAATCCAAGCAGAATAAAAAGAGCCACTTTGATCGGCCCTCATTTAAGACGGCTTTGACAAATCGCACAACGGCGCAGTGCTCCATCTCGCAGATCCACCAGCCCGCGCTCATTTGTGAAATTACCAGCATGTGGTCTAATCCGCCTCCATGCAGATTTACACCACGTGCTCTGCAGCATTTATACCGGTCATGAAAATAGGGTGCCTTGTGTGACATCATGCACAATGGAGATTTTGGACTTTGAGATGTCGATAAAATTCAAGTTTGGAAGACATTTTGTGGCCACTGTGTTATTTATTTCTAGACAAGCGGCCATGCGTTCATCTAGCATACATTAATTAGAAAGAAGCTGAGTCAATCCTATAATAATCAGATATGTGTAGTAAAGTGCCACATTTATGTTGGGACATTTACTTAAATAACTTTCTGGATGAATTGTACTTGTCAAAGTAGTTTTAATTTTTTTTTCTTTTTTTTAAGGAGACTCTTACTCTTAGTTACTGTAGGCTGAGCCACATTTCACATACTTCTTTAGTTTTAATCTATGTTACTGTACATGAAAACAACAATCGGGCAGCCTGGTGGTCCAGTGTTGAGCGCATTGACCTCACAGTGCAGAGGTTCCGGGTTCAATTCCAGCTCCGGCCTTCCTGTGTGGAGTTTGCACGTTCTCCCCCGGGCCTGCGTGGGTTTTCTCCGGGTACTCCGGTTTCCTCCCACATTCCAAAAACATGCATGGCAGGGTGATTGAACACTCTAAATTGTCCCTAGGTGTGCGTGTGAGTGTGAGCGTGGATGATTGTTCGTCTCTGTGTGCCCTGCAATTGGTTGGCAACTGGTTCAGGGTGTCCCCCGCCTACTGCCCGAAGACGGCTGGGATAGGCTCCAGCACCCCCCGCGACCCTTGTTAGGATAATGAATGAATGAATAATTTGCCTGAAGTGTGGTGGTAAAAAATGGAGGAAACAACAGCGTGCAACTCACGGCCAGAGGAGGCAGAACACCCCTGGCCTCACATTCAATCCAGGTTTACCTTACAGACTATGAAAAAGAAAAGAACTCCACTTTGAACGTGTGCTGTTTAACCAAGAAATGTCACTTCCGACCTTTTTAAAAATATGGCTTTAACTTGGTAATATTTTAGTGATATTGTTTGGCAATATCTGAATTAGCTTATTCCTGTTTTATATTATTGTCTATTTGGCCACCATGGTCTGTTAAAAAAAAAAAAGTACCGTTACTTGTGTAGTGTTTTTTTTTTTTTTTGAAGAAATACTGAATTAATAATTTCAAAGACTGCTTTTGACTTTTGCTTGAGTCATATTATTCTAAAGTAACAGTAGCCTGCTCTTACTTGGGTTCATTTTTTGGCTGTCCTGACCGCCTTTGTGGTAAACTTAAACCACATCTGTCCCGACCCGAATACAAACTTCCAGGAACACTTGCCGTGGCGCAACCATCCCACAAGCAGCAGTCAGGCTATTGTTGCCATAAACATGGACAACACGTATCAGACGTCCAGTCACTCCATTTTTCTCGGGAATGTATTTTAAGAGGCCTGCATATACATGCGCTTATCTGACTGAGTGAGCCGAGAATGTGTGGCAAACATAGTGGGCTTTACTGCTGTCTGTGGGCCAATTGATGAGCCGCAGCTTATTCTGATACGAGTGCCGCCGAAGGACTGTTGGACCTTAGTGGTTTTTGCTTTAAAACTAGCTTACTAATCACAACTTGTGACTGTTTAATGATTAGTGAGAAGTTGTCAATGACTTACGGCAGTTAAGAAGTCGCCTCACTATTTAGCAAGCGCGAGCTGCTGCCGTGCATCCTCGCTATCCATTGGGATGAATCGCTAATCCAACTGTCACCATGAGATTTTACCGTTTATAACAAACAAAGGGGCCAAAGCTGTGGAGCTAAATGCGGACTCACTATTTGGCAAGTAGGACGTCCCTCTTGACGATCTTATCGAATGACGTGTAGCACTTTATCAAGCCCTTAGCAACGGGTCACTTAATTAATAACCAATCTGTGAACAATTTGGAAACTCTTGGATGTATGCCTGTATTGTAAAGTGGTGCCATTATTTTTTACGGAGGAGCAGATTGGGGACAAAGTTGATCATTTATTAATCTATTGGTGTTTTTATGACAGTAAATTAATCAAGTGCCCATTACATGAATTGTTTTGGTTGTTTGTTGTCATGGCAACAGTATCGTGGGAAAAGTGTGAGTCCAAAGTGGAAGTTTTTGATGATGACACCAACTGCTTTAAATACTGAAAAGTGTAAAATACAAAAAAAAAATGAAGGGATGGTCGTGACATTGAAGCTTCAGAGTTGCACTGTATGGATCAAGTAACAACATTATTATTATTACTATTATTAATCAATTAATGTGTTTATTTATTTGCTTTCAAGTGGCATAGTTGGGCTCGTAGCAGCATAAAGAGGGAAAAAATGCATGGAATTGCACATTTTCAGCATCTGAATTCAGCCTCTTTCAGACGTGGATAAAAATGGGAAATATGTTGGCTAACTTCCAATCCAAGTGCAGTGTAAACGCAAAAATGTAGCTCATCAATAAATGCATGAAAAAAAACTTGCTGTAAATCCAAATAACAGCCAAATCTTTAGGAATTATCACAATACTAATGAAGTCATTCATTCAATTTGTTACATGCTAGTTGGATGAAACAAATACCTTTTTTTTTTTCTTTTGCTGGATCATTTTTGCAGTTTCTTGTGAGTGGGGTCATTTTGAAACTTATGGTTATGTGAAACGTTTCAAAAACCGTCCTCCTGCTGACCATGTGTTGGCTTTGTTGCTTTAATTGGACCGCAGACTATGTAGTTTGTTGATAATTAAGCTTTCCTTTTATTATTTTCCTCAGCAGGCGATGGTGTTGAGTGTGCTTGTTTTTCACTCTGTGTGAAAGGAGAGGTCGATCAGGTTCAGGTACAGCGAATGGCTTTGGCTCAGCTGAGTGATCTGCTTTCAAGAATGCAATTTTAGGAGCATTCCCCCAGAACCTAATCCCTTCAGTCAGGACTCCACTTCCCACCACAGTTGCTGCGAATGTTGTATTTGCTGCCGTCGCCCCCTTTTGTGTCCTTACCAGCCTTATTGTGTGTTGTCCTTTCTGTGCTGTCAGGGCTTTACAAAAGTATGGTCCACCCCCTCCCACCCTAAAGCATTGCGAAAAATTACCTGACCCTCTCGGCCCAAACAAATACAGAGGTGATAAATTGCAACACGTTGCAGTCATTTGTACGTGGCTGCAGACAAGCTATAATCATTAATGTGCTGTCCTAGGACCCACATAAGCAAATGGGTAAGGAATTTATACTAATGCTATCAGTCGTGCTAGATCTGATGGAACACCAAATTGCCACTGTATACTATAGTTTATAGTTTTTCATTTAGTCTCGATGACCTTCTTTGCCTGGTCAGCCGCAGTAAATGGAAAGTTTGGTAGACGATTGCGCTGGAGAAGATTTTTTTTTTTTTTTTTTTTTTTTTTTTAATGCGATGGATGCTTGACCTGTCTTGACACTACTCTCACCCATGCTGCATGCTGAAATAGACTGCAGCTCATCCATGGCCTCAGTGGAGACACACAGTATGGACAGTGTTATAAAATATGATTATTATTATTGTGTGCTGCTGTGAAATGGAAATGTTCCCAGTAATAAAGTCTTCTTATTAATATGATGATGGATGTTTTTTTTTGTATTTTTTTTCTGAGACACATCCCTCTCCAATCATAGCGTATTGTGTTCATATGGTGCAGCTGGCTCGGTCTACCTCCAGAGACAGAGACTAGCTATTAGACGGGCCACTTATTGCACTGGTGATGTCAGTGGCCGTCTTTAGCCCGGCTTCCTGGGGCGCCAGGCCAACGTGGCAGATATTTACTACAGCCGCCCCGCGTTTGTTAACGGGAGGCTGGGAAAATGCATCACCGGCAACTGCTGGCCTGCACGTCCTTATAAATCTGCCGCTCCATTGTGGGGAAAGTATGTGAGGTAATTTAGAATCTTTGCATCTTTTTCCAGGCCTCCGTACAGTCAGTCCATTGTGCTTTTTCTAATAGTCTGCAGGTTTCTCTGACCCGCTTGTATAATGGTGCATTTGTTCTGCATTTCTAACATGCCTTTTGTATCAAGAAGCATCAGCGCGTGGGGCTATAAATGTTTTTAATTTGACTGCTGTGGAGGAGATGATTTAAAATGGTAGATGCAAAGATTTTCAAAGGTTGATTGTAGTCCAACGCAAACACACACACACACACACACACACACACACACACACACACACACACACACACACACACACACACACGCACACACATACACACACACACTGCTGACATTGTGATCATTGTGTCGCTTTAAAAATATGATGAATGCATACAATCACATTGCAGTGGCAGTCAAACTTGTGCAATGAGAAGATGACCATCATGCAGAGATGCATATCTACTGTTTGTTTTTTTCACGTTCACGACGGCAGCTCTGTGGTGACTCCTTTTGCCAACTGCCTTATTCCACCATGGAGTCATGGAGAAAAATACACCAGACAAGTGGACTCCCCCGTCCTCCGCTGTCCACCTGTTGCGCGCACACACACACACACACACACACACACACACACACACACACACACACACACACACACACACACACACACACACACAAACAGTTGCACTGATACATTGTCGCCGCAAGCCTCCGACCGGCCTGATCCGCCGTGACAGAAGGTGATGCCTCCTCCTCTTTGAATGGCATTCCTCCACTCTCACATCAGACTCTCAGAGGACTTGTACGTGCCAGGATGTAGACTTAGTCCTGCGGCCTTTGCCGTGCCCTTGGGTTGAACTCTGGCTTCTTAACATCATTGTGAGTGGAAACACATCAGATGCAGACACAGTGCAAACTCAAGAGTTGAACACAATCCGTTCTGTGGCACAAATAGAGTTCCAAGCTGTTCTTATTTCAACTTGGAAACATTTCTTTACATAGATAATCATGTCAGTGTCTAATTCGTAGATTTTTATTGGAACCTATCAACAATTTGCTGGAAAACTCACCTACTCGCTGCTTTTATGCGCAAGCCAAAGCAATTTGGCACCATCTGTTGGCATCTTCCAGTCAAAGAACTGATGAAGTGAGTTGTGGAGCTTCATTTTGACAAAAGTAGTTCCTTGCTGCCATCTTGTGACATCTATAGGCAATTACAGTACAGTATAACATTATTTAGGGGGCATCACTCATGGATTTTCACTCATGGATATTCAGTCCCTACTCCCGAGTCAAGGATTCTTTAAACTCGCACAATGCCAGCGGAAAGATTCAAACCCAGACTCTCAGAGCTATGAAGCAGATTTGCAAACCACAAATCCACCATGCTGCTCGGTGTAAGATGACATTACAGTTTCCCCTTTCTATCAAACGAGCATCAGCAGGAGTTGTCATAGACAGACATGAAACAGATTGTCAAGCTTGTTAACAAAAACACTTAAAAGTACCTCAGCCCAACTTTATTTGTGATTGACGCCAGCAGGCTTAATGTGCACGAGGTTGCTCACGAGGTGTCAATACAGGTCAGGTGAACTGTTGTGACGTGTACAGACTGTGTGACGTGTGCGTGCGTGCATCTCGGGTTCCTGACCTTGCACCCCTATTAAAGCGTCACATATACAACACGTAAAGCATCCAGACAACCGTTAACCTCATGACACGTCAGCATAAAACAGCCTTCCGAGTTAACATTTTCTCTTCCTTGTAAGTGCGCATGCCTCTGATGAGCACTGATGTGCTGTCAAAACATTCCCACAGTGGCTGTCACCCCCCCACCTTCCCTGACATGCCAAGTATATATTCATGTGTGTGTGTTTGTTGTCATTTCGGAATTACCAAGTACCGACAGCTCTCAGCCAGTTTGTGTGATGTGATAAATGAGCACCCTGAGGTGCAAAATGCTGCGGGTCAGCTCCCCCCTGCGCAGGTTTCTGACCTGCAAATTAACACTTGACAGCATTTCAGTCATCTGCAAAAGCGAAAGACACACTTTCAACTGAAATACATTAGAGGGATCGAAAAGGTGTGTTGGAGACTGCCAGTACGGGGCCACGCTCATAAAAGTCAGCTTTCAGTCAGCTGTTAGTGTGAATCACAGTGCTCCAAATGAATGGTAGCAATTTCTCAAACGTGCTTCTAGGAATAGCGATATCAAAAATCCCTTTTAAATGACGTGTGAATGCTGAGAGAAGCTGTCACCAAGAAATGCGGTAGATAAATCCAGCAATATAACACTGGTTACTACAACACAGCATAGCAGGAGAGCAATAATATCAAATGACATCAGCGGAGTGCAGTAATCTTCCACGAATAGTCATTGCTCCAGTATCATTGTTTTATTTTCTACGTTAAGCGTGAACACGCCGGTTGTAAATAGTTAGCCAATTTCCAGTGAATTTCGGGTGAGCAAAAAAAAAAAAAGAAAAAGAAATCATATTTTGCTGTGACCATTTTCATCAGGGCCAAATAGTGCGGTAATCTCTCAGAGCTAACACATGCAGCTGTAGCTACAAGGCTAATATAAGTCAGACAAGCATGTTCCGGATTGTTTGGCTTTGGGGAAGGTCTATTCTAGTTCTGAATGTGCTTTATTGATGGCAAAGAGGAAATGTGTGACGATTGCCATAGAACACAGTCAAATTGACAGTCAACAAAGTGAATATTGAAACCGCGGAGGATACGTTAGAGTAGGGTTGTCAAACTCATTTTTTTGGCGTGGGCCACATTTTAATTGCCGTTTCCCTTGGAGGGCCGTGAGGACTGAAACCAAATTTTAAAAAAGTCAATAATAACGGTTTATTCAACTATTGTTTAAGTTACTGTAATGAGAGGTTTGGTGACAAGAAAATCCTAACAATATGTCTCTTATTTATTACATATGAGAATTTAAAATTTTGGTTGAGATTTTAGCAAGCATCATGGAAGTTGACATGTTTGATTTGCTTCCGCGGGCCACCTAAATGATGTGGCGCGCTCGATCTGGCCCACGGGCCTTGAGTTTGACACCCGTGCGTTAGTGTGTCCAGAGCCACCCGCTATGTGAAAATCTGTGCTAGAGAGAGACCATGTTAATATCATTATGCCACCTACACACTTTAAACTAACTGCTGAAGACTTATCGAATGCCAACCATCACAATGTAGTAGAATGCAATTTTCAAATCGCAAAGGCTACAAAAAAACCCCTCAAATATTAAAATACCCTTCATTTTGGTTGGTCAATAGACTTTAGTTTAATTCGAAAAATGTGGAATGCACTTCTTAAACACTGAACTTATCTAGACTTGTTACCAAAAAAACTAAATAAAATATACATAAATATATAAAATGTATAAAATATACATAAAATATATAAAATACATAATAATAATAATAATAATAATTTGTTGATGTATACATAAAATATATAAAATGTTCCCTGAAACACAAATATTGAAGTGATAAGGAGACAGAAAACTTTGTGCAGCATCCGAAAGCTGTGACCAATCGTCATTAAAATTCATGCGGACATACTCATATACTCATGCCTAAACCTCATCTTCTGAAATTATCTGAACAATCGCCCCAATATTTAGAATTTATTAACCGCTTAGCGGTTTCCTCATCGAAGTTTGGTGAGCACATTTGGAAAGTGAGATGTTTAATGTGCAGAAAATAGAGCAAACTGGGGTGATCGTTCTCATATTTGCAGCTGTTCAAGTGAGCATAAGTAGTGAGGACCACATATGGAAAACATGTTGGTTGAATTGACTCAATTTTATTTTGTCAAATGATTGCACAAAATAAAAACATCTGGATATAAATACATTTTTTTGAGTAGATGTGTAGTCGACTAGCTGTAAAGTAGATGTATCGCCGACTTCAAAATGTTCCTGAATTCAGATGGCTTTCTTTCATGCAAACGCATCAAGTTTAGCCCAATATTGTTTTCAGTGTACAATTTGTTGAAAAGCGATGTTAAGCATGATGCATCTAACTTTTCAACAAACTGATTTTTTTTCGTACCATAACCACGTCCGATTTATGCAACAAAACAAGCCCAAGTAGGATTTTTTTTTTTCAAGTGAGCTCATGCATAAGTCTCAAGAGAAATAAGTGAAGTTACAATGAGTAAGGTGACTTCTCTCATTTGGTTCGAATTTCCTTCTGGTTCATACGGATGAAAATATCAGAATTGAATGAAACGTCCAAATTGCCCGTTATCTGTTTTGTTTCCATTTTCCATTTATGCACAAAATCAGGAATTGTTTTTTTTTTTTTTTGTTCATTTTGGTCTTGGAATGAATATTGAGAAACATGTCATCTTTTTTTTTTTTTTAGTTTCTGTTTTGTCTTTAAAAATAAATGAACAAATGATCCACTCCCGCCATGTTGGGTGTGTCCCCCACCCTAATCAGAGAAAACCTCCGCTCATGCAACAGGATGGGCAAATAGAGGCTCACAGTCAAACACCAGAGCTGAAAATAGAACAACAGCTTTGCAGGGGAGCTACCCACCGCCATCAAAAAAAAAAAAAAAAGACTGCCAGGAAGTTGAGGTGGAGGAAGGGGGCAGGAGGGCGAGGAGAGGGTGGTGGCAAGTCAGGGTGGTCAGAGACGAGCTGGCTGGCATGCGGATCCATCTGAAATTCCAGACATAGCGCTACATTCCTGCCCCCCCACCTAATGCCCCGCGAAGCCGAACGTGCCGCCGCGTTCGGGAACCTGTCACTAGCCGTAACTCACCGTGGTGAAAATCTTCTCTCCCGTGTGATAGATACACAGCGGATTAAGGTGTTAGCCCCAAGTCGGGCCCCAGCGTCTCAACGGTGTCCTTTCATGAGCGTGGCTCTGTTTGGGTTGTGCTACATTAGGGCGCTGCACAATTTATGCATCCAACCTCATATAAAAACTCTTAAATAGGCTAAATGCGGCCGTGTTGTTGATGCCGGCGACTTTGAGAGGAATGTTTCAGGATAAGACCAACCCTGATATGACATCGCCTGCTTTCATTTCTGTCCCTGTAACTCCGCTCGGCCAGTCTAAACACACACTTGAAACAAACCCAGAGCCCACATAGTGTTTGAAGTGGGTCTGATATGGACAAAAGCATGGGGACATGAACCTTATCAATTAATGAGTACATCACTTTGGGTTGGATTGGTTCCCCCTGAATTTTTAATCATTGTAAGACACTTTAGACAAATATGTGCTTCCAGCTGTTCAGGAACTCTTTGGGGAAGGGCCTCTGCTGTTCCTTAAGATGTGTTTGATGCTGGACGGCGGGGGATGGCACAATTTTTCAGTTGCTCATCCCTGTTTTAGACAAACAGACAAAAAAAATAACTTTCAAGTCTTGTCACTATCGTGTAGGGGTGTCACGCTCATTTCACATTGTGGGTCACATACTCAACTCAACTCAACTGTATTTATAGAGCACTTTCAAACAGCCATCACTGTATACAAAGTGCTGTACATGGAGCAATTCAACATATACAACAAACAGTAAAGCAAATCGGTAATAAAGATGGTAGAAAGCACCGAACAGCAAAACCAAGAGCAAATCTAAGTCATGCTGAGTCAAATGCCAAAGAATACAAGTGAGATTTGAGGCGGGTTTTGAAGATGGGCAGCGAGGAGGCTTGCCGAATGTTCAGTGGGAGGTCATTCCAGAGAGAGGGACCAGCAACAGAAAAGGCTCGATCCCCTCTGAGCCTCCGTTTAGTTCTTGGTACTTCTAATAATGTCTGGTCCGCAGACCTGAGGCGCCGGGCAGGTGTGTAGGGGCGGATGAGCTCAGAGAGGTAAGGTGGCGCGAGGTCATTTAGAGATTTGAAAACAAATAAGAGGATCTTGAAAATAACTCTAAAATGTATAAAAAAGACTCGGTAGATGTCAAGTGGGCCGAACCATTAACATGATACCATACTCTGCTATAAATAACCAAAATATCATGTCATTCCTTTGTTTTGCTATAAAGAAGTATTGGTGCATTGATACTGTCTGATGTGTTCGGTCTGTCTCAGTGACAGACTGAGACTGCTGTTTTCTTCTCTAATCAAAACAATGTTGTCTTCTACTTTGATCAAAACAGTGTGCCCCTAGTGGATAATGCATGAAGTGCATTTTATGAAAAATATTCATTTCGTGTCTTTAATGCATTTTTTCACTTTTAGATTATCCTGCGGGCCTGACCGAACCTCATTGGGGCCCGGTTCAGGCCCACGGGCGGTATGTTTGACACCCCTGTTATAGTGTATCAGCTGCTGCCTCCACAAGTAAAAGTGCTTTTATTGTCTTGATGGGCACTTGTTTGTTTTACCCACTCATTACTCACTCATATCACGCTATTGGCTCAGCAGTATGTAGGCTGGGGGGATAGAGTCAGTCACTCAAATGGCCCCTAAAAACATGCAAATTTCACTGTGACAAGAGCAAGGCAGTTTGAAGTGCGCCATCAATTTTGATCTTTGGGGTATTTTGCTAAAGGTATTTCACAGTCGTTATTAAGACACCTGAGAACTGTTTTCAATTGTAAAAAAAAAAAAACTCCTTGAAAGAGCAACGAAAGCTTGCCTGATGGATTTTGTTCATCAAAGCAATGATAGATGCTAGACGAGTGCGGGCCTGCCTCGGACGCATCAAGTGAAATGTTCTATAGAAATTTGCGGAAATAAAGGAGCACACAATTTTCCTGCTTTGCTTGTCTTCATCAATCACTTCAATGGCAAAGAATTTGGAAAGCACTGTCTGGTGGCGGCCCCTTTTATTGACATGTTAAATATTGCCTTAGGATCATTTCCAAGCATTGACGTCCCAAATCTTCTTCTCCACTCCAGCTGGTGGTCAAGTGTAGGTGAGGCTTTTCGTTTCGCCTCCAAGACACACACAGCCCATGCCAGACTACAACAAAGAGAGCCTTGACGAGCATCAATTCCTTGTCCATTGTGTCACACTCCGTCAAGCTGATGTCACCTGCTTGTTGATGCCGCGGTGGAGACAAAATGGAAATCTGCGCTTTTGCCAGAAACAATCACAGACATAATGTAACGGCCTTGTCTGCTTTTGATGAGTGATGGAGATAAAGGCCTCTGGGAGCAGATCATGTGGGCTCGAGTTGAGCTCTTTTCACGAACCTGGCGGCCCTTCTGCTGCTTTTATTGACTCGTTAACCCTTTCAGGGACAGCGGTTACTACAGTGGACAGCTTATCATGTTATTGAGTTACAGGGTGCATCAAAAGGTTAAAGACAGACTATTTTTTTGTCTCTTGTGTACAAACTGCAAACAAACAGTCAGATAGCATCAGCATTCTATCCTCAGTAATTATGTTGTGACCAAAAAAAAAACTTTCATGTCAAAGCTGTCAAATCATCCCGAGACTCCGCACACAGCAAGTACAAATAAAAATTTCGGAACAGATCGGGAGGAGCAGTCAGTCTCGACACCCTGGACACCACAGGAGAATCGTTCAGGATATATACTGAAGAAAAACGTGGATAACGGGAAGACTTTTACCCCCTGGCAGTATTTTGCACGTAAGTTCTCAAATCATAAAATGCAGCTGAATTTTTTTCATGTCAAAGTAGTAAAATCATCTAATGAGCATTGAATTACAACATAGCCTGTTACGCATATACCAGTTCTTAACATTTTGAGCAATTTTGTAACTTGAAGAGACCCCGCACACAATATATATATATATAGTTTTTAAACAGTTAAACTAATTTGCAACCACAACAATGAAAATTCATAAAACAAACTAGCATTAATTGTTTGCATGCAGATTCAAAGCGTGAATGCATCGAAAGGTTTGGGAAGAATCCAAATGCTCGCCTCGTTAACGACGACGATCAGCTCTGTACCACAGATTATTCTAGAATCGTCCCTCTGGAGAACGGGGAGGTAAATACAGCATCACGCCACCAATCTTAATCAAGATTAGTTTTTGTTTGTTTGTTTAACTCAAAAGTGCTGGAAAATAAATACGGGCTTTGTGATGTCCAGATTGTGGTGTCCTTGATCAACGGTCGGCCCGGCTCCAGAGACTTCACCCGCTCACCAGTTCTGCAGGACTTCACCAGGGCCACCAACGTGCGCCTGCACTTCCTACGCACCAACACGTTGCTGGGCCACCTCATCTCGAAGGCCCAGAGAGACCCCACCGTCACACGCAGGGTGAGACCAGCACTCACTGCGGCGCACTGCTGCGTGCTCATATTATGATGGCGGGTGGGTGGAGCCTATTGCAGGTTACTTTAACCCTGGACCGGTCATTAGTCAATCGCAGGTTGCTAATTAGTGACCACATTCACGTTCATGTTTTGAACAAGAGAAATAATTTCCTGAGCTCAGAGAATGTTTCGACAGGTTTTAAGTTTCACCTAACCTAACATGAAATAGCTAAAGGTGTTCCTATCTATAAAAGTGAACAAAGATATAAATTTACACATTACAGACTTATAACCGTAGCCCCACAATCCTCAAAAAGCTTATAAAATTACTCACTCTTGGACTTGATAAATTCATGGAGAAACATATCTTACGTGGCAATCACGATGGATTTCGAACAAAAATGGAATTTGTGGAAGGGACATCTACAGGTACAAAGTACTAGCATAGATAAAGAATGTGTGGTTGCTGTATTTATAGATCTGAAAAAAAGCATTGTATCAGTGGGTTGGTACATAAATGGATGCAAACTTGGATGACTGATATCAGTATGTGCACTTTCAAAACAAAAAATCTATTAAAGCTATAAAGGTGATTTATGGGGTGCCTCAAGGGTCTGTCATAGCTCCTAATTTGTTCATATCATATGTTAATGATATTTGCAGTGTTTCTAAAATATTTTGGTAAATACGTTTAATTTGTTGATGATACGACTCTTTACTGTGCTGACAAAAACTACGAACAGCTTCTGAATACTGTTGAAAGTGAACTGAATTCACAAAAACAAAAACAAAAAATTGACGTCCGTATAAATGATTATTATTAATTAAGAGATGATAATGCAAAATTTGTCACATTGTCCAAAGGTGAGAATATGAGTGTGAATGCTCGTTTGTCTCTCCATGTGCCCCTGCAATGTGCTGGCAATGGAGTCCGGGGTGTAAACCGTCTAGTGTCCAAATTCATCTGAGATTAGCTCCAGCTCACCTGTCACCCTAATGAGGATGAGCACCATTGACATTTTAAGTTGCAGTGAATGAAGAGATACAGTAAAAAAAATAAGAGACACTTGTCTCGGTATGTGACAGTGCAGTTCCATTTTTTTTTTTTTTACCCATATCTTGTGAAGGTTTCCTTATTATTGTGGCCAGTTTTCAAGCTACTTTGTATTTTACGAAAAGCAGCTTTGCAAATGTATCTAACGGGATTTATCTCCCTAACCTTCCTGTATTTTGTCACATTGAGTTAAAATGAGTATGTGCTGACAGAAGTTGATGATTTGATCATGTTTCACAGTTGCAGGTGAGTCAGCTTCATTCTGCTTGACGCTCAATGTGTGTGATTAACCCCTGTTGCCAAATGCTTTAATTGCGACTTTTCTGTCCAGTATTACTACAGTATCAAAGACATCAGCATCGGTGGCCGCTGCGTGTGTCACGGCCACGCTCAGGTGTGCGGGTCCTCTCGCAACAGGGAAAACCCAAACAAGTAGGTCATCCTGCTGAAAAAAAAAATATTCACGCCTCACTGCGCCTCCAGCAGCCCTTCTCCTGAGCTTGTCAAATGTTAACTTCCTTCAAGCATCGCCGTTTATTCATTAACAGACATTTTGTACAGTGAAGACTTTCTTCCTGCCTGCTTTTACCTCATGTGTTTGTTTCTGGACCTCACAACGGTAAAAGACGCGATTGTTAGCTGCAATGATAACTGACATTGTAGACGAATGGTGTAATGTCAATGGCAATGTCCTGCGTGCTGAACAACCGAAGCGGGATACACTTTGCACAACGTCAGATTGTTTTTCAGTCAACACTCGTCATGAAAGTCAAGTAGTTCGTGTGCAATTACAAAAAAAAAAAAATAAATATGACACCACTTGATTAAAAAAAAGACATGCTGATTGGTGTTGATACTTATTATATTATACTCCTGGGTTCTATGTCCTGTCATCAGGCTACAGTGTGAGTGCCGACACAACACCTGCGGTGAGTCATGTGACCGCTGCTGTCCGGGTTTCAGCCAGAAGCCTTGGCGCGCCGCCACTGTCGACAGCCCCAACGAGTGTCAGCGTAAGTGCGTGACGTGCCGTCTGACTCTGTTGTGCTGAGAGCTGAAGTGTCCACTTGCTGCTGTTGTCGATGCCCTGATATGGTATCACTCAGTGCCTCTTTGAGAGCGGGGAGGGCATTCCTCATATGGCTTACATGTGGAAGAGTTCAAACTACTAACGCGAGCTGTACGACGATTGCTTTTTAACACATAACCTGTTTTTGAAATGTGAGAGCCCCCATACATATAGAGGGGGAAAAATGTGTTTACTGAGCTTATAGTGTAGGGTGTACTTAACATGACCAACACAGCATACCACACACAAACATCCACATCAATCGTGAGCCTTTTTCCGCTCACCAGATGGCCGTTGTAGTAACACGACTGACCTGTGAGAGGCCGTGTGGTGACACATGTCATCGAGACTGCTGGAAATTACAAAGAAGAAAGAATATTAGTCCAACAAATCCCCACCGATTTGCAATTCATTATTTCCAAATTCACCTTTTTGTGGAACCTATCCTCAGCTCTTCACTGAAATACTTACTATTCACATTTGTATTCTTTCTGTAATACCCGAAGATGACAGCAAAACCATGTTTAAATAGGAAAGTACTGTATGTACAAGTGATACATCTTGACTGAGAAACTTTGATGTTTGTATGTCGGCGCAGAACCAAATTTAACCTGGGTTGTTATGGTGAGTCAAACTCTGATTATTTGTGAAACAATAATTTTTAAGAGTAATGTTTTAAGAGCAGGCGGCCCGGTAGTCCAGTGGTGAGCACGTCGACTTCACAGTGCAGAGGTACTGGGTTCGATTCCAGCTCCGGCCTCCCTGTGTGGAGTTTGCATGTTCTCCCCGGGCCTGCATGGGTTTTCTCCGGGTACTCCGGTTTCCTCCCACATTCCAAAAACATGCATGGTAGGCTGATTGAACACTCTAATTGTCCCTAGGTGTGCATGTGAGCGTGGATGGTTGTTCGTCTCTGTGTGCCTTGCGATTGGCTGGCAACCGATTCAGGGTGTCCCCCGCCTACTGCCCGAAGACGGCTGGGATGGGCTCTAGCGCCCTCCGCGACCCTAGTGAGGATCAAGCGGTTCGGAAAATGAATGAATGAATGTTTTAAGAGCGGCCCGGTGGGCCAGTGGTTAGCTCACAGTGCAGAGGTACCGGGTTCGATTCCAGCTCCGGCCTTCCTTTGTGGAGTTTGCACGTTCTCCCCGTGCCTGCGTGGGTTTTCTCGGGGTACTCCGGTTTCCTCCCACATTCCAAAAACATGAATGACAGGCTGATTGAACGCTCAAAATTGTCCTTAGGTGTGACTGTGAGCACGGATCGTTGTTCATCTCTGTGTGCCCTGCGATTGGCTGGCAACTGGTTCAGGGTGTCCCCCGCCTACTGCCCGAAAACAACTGGGATAGGCTCCAGCACCCCTCGCAACCCTTGGATTGGAAAATGGATGGGTGGATGTTTTAAAATTCGTTTGAAATTATTTCGTTTTGTGAGATCATAATTTGTGATATTTTTATGGTTTGTATGAATGATATAGGCAGTGATAAACATTTTTCCTGGGCACTTCAATTATTCGTATTTTCCCTCTACAAATAGCAGTGGATTACTGTAGTACAACAATACAGAAGACATTATGACAACTGTTAGCTAATCTGGTAACCTCATTGCCTTTGCAATGCCAGGGGAGGTGTGTCTAACCCTAACCCTAACCCTTTTTTTATACTAGAATACTCAAAATCTTGGATTGTATGTATGTAAATATTGTAAATCAAATATAATTGCACACCCACTACAGTAGGTGGCAGTGGTGCTCATTCATTTATTTGTTATTTTATATTTTTTTATGTGGGTGGGTTTGGGCACGGGTTAAACATTTTAATGACAAAAGAGGCGACTCACCTCGAAAATTGATGGTTCTGCTCTGTATGCATAATCACCGATGCAACAGGAAAAAGATATGCAGCTGAGTTTGGATTTTATTGTTTGTTGTCATACTTCTTCACTCCTGATGGCGCTTAAGCACAGTTACATGAGTTTTGCTGTTGCACATTGATTCATTTGATCATTTAATGTGTGTATGTGTGTTGGGGCTTTCCTCCTCAGCCTGCCAGTGCTTTGCTCATGCCGCCGACTGTTATTACGACCCAGAGGTGGAAGCCAGAGGAGCAAGTTTAGACATCTCCGGCAGGTACAGCGGAGGAGGCGTGTGCATCAACTGCCAGGTATGAAGCCCTCATCAAGTCTGAACCGATTCCCGTGTGTGTGTGTGTGTGTGTGTGTGTGTGTGTGTGTGTGTGTGTGTGTGTGTGTGTGTGTGTGTGTGTGTGTGTGTGTGTGTGTGTGTGGTCGGGGAAGGATATATTGACACTCTAACCTCAAGCGATCCTACTTCCGACACTCATCGACAGAATTCCCCACTGGCTGCTATATTAAGAAAAACACACACTGCATTAGTGCACCCATTGAGCTACACTTGTAAAACGCAATGAGATCAAATCAGGAGCTGAGACAACAATGCTCAGTTTTTAGAGTAGCCCAACATACATTAATGTGAATCACCGTGTTTGTTGATCATTCTTCTTGCAACCAATGAACCACCTCTTCGGGGTGGGCTTCACCTACCACCAAGTGAATATTTTTTTATTTTAGCACAACACTGCTGGAGTGAACTGTGAGCGATGCATTGAAGGCTACTTCAGACCTCATGGAGTCGCCCCCGAGTCTCCCACTGGGTGCATACGTGAGTTTTTCTCGCTGTCGTGTATTTTTTTTTTTTCATCCCAACATCAGGAGTACAGGAGTAACTCAAACTAATTTCAAGAGGGGATTTTACCCCAAAATATAGTACATTGGTCAACAGTAAATTTGAACCATAGATGGATTTTTACGTCCCTAATGGGATTTGTGATGCTGATTTATTTACTTTTTCCCCAGCACATCAGGTATTTGAGATATTTTCATTGTTTTGTTCAGTGCAACCATTAAAAGCTTGCACAATATAGATTTTATCATGTGTTGTAATTTATAGCTATGACATTTCAGAAAAATTATCCACATGTGGCTGAACCTAATCCTTAATGCATAAATATTACTAAATATGTTCATATGTTTTATATTTTAAGAGTAATGTTTTAAGATTGTCCAGGTGACCTCACAGTGCAGAGATCGTGGGCTCGATCCCGGCTCCGGTCTTCCTGTGTGGAGTTTGCATGTTGTCCCCGTGCCTGCGTGGGTTTTCTCCGGGTACTTCAGTTTCCTCCCACATTCCAAAAACATGCATGGCAGGTTGACTGAACACTCGAAATTGTCCCTAAGTGTGAGTGTGAGCGCAGATGGTTGTTCCTCTGTGTGTGCCCTGTGGTTGGGTGGCAACCAGTTCTGGGTGTCCCCCGCCTACTGGGATAGGCTCCAGCATGCACAATGTGCGAGGAGCGAGCGGGGAGCTGATTGGATAAAAGAACAATGGGAGCAAGGCTCTACTGATGATACACAGCAGGTGCGCGTGTGTAGGGGGATTTAAAGCTGGACTATTAGTGGCTCATTCTGTCTTGCTTGACTCTCCGTCTTGCTCGCTTAACGCATGAAAAAGGAAATATGAGTGCCCGTGACATAAAATAGTTATATATAGAAATGTACGGCATTGCTCTCAAGTGGGCCCTTCTGTTGTTTACATTTCTCTCACAGTTCATGTCTGGTCCTCCTCATTGGAATAGCCTCTCCACAAAGTGGAGGATTTAAGTCAAGGGTGGGAAATTGCTGACATTTGACCAGGCCCACAATGCAATCCTCCCCCCCCCCAAAAAACCAACAATGTGAATTTTTATTTTTGGACAACAAAACAGAATTTCATCGAGGAATCAAAAGCCGATATTCCATTTTTGTATTATTTGTGTTGGTTCATTTGGTCTTTGGATGTGTGCATTTGTGTCCGTGTGCGTCGGCAGCCTGCAAGTGCGACGAGCGGACCACGGCAGGTTGTGAAATGGGTTCCGGGAGGTGCATCTGCAAAGTGCAGTTTGCAGGAGAAAACTGCGAGCGCTGTGCAGAGGGATACAATTACTATCCTCAGTGCATTTGTAAGTTCATTTTTATGCAAATCCACACTGGAATTAAGTGAACGTATGCTATGTCTTGTGTCGTGTCATCCTGCGGTAACCTAAACCTGTTCCTGTTCCGTGTTAAGCTTTTGTTTTCTGCCTGTCAGTTTTCGCCTTGAGATGACAAAGGCAAATGTTAAAGACATGCATGAAATGTGCACACGGCAACGTTTCGGCCACACGTGTCACAGTCTGCATGCCTGAGCAGCTTTTAAACAGAGCGAGCCATATTATTCACACGAGTAGCGTTTCCTCATCTTATCACCTTCTTAAAATCTGCCAGGGCGGAAAGATAAGCTTGAAGATTTTTTTTTTCCTTCCAGGTTTGACTTTACCCTTTGAGTGTTTTGCTTTCTGTAAGATACGGTAGTTTTTTGTTTTTTTTTACAGCAGCTTCTGAACGCAATTTAAGAACATTTTGTTTTTAATAAGAACGTTTTAAAAACAGCATTTATTTACCAAGCTCTATGGCTACCATTATTTTGAATGCATGCAATATTGCAATCTGTTTAGCCCAGTATTGGTGAACTCGTAATATAGCACATTTAGTGATCCTCATGCAAATGAGTTGGAGATGCGTTCCTTTCGTCGGTGAATATCTCATGTCCTTTCTTCCACACGCCAACGGCTTCCTCTTTGCCCTTCAACAGTGTCAGTTTTTGACACAAAGTTTTGCCAAATTTTGTGTGATGTTGGTTCCGTGTTTTCTGTCGAATCCTGCTGCAGTCTTGCGACTACTTCCAGACACGCCAATCAAAATGATTTCAATTTGTTGTCCTTTTGTCAAAGGCATCTTAATGGTACATGGAAAAAAAATAGGTAAAAAGAGTCGAAGTGAAGAATATATAAATCAATATATTTTTTTCTTCCTTCCTGTTTAGTGCCTACTCGCTGTCCTGTGGGCTATTTTGGCTCAATCAGTTGTCAGCGTGAGTATGAATATAAACTACCTCATATACACTCTATGATATCACTTATTTCATGTTACTGTTTGTACTCATTTTTTTTTCCTCTCTGAACCTTGTCTTCATCATTTATTGTCAGAATAGAGAATACAACATCACTGTACCTTAATAACGAACTAAAGCTATAATTATCGCGAAAATGTCCTTCGACAATTGATACATGACATTAGCTTTCGGGGTTCATTTTAAATATATTTATTCCACCATTGCGGCACATCTGAACAGAAGAAGGAAGGTCAAACAGTCTTACACTTAGTGGTCTTTTACCTTTTTTTTTTTTTTTATTGCTGTCTTGCACTTGACAAATATTTAATATCGCTTTAAAATACAGTAATAAAAATGAAACTAATAAAAACTAAAGTACGACAAAGCATTTTTGAAAAAATACAAATAAATAAAAACAAACAGAATTTAAAAATCCAAACAAAATAAAAACGGATTATAATGACGAATCCCAAAGTGTCGTAGCCTTGCTCCAATGCAAAGTGAACAATGAGCAACGGATGACGTAATTCCCCAGAAGAACCTGAGTTAAAGGTCAATTGTCTCTTGTGAGTCACCGCAGTTATTTTACCGCGTGTGTATATATATTTGTGTGTGTGTGTGTGTGTGTGTGTGTGTGTGTGTGTGTGTGTGTGTGTGTGTGTGTGTGTGTGTGTGTGTGTGTGTGTGTGTGTGTGTGTGCAGGGTGTGACTGTGACTACAGAGGGACAGAGCGCGAGGTGTGTGACGCTTCTGGACGTTGCCTGTGTCGTCCCAATGTGGTGGGCCAGCAATGTGACCGTTGCCGACCAGGCTACCACTCCTTCCCCAACTGCCACGGTGTGACACATGAGTCATGTAGCACTATCTTATCAGTGTTTTTGATGATGAATTTATAAATGCTTTAAAATATCTTTTGGTTGGGCTTTCTATTGTTGGCTTTCTATGTCTAGTAGTCACTGCAAGTGTCAGTGAAGTGAATTAGTCTTTTCAATGACAATTCATTGGGTCAGAAAAAGACAAGTTACCCTGGATCGATTTACTAAAATCAACTCTTTTCCCTCCAAAGTTAAAGTTAATGAGCATTAAATACCTTGTTTTTGTCATGTTTTTCAAATGATTTTCCCCTGTGTAATAGTGTGTTAGCGCTCATTTCTATACTGCTTCATATTTATTTCTAACCACAAACCAACAAAAAGAATAGGTACGTTTAGCTTAGATTTGTGACTGGAAAGGATTGATTGCTTTTTCATTCATTTCAATGGGAAACGTTACCTTGATTTATGAACATTTCAGGTTACAAACGGGCTGAATGAACTAACTTGAGTGTCCACTTTATTTCTTCCCCAATCTCCAGCGTGCCTTTGCGATGGGGCAGGTGTGGCCGAGAGTGTCTGCAGTCCGAGCGGTCAGTGTATTTGCCTCCCCAACTATGGAGGCCAGGGCTGTGAGCAATGTGCACCCGGCTACTACGGGTACCCGGAATGTGCCGGTGAGTTGTGTCAGAAACAAATGCATACTTTCTTTCATTTTTTTGGTTCGAACACTATGAGCCTTTTTTCAATGAGGAAATTCACATTCAACTTTTTATCAGCTTTATCCTGAGCAGAGACGGCAAGAGGCAAATTAAAGTTCAAGCTTAAGGCAAGGCAAGCCAGCTTTATTTATATTGCGCATTCCATACCCAAGGCAACTCAATGTGCTTTGGACAAGCAAAGACAAAACAACAAAAAACATTTACAAACTCAACAGCTGAGGACGTTAAGAAGCAAAACAGAGAAGACCAAAGTAGCTTCCTAAAATTACGAAAAACTTCCAACGATCGCAAAACGACTTCTTTCCTCCAAGTGGGACCTGAACCATTTGATGACGATTGAATTGAACCCCACCCAAGTTTCCAACCTGTTCAACAGTGTATTATGATCATCTATATCAAACGCTGCACTGAGATCCAACAAGACTCGCGCCGACACCTTGTTCAATCTTATTATCATTGAGTACTTTAACCCTTTCAGGGACAACGGTCCAGCGGACATCTTATCATGTTATCAGGTTACAGGGTGCATGAAAGGCTTAATAAGAACCGTTTCTTTACTTCTTTACTTTTACATGTGAATGCGGGATACATCATCTTCCACTTATCTTCTCACAAATTAATTGCCATTTGGGTTGGTATGCACAACATGTCCCAAAAAATGTTGGTAAGAATGTTTATATTTTAGGGATCTCCGAAAACCTTTTTCTGAAAATATCAATTAAAAAAAAGATGTCCAAAGATCCCGTTCATTGTAGCTTGCTGCTTTATTTTAGAATTGCAGCTTCCAGTGCAAAATGTTGCTGCTTGATGGATTGACTGTTCACATGCATCTTTTTATGGCCTCCTCTGTGAAGCGGCCATCCCTATTTGTCTCCCACGCTGTCCCCTGCAGCCCTCGTCGTCTGTTGAATTTCATATACAGTACTACACTTTGAGTGACACGCCATCTCCCATCTTCCTTTTAAGGAATGCAGCTTCCCCAGAAAAGACAACCGTTTGGACTGTATATGTGACTATATCTGACCTTTTGCCTGCTTGATTTATCCAGCCTGCCAGTGTTCCAGGGAAGGCTCGTACGGCACCCCGTGCAACCCGCTGACAGGTCAGTGTCTGTGTCTGCCTGGGGTGGTGGGCCAGCAGTGTGACCAATGCGCTTCTGGACTCGGGTTCCCCTCGTGCTCAGGTAACACACACCCAAAAACTGTAATGTGTTTTTTTTGGGGGGGAGGGCGGTCTTTATTTATTTCTCACTTTGTATTCCAGCCTCCATCAGTCAGTGCAATCCACATGGGACAGAGAGCAGGGAACCTCAAACGGTACGAAGATTGTTAACTCTTTCATTCCACAAGACGTACTTGTACGTCTTTTTAAAATTAGGCCCCGCCAACCAAGGACGTACTTGTACGTCTCTTTTGTTTTGCGTCATAGAGAGGAGGAGGATCTGATGCAATCTGTGAATGAGAATAAGCCGTTTGCATTGTAAATCATGTAAAAAAGCGACCAGTAGGTGGCAGTGGTGCCTCACGTGCTTGAAATGCATGCTTCTCCGTTTTTTGCCCAGGAATCGCCATTTTCATGAACCTTAGCCATTTTGTAATGCCGATTGCTGAAGAATGGAAAAAGATAGAAACTATTTTTTTTTCTGCTGAAAGAAGAGAGTCCAATTTTTTTTTTTTTTTGGTAGGCTCCATGTTTATATAGCATTAGAACCAAATATTCTATGGGCCTTGCAAGATCAGTCAAAATCCGCTGGGATTGAGGGGGTTGCTCCAGTGAAAATGGCTGGGATTGAATGAGTTAATAAAAAGGAGAATGTTGAGTGACCAGATTTATTTTTATTTTTTTTTAATTTAATGTCAGAGAGCCCTCAACCACTTCATGAACCCTGTTGAGGAACAATTCCAAAAATGATATCAGTGAATGCCCTGTCACTTGTTTAGGGCGTAGAATTAGAATGAGTCATTGATGCTCAGTATTGACATGGTTGAATTAGCTGTCTAGCTATTTTCAGAATCAGAATCATCATTCGTGGCCAAGTATGTGGAACACACAAGGAATTTGTCTCCACTAGTAGAGGCTACACTAGTACTGCAATAACAAGCAACTACGATAAACAAAGACATGACATGACAAGTATCAAGACTTTCTATTTTCAATCCAGCTCTTTGAAAACTGGGGTATTTTTTTTTGAACGCAGCTGTGTTGCTAAAAGTGCATCCACCCAGTTGATTGAACGAGGAAATGCCCTTTTTCCTCCTTGTAATGTTAGCGTAATTAAATTGAAGGAAAAGAGGCTTCCTGCCCTTTAGAAAAGGAAGCAAAACAAGAACGAGAAGCAACGCTTTGCCAAGTTTGAGTTCACCTTTTGTGTGTGTTCTTGTGTGTAAGAAAGAAAATAATTCCTCTCAGGGAGTAAATAGTAGTGCAGGCAATCATGACAGCGAAAGAAAAGAAAAAAAAACGTACTCTGTGGTCAACAGTTGCCTCCGCTTTTGTTTCAGGGTTCCTGCCGCTGCCGAGCCAACACGGAGGGAGCTTCATGTGACAGGTGTAAGCCTCTTCACTGGAACCTGTCAGCTGACAACACATATGGCTGTGAAGGTAACTTCAAAGCAGACACGATGCAACTTGGTCACCATTTAAAACCATTTTCAGATCTCTTTAAAACATTCCCGTGACACGCTTTTGTCAAAGTATCCCGAGGATCAAGAATGATAGTAAATCTTATACATTATTTGATGGTTCCCTGCGTGTGTGGCGGCACGTACCATGCGTTTGAAGCTCTGGAACAGTCGCCTATTCGCATTACCGTATTTTCACAGGCATACAACGCGCAGTATTAAAAGGCGAAGAGATAAAATAGAGACCAGAGAAAATCTAAGACTTTTATGTGCGTCTTATGGTGGTGAAAATACGGTACAAACACCTTGCGTAACATCGGACTCGAAACGTGTTGTCACTTTATAAACAAATACAGTGATTCCTCGCTACTTCACAGTTCACTTATCGCAGTTTCAGTGCATCGCGGATTTTTCAAAAGTATTCATAATTTTTATTATTGCGAAAATGCCGTAAAGGTCCGCGAGAGGCAGCGAAAGTCAGCAAAACAACAGCAAGTCACATACTGTACTCCATGTATATTTCATGTTTATGTTTACTGTATTTTGTTATTTATAAACTAACCTAACTTATACTTTTTGTGATCCGCTGTCAACAATGGCGAAGGGAGGTTCACTCATTTTTACACGTTCCGAATGATTGCATTCAGCCTTTGAAACTTCTGCTTAAATTGGTCTTGGGGAATCGGCGTAGTCAGTGCAGTGTTATGAAATGCGATATGAGACACCTAAAAAGTCAGTACTACTTCCAATTCCCTGCCGTTTCTCATGCGATTTGAAGAGAAGAAACACCATTGACTGGCTTAAGAGTTACAGCACAGCAAGAGACAGGAAAATCTTACCTGCACGAAAAGGTGCTTTGCAATTAATTAGAAGAGCTCAAATTTATGCTTAGCTTTTGTGCTAAGTCCGGCGCATTTACACTGTTTATTCTTGTGTTGATTAATGTGCACTGCCTCCAATGAAATAAAATAAATAAATAGATTGATGGATAAATAAATAAATAAATAAATAAATTAATACATCTTTTGGATTTCAATCACCAAATAAGGCAAATGAGACTTTTGGAAATACATTGTAACCCGGGGGCAGGGTGTTGTCGTGGTCAAATGTGTCTATTTCATCTGAAAAACAAAAGGTCTGGGCCTGATGCTGTGCTCGGATACCTTTCCCCGATTACGGATCCGCTCTGTAGCAAGAATGTGACCTCAACGACGAGATGGTGGGGAAAAAAACAAAGTTTTTAATATCTGAAGAATGCCTCCGATTGCTTGCGGCTGGACATTTATGGGGATGTTTTGATTTCACTCGGTTGACTTTCAAGCCCCCAGGGAGCTTTTGTGCTCTTGCTCCTCACCCATGAAAGTGACTATGTCCTGCAATCAGAGTCTATTCAGCTCATAACCTTCCTCTCTTTCTTCCATCTTTTTTTTTTCTGTTTCATTCCAGTGTGCAGGTGTGATGTCAAAGGGACGCTGAGCGGTGTTGGAGAGTGTCAGCAGGTGGTTGACATTTGAGTCACAACATTCATTCATTCCAATGTCAATTTTATGTGTGTTTGAATTTCAGTGTCGGACTTGTCTTTCGCTTTTGAATTTTATCTTGCGCAATTGCCTTCCGTCGAAAACATACCGTACCATGAAAATGGCCTTGCCTTTTGTTTGCCATTCGTGCAGAGAAATGGGCAGTGCCACTGCAAGCCTCGCGTAGGCGGGCGTACGTGCGATGTCTGCGACCGCGGCTACTTCCTGTTGCAGAAAAATAATTATTTGGGCTGCCAAGGTGAGTCCGCGGCTTCATACTCAATTTTCTTCATGGAAAAAAAAAAAATGCTTCTAAAAATGTGGAATCCCTCGCAGGTTGTCAATGCGACGTTGGCGGCGCCATCAGCGCTGCTTGTGACGCGACCTCCGGCCAATGCCGTTGTCGTAGTAACATAGGCGGCCTGAAATGCACACGGTAGGACTTTTCCAAACATTGCAATGGTGAAAATTGCACACGAGGTTTACTTCAGGCAATGGTGTTCCTTCTCAGGCCAGCCCCGAGCTATTATTTCCCCACCTTGCATCAGTTCAAGTTTGAGGTGGAGGATGGCACCACACCAAACGGCAGGCCTGTGCGTTTCGGTTACGACCCCCGAGAGTTCCCCGAGTTCAGCTGGAGAGGTTACGCTGAGCTGTCCCCCGCGCAGGTGAGCATGCATTTGAAACACCTTCTGACAAACGATAGTCTAAAATATTAATCCGGTAAATGATTCTATTGTTACAATTGAACAATATCGATCGTGAACAAACACAGGAGAGCGTTTTCAAAGACAAGCCCTGCCACAAATAGTGAAAACCCATAAGTCATTGACACTCCCTCGAAGAGGCTTTATAATTGTCAATAGTTGCAACAAGATGGTGGCAAAGCACTATTTTTGTCTAAATCAACTCACTTCAACTTAGGGCCTTGACAGAAAGACGCCACAAAGCAATACTTTAATTCAGGGTTGTCTAACTCATTTTTGTCGCGGGCCACATTGTAGTTCCGGTTTCCCCTGGAGGGCCGTTATGAATTTTGGGGAACCATGTACTGTAAATGTTTAATCGCCTCCACATATTACATACACAGCAGACAACAAATTGATGGATAACTCATTTTAAAATCAGAAGTCAAGAATAATGACTGCTATTGTGGATTACGTATGACAATTTGAAATTTTGGTGCAGACGTTAGCAAGCATCATGGAACTTGACATGCTTGATTTGCTTTCGCGGGCCACATTAAATGATGTGGCGGGCCAGATCTGGCCCCCGGGCCTTGACTTTGACACCTGTGCTTTAATTGATGCAATATATAACATCTGAAAGTTTGTGAAAATATGTCATGTTGTGTTATCATTCAATGTACTTGAGTATAATTGAATGCCTTCTCCGTAAAAAATTGCCTTGCCTCCTCTTCCACTCCTACTTTTCAGATGAAATGCTTTCTGTCAGCTACTTCTTCCTAAACCTTCACAAACAAATTCTCAGTACTTTGGGTGAAATTTCAGGATGTACCTAATCACTCAAAATTTTACAGTTTAAATTAATATGACCTTCTTTCAACTTTTCAATGGTACTATTTGCACAATTTCCTCTTCTTTAACAAGGAGCTGGACTGCGAAATTGATTTCCTGGTTCATTTCGAGTCTGTATTTTAAACGGACCTCTTCAGCATGCCGGTGACATTTTGAAACCAAGACGACACTTAACAATTGATGAGCACCAGCTCGCGTAGAGGAAATTAAGTGCCACTGAGCTTAGAGTGTCACACAGTGTTATGAACAGATCTGAGCGACTGGAAGAGTCACTGAAAGGCAGAGAAGTGGACGCCCTTGAACCAAACATATGGTTACCGTTCACCTTGTGCAAGAAGTACCTGTAACTTTGAACAGTTGGACATGAAAATGTTTGAAGAAAGTCGAATGAAGTTTACCTGTAAGGGGATACGGAGCGCATTTTAGGCTCATCCGGAATTTCCACCCAAAAGCAAAATATCACTTTGTGAGTTCTGTAGTGTAATAAACCACCAACCAAGTTTTTTTTTAAGCTTCTGATCGCCTCTTCTGCAGCAATTTCTTGAGCTGTTTCTTTGCAGCCAGAGGTGATCCTTACCCTTCCCCTTGGCTTTCCTGCCACTTTCCATATTGTAATGCGCTACGCCACCCCGCGAAATAAGGGAAGGGCCGCACGATTAAGAGCAAGGCTCACAGTGGCGGACGAAGCCGGCTCGCCGCCGTGCTGTGACTGTAAGTAGAGGGCGGCACTTGGGTGCCTTTTTTTTTTTCCTCTCCCGGCTTGCAGTGTGTTGATGAAGCCTCTTGTGATTGCGCAACCGCTTTGCCTCCTAAACCCACTCCGATGTGCATCCAATGTTTCATCCGGTCAGTCGCTTGTCCCTGTCCTCCTCCCCCTGCAGAGTGAAGTCAGAGTTATAGTGCATGTTGAGTGGAAAGATGCCAGGCGCAACTTATTCCGCGTGGTGCTGCGGTTCACTAACCCGAGCCTCGCCAGCGTGAGTGGTAGCGTCAAGGCGGCTAATAACAGAGGCCATGCAGGTAAGTCAGCCTCTGGAGAGTGAAGCTTGTTCCATTCAAGTATCTGAAGTCATCCACGCACTGACCAAATCAGAGGTTCTCAGTTGGTTTCACTTGGGACCCACATTTTATTTACATTGCGGTTTTAAGTGCCTAATTACGATTTAAGGCCAAAGTCCTTTTTTTTATGTCTATTTTCCATACTTAGAGGAACGTGTATCTAGTGTGGCAGTGTTTACATTGACGCAAAACATGAAACAACCAACATGCAAAGAGGACCAAATTACATGTAGATAAGAGTCAACAGCAACAACACAGAAGTAAACAATAGTACATAAATAATACAAGTATTAAAAGTCACATAGCATATGCATGAAAAAAATATTGTGTTGAATTCACAAAATGTTATTTCGTCAAAGGGCTGCGTCTAAATAAAATTTTTGAAGTACTGTACATGTAAGGTCTACTTAAAATTGTATCTCGATCCAGATTGTTATTTTGTGCAACCTCAACATTGCTCCACTCGCCGCCATCTGCGTTTTTTTTTTTATTTTTAATGATGGACGCACACTTCTGTTTAGACTAAGGATATTCAATTTCACTTTTTTTTTTTTTTTTTGCAGACCAATACCTGTATGAGTATTTACTCTTGAATCACCGATACCGATACTAAGTCCCAATCCTACTAATACAATACATAAAATTGCAATTAATAAATTGACATGTAATTGTGGACAAAAAAACTTGAAGATTCAAATCACTGCTGTCAAGCAGGCGCTGTGTAGCACCAACTCTTGGCAAGAAAGACTTATTCGATGTTTTTTTTAAAATTATTTTTATTTATTTATTTTTGCTATAGGTATCGGTGACTGGTATCGGCATCTTTCTTGAACTCAATACCTTGAAATAAGGCCAATCCTGATACCTTAATGTGGTCCAGATTTAAATGTCAGTGCTTAAGCCGTGGTTCAGATATATAGCAGCATTGACGGGGTTACGACACATGCGTATTGGCAGATACCCGATGCGTATCAGATTTTCATCCATATTTGGAAAAAGCCCAATTCTGATCTGAAGAGATGTGTTCTTTTTCGATTTTATTTGTTAAATAAGTGTGCCACTTCAGAGCAAAGAAAAATAAAATTGAATCTTGCAGAGTTTAATAAAATGTCATGTTTGTAAAGACAGACATGTACAACACACATTATTACTTAACCAAGGAATTTTTTCGGGATGAACAAAAATGTAAAATTAAAATCAAGTCAAATGAAAGAGCAAAATTGCTCTAATCTTGCACAAAAACCCACCAAATTGCAATTCATGTGGCATGCAGTGTTGGTACGAACCCAATTTTAGGTCCCGACCCTCTAGTTGAGAATCACTGATGGAACGACACTGATATTTGTACAAGTGTCTCATCAAATGTCACGTTTGTGCGCCTGCAGCAGAGCAGAGTAAGGAAGTGGTTTTCCCTGCGAGTCCTCAACCGTCGTTCCTCACTGTGCCTGGCGACGGCTTTGCTGAGCCATTTGCGTTGACACCCGGCAACTGGATCATCCGCATCGAGGCACCCGGGGTTTTTCTCGTGAGTTGCCCAAAAGAGAAGAAAAATTGACCAAAGGAATATGTGTGGCGCCATAAACCCCCAAACCTTGTGATTACACCTACACTGAGCCTTCCGTTCTTTATTCCAGCCCACTGAGCATTTTCCTGATCATCATCAATATAATTATTATTCGTCCTGTAATATTTGTTGCATTTTGAATCAATGCCGTTAAAATAACTGGTTCATTTATATATTGTAAAACTCTCCATCAAAGAACCAGTTTTATGTGACCTCTATATTTCACATTGTTTTTGATTTATTTCAAGTTAGTGGTCAATTCATTTATTTTTTAAGTAAAATTGTAAAAAAAAAAAAAAGCATAAAATATTCCATATTTATTATTTATTAATTGTAAAGAAAATATAAGTTAATCAACTAAATAAGTTAATATTTAGGAAATAATTGTTAGCACATTAAAATTTAAATTCTACTACTATTACGACTAATAATAATAATAATAATAATGATAACAACACTAGTCAACAAATTTTGACTCAATGTTTTGATCAGCTGCTGGTCAACTTTTCTAGAGGAATTCCTTGAGCTGATTCCAAATCTGCCCTGGTTTGTTCGATCAATCAGTTTTTCATAATAATAATAATAATAACAACATAATAATAGGTTTTTATATATATATATATATTGATTCACCTTTGTGATTGAAGGGTTAGGTTAGTCAACCGTTGTGATTTTTTTTTTTTTAATGGAAAGTCATAGATATAAATTACATTGCATGGGAAAGTCCGTATTACGCATGTTTTTCAAGATCCCCAAGACACATGTTTAAAATTGGTTTCAAAAATATGTTTAGTGACACATAACTCCATCTCTGATTAAAATGACTTGTTGACCAGTGTAATGATAGAAATAATATCTATAATAATAACAATGTAACACTTCTACTACTACAACTATGACTTGTAATAGTAATGATGATGATGTAAATAATAGAAATAAAAATATAAATGCATGACTATTTTATTATCAAAAATATTTTAAATATTTCCCTTGCATATGTTCACTGCGAAAAATTCCCTCTTCTTTGAATAACTAGACGCATCTGTCGGTTGTAAGAGGCCAACGTGTCCTTCGGGAACGTGTTGCAACATTTTCTGGCCTGTCATTTTGCTCCAATGACAAAATGCATCTTGCTCCTCAGGACTATTTGGTCCTGCTGCCTCAGGATTACTACGAAGCGCCGCTGCTGCACAAAGAGATCACAGAGCCCTGCACATATGCGCCCACAGAACTAAGGAATAAAAAGTGATTCTGTATTTTCTTTGTTTCCATTCGTAAGAGGCACCCAACATTTTTTGCTTTCTGTTCAAGCTCCCTTTGTGCCTTCTAGCTGTCTGCTGTACAAGCACGTGCCCATGGATGGATTCAGCTCGGCTTTGGGCTCGCAGGCAAGCTTTTCGAGCCGGAGGGCCCGCAAGAGGAGGCAGGCGCCGGTGCGGCGGCCCACCCCGGATCACCCTGACATGGTCTCCCTGCATGGCACACAGGTGACACCGCAGAGCCTTTATAGCTGCCGTTTTTAGCATTGATTTTTATTTTTAATCCACTTTATCAATGATGCATTTTCACACAATTTACAACAGATTTCATTCACGCATTAACGCATTACGTTAAGTAATGCCTTGTGTGCACTGAATCACTCATCTAACTCTTCTTCGGATAACATAAACCGCAACTACACATAATCCATGTTTACTTCTACTTAGCAGTTGCAGCTAACTGCCACCAGGTTGCAGCTTTGGGAAAGAATTGACAAGACTGAAACAGCTTTCAGTCATCGTGCCTCCCTTACACAACGTGTGGTGCATTCGACAAAAACTAATAGCTGATAATAAAATACAGGAGGGCACCTGATTCCTAACACAAAAGTACTCAATGAAGGCACTCAAAAAAATAACTGTACATCATGGACCATGTTAAAAAAAACTATTGATAGCTTCAATGTAGAAAATTTGCTGTGGAAAGTTTGAGTTTTGCCATTGAAACATTAATCCTTAAATATGTCAAATGAAAAAGACCGAATTTATTTTAGATTCCCCCCTCACCCCAAAAAAAGATTACCGGGTAATGTTAGTGAAGTGTAGAAAGACTGTCTTATAAAAACGTACACTGCACTTTGTGTATGTGGCATATGACCACATCATAAACACAAATACCCCCCTCGCCCCCCGACTCGCCCCCTCCGCCGCCATGTTGACAACTTTACCCAGCGATTATGTACTGTATGTTATCCTCAACAGAAGCTAACACTGTTAGCTAAGGCACATTTTTTTGCAAGAATCAATGCAGCTCTGCTTACCTATTGGCTTTGACATGACAGCAGGGTATCAAAAACATGGTGGGTGTTTCCGGATGATATCGCTTCTGCATAATTGTGTTTCAGACAGTGGTTGAAAGTGGCTTTGGATCTTCAACCAGCCCAGCTTCTAAGTCATGAACAGAAAAACTTATTGTGGGGGCGGTTATTATCCAAAATGTCCTCATTTTTACATAATAGTACAAAAGAGGACAGCGGACACATTTTTGGTAATGGGCAGTTTAATTTCACAAGCACTCCAGAAACACAACTATTTTTACTGGATGTCCCCTTTAATGCTTCTGGTGTTTTTTTTTTTTTTTGAACAAGTCGCGTGTTCCTCATTATGCGTCCTCCAGTCTCAGCTGCAGCTCAGTCTGCGTGTGGCTCACCCTGGACCTCATGCTCTCATCCTGGAGTATGCCAGCCAGGTGGACAGCATCCAGAACGTCAACTTCCTAGTTGGTGTCCAGCGTGGGGGGCAGATGCGAGCCCGAGCCAACATTTACAGCTGTGATTACAGGTGAGTCCCGCAAACGGCATTCGAGGCCAGTAAGGCCTCACACAGCCTGCTGTTTTCGTTTTCATTTAAAACTGGTTCAATAATATGTAAAAGTCACTTCTACGTTTAATACTATTTCTTATTAATGTATTTATTGTAAATAATAACATTTTTAAAAGAGGTAAACTGTTCTCATTTTTTTTACAAGCTTAAACAAAATGAAAAATGTAAAATATTTTTTATAACATTTGTTAAAATATTATTTATTATTTATTGATTTATGCTTGATTATAAATGAGAAAGTGAAAAAATATTGAAATAATACAGTTAACATATATTGACTTTTGGGGGTGAATTTTATTAACTAAATATGAAATCAATTATAATTAAATTGATTGTAAATAATCCAATGGCAAGGAAAAAATAGAATAAAGTCTTATTATCAAAAGGAACAAGTTTACATATTTGGAATCCACATTTTCAATTTTTTTTTAACCCAGTCAATTAATGTCACGGTTGTCCTGTTCATTTAAAAATCAAATGTGGTCCTTGAGCGCAAACATTTTATCTCGTCTCATTGTAGCCATGACAGAAAAAAACAACAAAACGTCTGTTTGTTTGTTTGTTTGTTTGTTTGTTTTACCGCCTGTGCAGCTTTTTGTGTCGGAGCGTGGTGGTGGACAGCAGGAATCAGGTGGCCGTGCTGCAGCTCGCCCACAGGACGGAACTTCTCCTGCAGACGTCCACCGCCTCCTTCCTGCTGGTGAGACACATTTTTGCGTGACGAATGTTTCGCTTTCTGAATATCCTGAGTCGACAATGCATTTGTGCGCAGCACAAAGTATACGCGGTTCCTGCAAAGGAGTTCTCCATGGAGTATGTGGACGCCAAAGTGCTTTGCGTCTCCGCTCACGGTCGCTTCACTGAAGACAGGTAATGCAACCGAAAACGTGTTTTAACTGCAGATGTTGCCTTAAATTGACAAAATGAGATGAGAATTACGATTTAATGTTGGTGGACTCAGTTTTTTCTGCTGTTGCTCTGCTGTTGCTGTTATTTCTACTTTATTCCATGTATACTCCGGTGTCTTAATTTTCTTGTGATATCACAACTTTGTTTTATAATTTGTCCCCCCCCAACCCATAATATTATGACTTTGTAATTTGAAGTTTTTCATTTTAAAACATTGCTTTTATTCTTTTTTTTTTCTTGTAATATTACAACTTCAGGAATTAAACCTGTCTGGTTTTTGATAAATATTTAGCCCCTCTATATTCTGTATTTTCGTGTTGTTTATTATGGTGGTACTTGTAGAGCCAAATATTTTTTGGGCAGCTCCTACAAAGAACTGTCTATTTCCAAATGGTTACGTACTTGGAACAGCTTGAAAAAAGCCGTTTTGGGCACATGATTACTGCTTTTGGCCATTGTTTTTGCAAGAATCTTGCAACAGTGTGCGGCAGCTACTTGATGAGGGACATAGAGCCCAGCATTCCCACCCTTTATTGAGCCAAGGCAGCCGTTTTACATTAGAAAAATCTCAATCAAAACATTTACGTCACCGTATTTAGCGAGACGCCGCCTGATTTTTATTGGCTTTTTTTATGATTGTAGTCAGCACTGTGTTCTGAGCATTTAGCGAGACGCCGCCAGATTTTTATTTTATTTTTTTCTTTTTTTATGATTGTAGTCAGCACTGTGTTCTGAGCCACTTGGACAAGCCTTCGCCGGGCTGGGTTTTGCACGCGGCCCGCGACGGGAAGCTAAACGTTGCCCACCAACAAGGAGGCAATGCAGACTGGCGGCAGAGACGACAGTCCGACGTATCCCCTCACGGTGACAAGGTCCTACTCAAATACCCTCAGGTATCAGAGAATGCCACCTTGTTCCTTTGACTCACATCTGTCATGTTTAAAGGCATTTTCTTGACATCCCTTAAGACGGAGATAAGTTTCACCCCCAAGGTGCCCCTCCCTGGCAGATATGTGCTTGTTGTGCATTATCGCCAGCCGGAGCATGTTTCCTTCCCTGTGGAAGTCCGAGTGGATGCCGGCTACAAGTGGAAGGGTACGTTTAGCTGCCACTGAAATGTTTGTTTGGGAAAATAAAATTTATTTCCAACAATAGCCTCTTCTCGTCAGTTCCTGAAATGTAGGCTGTGGTTTTGTTGCAGGTTCCATAAATGCGTCGTTCTGCCCATCGGTGTCAGGCTGCAGAGACGTGTTGGTCGCCGACGGCCGCACCGTCCTCGACTTTAGCCAGCAATCTTGGCAGCTGCCAACCATCTCAGTGATTGTTCCTTCTCGCAAGACTCTCCTTCTGGTCAGTGGTTTATTCATCCACTTTTTTTTAAGCGCTTGTTATCATTATTTGTAATAATTTATTATTGAAGTTTCTTGCTTCCTGCATTTCTCTCTTTTTCATGGATTATTCTTTTTTCCTTTCACTCCGCTGTACAGGATCATATACTGCTGGTGCCTGAGAGTCGTTACACCCCAGACGTCTTGAGCGAGAAGCCTCTGGATCAGTCAGCACTTTTTATCCAACAGTGCCGAGGAGAAGGCGTCTTTATTGAGTAGGTGTTCATTTCAAATCGACTTGACATGGCCTTTGGAAGGGTGTGAAACTTTCTTTGCTCTCCTGAATTCTTTTCGCTTAGAGCTAATTGCGCGCTTGTTTTTTTAAAAAAAATTTATGTTTTTTATTTTTATTTTTTGGACCGGGCTTGGGCACCCCTGCTGTAGGCACGTCAGAAAAGCAGATTTTTATCCAACTAACTGGTGCCCCCTTAGGGAGATGTACGCCTTGATCTAAAGCTTGTTTTGTTGCCAAGATGTTAAGGTATTTTTTTTTTTCACAGAATAGTCCCATGAAAAGTTGAGGACATTTTGTGCAATGATGATATTAAGAGACAGGGGCGGCTCGGCGGGTGACTGGTTAGCGCGTCTGCCTCACAGTGCAGAGGTGGAAAGTTCGATTCCAGCTCTGGCCTTCTTGTGTGGAGTTTCCATGTTCTCCCCGTGCCTGCGTGGGTTTTCTCCGGGTACTGCGGTTTCCTCCCACATTCCCAAAACATGCATGGCAGGTTTAAGGAACACTGTCACATTGTCCCTACGTGTTCGTGTGAGCGCGAATGGTTCTTTGTCTATGTGTCCCCTGCGATTGGCTGGCAACCGGTTCAGGGTGCCCCCCGCCTACTGGGATAGGCTCCAGCATGCCCCGTGACCCTTGTGAGGATAAGCGGATCAGAAAATGGATGGATGGATGGAAAAAAAAGAAAGTTGACGTTAGGCTTAGTTTAAGATGAGCTCAGGACCCACAGGCAGACACAATGAACTCTGGTACTGGTTGATTGTCGGGAAGAGGGACAGATCAAGGAGGCAGGAACCAAAGGCGGTCAGAGAAACCAAACCAAAGCATACAGGAAGCAAGATAGCTGACAAACTGGCAAGGGGTGGCTGTTCAGACTGGCCTTTTATGCTGCAGGGGTAATTGTGGCTGACAAGGTGAAGACTGGCAGGTGTGTAGGTGAGACAGGTGCAATGATTGGGGAGACGCCCAGCCCACACTGTATTAAGGGAAAGGTAAGCGAAAACAACAGAGGGCGGGGCCACACAGTCGAACACTTAGGACAGACAATGTATTCCAAAATTGTGTTTTGAATATAAATCCATCCATGTTCTGCACCGCAAGTCCTCATAACGGTTACACGTGAGCTGAAGCCGTTCTAGCATGATCTAAATGACCATCCCATTTGTCATTAATGTACATTTAACATAAACTGCTTCAGATCTAATATAAAAGTCTTGCTTTCATGTTTCCACAGCCCCAGAACATCTTCCGAATTGTGCAGAGACTCCGCCCGCTCTCTGGTGGCGTTTTACAACGACGGAGCTCTTCCTTGCAATTGTGACCAGTCTGGGTCTACTGGATCTGCGTGTGACCCAAATGGAGGACAATGTCCCTGCAGGCCTCACGTCATCGGTCAGTGGTGTACAAAGTGTGCCACGGGTTACTATGGCTTCCCCTACTGCAGACGTGAGTGAAACTCAAACTGCACATACTCGACATCCACTGGCTTTTATTGAGATCAAACGCAAAGAGTTAGTCAAGTGTAAGTGCCGTACTTGACTTCCTCTGCAGCGTGCGAGTGCGGCCGCCGCCTTTGCGACGAGGTGACGGGCCGTTGCTTGTGCCCACCTCAGACTGTCAGACCGGCCTGCGACGTCTGTCAGAACCAGACATTCAGTTATCATCCTTTGCTGGGCTGCGAGGGCTGCAATTGCTCCAGGAATGGCCTGCGAGCCAACGCCGGTCCTGGCTGCCACCGTGTCAGCGGGCAGTGCAGGTGAACGCAAACTGATGCTGTGCTCGGTGACATGCTATTATTGTATTCCATCTGGCAATTTTATTGGATTTGTTTTTTTTTCTTTTATACTTACATGATTAATATCTGGTGTCATAAAAAAAGAAAAAGTGGAGGATGCCTGGTGGGCTACTTTGTTGACGGTTGTCTTTGACCACGCATATTTGGTGGTACACAGATCTTGAGTTATTGTGGGTCTGTGCCAGTTCCTTATCAAAAACTAACATTTAGCTGGTAATATGACATTGTTGTCTAAGCCCAGAGGTGAGAAATGTTGAAACCTCTTTGCCCGAGGTTCAAAATTTCAAGGCAACAAATGTCAATAAAATTAGGCGATTCAACAGAATACTTCAAGTTTTGCTGATGTGCAAACTGGCTTCCCAGCATTGCACAACAAAGAAAAAGAGTTTTCAGAACTTGCATTGTCCCCCAACTTAATTATTCAAGTAAAATCAACTCAGCAAATTGTTTCGGAGCAAACAACTTGTTTGCTTTGTTGTGCTAACTAACGTTGTTGCCATGGATGGCAATAATTTATGTTTCAGTCATTCCACGTTAAATTATTGCAAATTTAAAATAAATGTAAATGAATTTTAAATTAAATTATTTAATTTAAAGAATTTAATTTAAAAAATTTAATTTAAAATAAAAATTGCAAATTTCCCCAGTGTTGGACAAATAAATGTTATCTTCTCTTCTTACTGTTTTAGCCCCTAAAATAATATCAGTTGTGTTTTTTTTTTTTACGTGTGTGTGTGTGTGTGTGTGTGTGTGTGTGTGTGTGTGTGTGTGTGTGTGTGTGTGTGTGTGTGCGCTCACAATCGACAATGGAATGCAGTTGCAAACCCAGGATTGTTGGGCGCCAGTGTGATCGATGCGCTGCAGGTTATTACCGCTTTCCCGACTGCGTCCCTTGTGACTGCGAGCAGGGCGGAGTCACACCCGACGTGTGTCACCCCGACACAGGGAGGTGCCTTTGCAAGGTACGCCAACTGCGCCAAATGTTTCCTCTTCCTTGTCTTTGCTTTTGTTTGCCTGTCTCATGACTTTACCACGTCTCATGCACAAAAACACTTTGTTTCTTACGGCAGGGGTGTCAAACTCATTTTTGCCGCGGGCCACATTGTAGTTACGGTTTCCTTTGTTGGAGGGCCGTTATGACTGTGAATTTTGTGAAACCATATAAATGTTCACACCTCCACATATTACATACACAGCGAGCAACAAATAGATGCGTTACTAGTTTTGACATCAGAAGTCAAGAATAATGTATTGTAATTATGACATTATATATGAAAATTTGAAATTTTGGTCCAGACTTTAGCAACTATCATGGAAATTGACATGGTTGAATTGCTTACACCGGCCACATAAAATGATGTGGCGGGCCAGATCTGGCCCTCGGGCCTTGACTTTGACACCTATGTCTTACGGAGTTAGCATTGAATATCAAGTGAAATAAATAATGAGCAATACTAATGCGTTCATTCCTCCGAGTAAACTCTTGGATGACATATGCTGTTTTTGTACTTCTGATGATAAAATATGAACGAACGTATTGATGGGTGCTGAAATCTGTCCTTGTTTTGTCTTGATTACATGGTGATACCAGTACAGGCATTGGAAATGATCCTGTTGTTGTTGTTGTTGGTTTTTTTTTTAACCACATTTGGTTTGTTCCTGTTGAACAGTGATTCTCAACCTTTATTGAGCCTAAAGCACATATTTTACATGAGAAAAATGTCACAGCACTTCACCCAACAATATCGTCACCGAAATGATACACTTATAGGGCGCTGACACATAAATATTACAATATGTACAGTAATCACAATTTATACACCGCTCTCTTTCTTGACATTGTCTTTTGTTTTGTCTCATTATTATTTTGAATACAGTAAAGTGCTACTTTTCTTGACTAAAAAACAAATAACCCCAAAAATGGTTGTTTTGGGGAAGAGAATAAATGAATGGCATTTCAATTTGGCAACCACTACTATAGAGCGTGTGATATTTCTCATTCTTTGCTTGACTCTCTCCGTTAACCGCCATACATGTGTAAGTTGAGTGGTTCGTTGTTTTTAATGGATGGCTCTACTTTACGAACGGCAGAAGGAGAGATGGAATCCTTTGAATGCAGTTTTATTGAAAAGGGGGGAAAAAAAGTCTACACTGCAGCACGTTGGAGAACACACCCTTCGCAACTAAAATCACTTCCTGCTTTCCCTTACTTTAACAGCCATTTAGAATCCATCAACATAAAAACACGTCTAAGCAATTATTAAACAACAGAATGCAATTTAGATCATCTTAAAATGAAATAATATGATGCTCAAACATAAAATGATAATTAATAATATAACATAAGCTTACATATGTCTTTAGAAAAACGTAGCCGGCATCAGGTGCGACACATGTCGGGACGGCTCCTTCTACTTTGACCCGTCCAACACCAACGGATGCACGGGCTGCTTCTGCTTCGGAACCACCGACAAGTGTCACAGCTCCCAAAAACGCCGGGGCAAGGTCGGTGGCCATGTCTTAACGCCGCATTCCACGTGTTGAGAACGCGGGCTGGCTCACGTCTCCGTGTTTTCTGCCGTTAGTTTGTGGACATGCGGGGCTGGAAGTTGGAAAGCTTCGATCACCGAGAGGTTGCGTCCGTGTTGAACGTGGCCAGTAACACGGTGGTGGCGGATGTCCAGGAGCTTCCTCTTTCCATTCAAGCTTTACACTGGGTGGCGCCGGCCTCATACCAGGGAGATCGGGTGAGTCCGAATCTGCACCCGATTAATCTTCTCGCCATTTTAAACCAAGATCACTGCAGCTCGCACATTGATTTATTTTCAAAGTTCATTTTACTCCAAGAGGTTTACATGAGCACACCGAAAAAAATAAATTTTTATTATTTTATTTCATTTGTTTTCTGTTGATTTTTTTTTCATTCATTCATTTCATTCTAGAAGAGGGTGACTCACATTTACAGTAACAAATTCCAGCTTTTAACAAGATATGGAATTGCTCTCAATTAAAGTTTTTAGTGTTCGCTTTTTGGTCAGCGTGGAAAGCCTAATCCTTGGTTTATTTCTTAATTTCTCAACACAGCATAACACAATTTTTTTTTTTATTTATCTTTTAAACGAGGCGAAAATAAAACTGTGACTAAAGAATCATAATTAAAATACATTTAAAAAAAGAAGAATTATTCAATTAAATTACTATATGTTGGACTTTCAATGAACGAGTGAGCAGTTATTCCCATCCACATAATTAATGGAGATTATGTAATTGTTTGTTTTTTGTTTTGTTTTTTTTTGTCCTCCTAGGTATCATCTTATGGTGGTTTCCTCACGTACCAGGCCAAATCCTTTGGTATTCCCAGTGAAGGAATGATTCTGATAGACAGAACCCCTGATGTCCTACTGACTGTATGTGACATTTCGTTCAACGTTGTTGTTTTAATGACATAGCAAACAAACATTTCCATGCTTCCACTCTAGAGTAAGGACATGACGCTGGTTCATTTTGCCCCTCAAGTCCAGTTGCCCGATCGACTCTATCAAGGCAGAGTCCAACTTGTAGAGGTGAACAAAACAGTTGAATATTTAGTTTTTAAACCAAGATGTGGATCCTGTTTCGTGGTTCGACGTTGTCCCGATACTTTTGTCCGCCTGCTTTTTTTTTTTTTTTTTTCTTTTCACCCACCCATGTTCTGTTTTCCGCAGGGAAACTGGCGCCACGCTGGTACCAACAGACCCGTGTCCCGAGAAGCGCTGATGATGGTCCTTGCGGGCCTGGCGCGTCTGAGGATCCGAGCTTTGTACTTTACGCAAAGCCAGCGACTTAGTCTGGGCCAGGTGGGCTTGGAGGAAGCCACCGATATGGGCACCGGGGGTCCTGGGAACACTGTGGAGGTCTGCTCCTGCCCTTCTCAATTCGCCGGAGACTCTTGCGAGGTGAGGGAAATCTATCGACACAGCAAGCGGCAAGTCTTCTTTATTTCGTGAGGATGCGAAGAGGAAATAGAATTGCAGTGGATTCATTTCAAGCCATTATATGTATTTACATCGTTTTTACTTGGAGGTGGAAAATGCTCAAATTTGCCTTGATTTGCTGGTTGGTATTTGTGTCCCTCAAGACTGCAGCCTTTTGTGTATCTTCATCTGTTGACGTAAGTGTTGGAGAAGTGCCCGAGAAAATGCATCATGTTCAGAGATCGTCAGATAATGGCTGAACTTCTGTGGGGTTTTTTTTTTCCCCTTTGGACTTTTTCGCATGATCATTTTTATCTTTCGCAGTTCCACTGCAATGCGTTTTAACGGATGATCGCTGTCCTCGCTTCCAAACGCCTTCTATTTCGCACCACCGAGAAAGAACTGGGAGGATCACCTTCTCAGGTGTTGAGTGAAATAGCGTTGTGTCATCTTGGAGGAGCGGGACTTCCTCATCGTTCTTCTAAGGTTGTCCCGACACGCCCGAACTAAACATTGCACCCTTTTGCCCCCGGGGGCCAAAGTCATCAGCTGAGGAGACTTGGGCGGAATGTGCGGCTGGAAAATAACCGCGCGGGCCAAAAGTACATGGCCTCAGGCTAGAACGGGATGAAATGCACAATCACGCAGACATAATATTAGCCATGATAAAGCCCGGATCACTGCCGTGGCTACAAATCATAGAGACAGTATCGGCATTTCGTTGTTAAGGGAAGAAGAGTGTTGGTGCGCAGAGTCCTTATTTTTATTATTTATATATATTTTTAGTCATACATTCCATCTTGTCTTTTGGGCTCTGTGTTTGTTTCCTGGTACTCTTTATTAAGGGCTGCGCAGTAGATAGTGGTTAGCACGACTGCTTTACAATGGAAAGGTCCAGGGTTTGAATCCAGGCTCCGCCCTTCCTTTGTCTCTGTGGACCCTGTAATTGGCATGGGACCTGCCAAAGTCACGCGGCATGCCGGTTCCAACTCACCCGCTAGCCTAACAAAGAGAAGCAGTCCAGCAAATGGGTGAATGGATCGAAATTGTACATGAAGCAACGTTTTAATTTGGTCAATTGAGAGGAAGTTGAGTCTAAAGGTGGGGAAAACCTCCCCTGACCTCAGTGTTACTCATCAACTTGATCGTGTATGCACTCAATCCTCGACGATTCAAGCGTGTGTGTATGTGCGCGTGTCCAGCAGCCACTCCCCAAAGTACGCGTGTTTTTGTTTTTTTTTTTTGTTTGCGCACTGTGATTCAGGTGTGACTCGACTGTCTGAGGGTGTCTGACACAACTGTAACACACACACACACACACACACACACACACACACACACACACACACACACCACACACACACACACACACACACACAGTATCGTACACACACAACTGATTTGTCGCATTGAAATAAAATTTGCAGTTCTGTAGAAGAGGCCATTAATCAGGACGCGGTAAATGCCATTCTTACAGGGTCAATTAAATTTTACTCTAAAAATATTTGGTCTGAACAGAGTAAAATTAAGAGTAAGTTATTCAGAGAAAATTTTAAACTGAAAACAATTTGGAGTGATATTTACTCACTCAGAAATGTTAAGTTCATTTTACAAGGAGAGTGTTAGGATAAATTTTACTCATATTAAAATTGCAAATTGTACTTTGTATTATCCATTGATCCGTTTTCAACACCGCTGATCCTGGACAGGTTCGCGGGGGGTACTGGAGCTTATCCCAGCTGACTACGGGCAGAAGGCGGACTACACCTTGAATTAGTCGCCAGTCAATCGCAGGGCACCTATAGAGACGAACAACCATTCACACCCACATTCACATCATCACTGAGCGGGAACCGATTCCACGCTGCCCGCACGCAATTCAGGCGAGTGCGCCACCAGCAATTTGCTAACTCACAGTCTGAGCAGCATGGTAGCGTGACCGTGTCCCAACTTGAAGGCTGGGGGATCATTCTTTAACCCTTGGATGACTTTTTTTGTTGAATAAACTATCGGTAATAGTATGCACACAAAATTTACTCAAACTCTCATTGCAAAATTTACAAAAAAAAAAAAAAAAACAAACAAGTAAATACAGTATCACTCCATTTTTTTTTTCTGTGTAAAATCGACTACATATTATTTTACTCTCAAATGTTGCTGTGGTTAGACTGTGACCAAATACAATTTTTATCGAGTGAAATGTGCTCTGCGAAATTTACCGTGTATGATAGTGTGACGAACATGAAGGACTACTACAGGGGTCATTGACCTTTTTGAAACTCAATTGGTTCAAACCTGGTTGTGTGTGTGTGTGTGTGTGTGTGTGTGTGTGTGTGTGTGTGTACGCGTAAAAGGAATGAGTGCACACGTTAGCAACTGCATGTGTGTGCTTGTGCGCCTCTGTACAGTCAGTGCACTTACTCAGTTGGAGATGGGGCGTGTCCTCATTGTCAGTGTGTGTCAGCGTGTGTGTTTAAGAGGCCAAAGGAGGGGAAAGTGGAGCGTTCTTTCACACAGACTAAACATCAGGAATGTCAGATAGCTCGATGGCCCGACACCGGCACGCCGGAGGGGTTCTGCTCAGGACCGTCCTGTGGGGATCTCTGATCGCGCTATGCTGGGCCGGCAACAGGCCCAGTCGGGGAGGGGTGTCTCGACTCCGGCACGGCGCATATGACGGCAGATGGAGATTAAGACATCAGGCGGACCAGTGGCTCGAGTATCCAAGGCTAAACGAACAGGGGCTCGATGGGTCACAAGTGGTCCGCTTTCCTTCTGTCAATGACGATTCAGCCAGGAATCAGGTTGAGGTAAATGCTGGCTCTTAAGGTGTGTTTCTTTATCTGGGAAAAGCGCAAAGGCTGCGCTCTTGTTGGTTAATGTTTCCTCAAGTTCAAGATCAGCGTACTTGCAGGCGTCGCCCAACAAGAGGTTTTAAATTTTTCTAACAGAAATGTGCCATAATAAAAAAATATATTGCCTGAGTTCAAAGTCTCAAGTTAGCTTCACTGTAATAAAACATTCTTTTTGTCTTTTTTTGTAGAAATGCGCCTCTGGATTCTTTCGAGATGGCAGCGGGCCATACCTAGGCCGCTGTGTGCGCTGTAATTGTAACGGTCTGGCAGACGAGTGCGAAGACTGGACCGGCAGGTGTCTGGTGAGCCACTCTCACAGGACACAAATGCTTCTTTGAGTTTCATATTCCAAACACAAGCGATTTTAAAAAGTTCAGACGTGTACATGTGGTACGTTTTATGTTAATGGATGCAGCGTCAGCAAATAACAAATAGTACCCGAGCGCTCAAAATTCCTCAAGCCCAGTTGTTTATTACATAATTTGCCCTAATTAAACTCTATTGTTTCTATAAAGTAGGTTGAACTAACGAAAATTGTAAATTCTCACACACACATTCCTCGATAGTATACTATTCACCAGAATAGGCAGAGGTTGAAAGTTTATGTTGAACTAAAATGATTTCACTCGAAGTAAATTTATTTAAAAAAAAAAAAAATTGATAGCGATTTCAGTCCTGATATTTTTGGATGGTGATGCGCCGTGAGATTTTTCCAATAACTGCCGTGGCTCACCTAAAGAATGCAAAAAAAAAAATTAAAAATCGCTCCTTTGCCACCTTCATCGACTTGAGTTTTACGCAAATTGGTTTTTCATTTTGGTGCAATTCCACACATATGTAAACAAAGTAGAAATAGGACAAAAAACCTCAAAAATGAATATGTTTTAAAATCATGTTGCCACCTATCTCATGCCTCTCTTATTTATTTATTATGTTTTTTCAAATCACCACAAATATTCCCTATGGCGTCTCCTTGTCGTCATTTTTCCTGAGTGGAGGATGAGCCTGTGCACATTTAAACTTCCCAACTATCTCCATTATGTTATCATCATGCAAGACCGGGCCTGCGTTGCTGCATGTGCGCCGCCCTTACAGCACAGCGCACGTCAAATCAACATCAAGCGCATTCTCTGCAATGACTTGGCGAAGGGTGGGCGGGGGCGTTGTTCCTCTTAACCTCCCTTGGCATGTGTGTCGGGAAGAAAAGACTTGATGGTCCATTTAGGTTGGCCTTGCAAAATCCAATGTTGTCCTCTTTGTTTGTTTCAGAATTGTCAGTACAACACAGCCGGAAACAGATGTGAATACTGCCGAGAAGGTTACTATGGTAACGCGGCTCAGCCGATGTGCCAGGTGTGCCCCTGTCCTCTAAGTACTGCATCAAACAAGTGAGTGAAGCAAAACGGACAAAAACAAAACTGCAATCTGAACCGGATTTTCTGTCGTTACATAACACACGTGTTACATTTCTAGCTTTGCAGTTGCTTGCAGACAGATCTACGGAGACTTCCAGTGCATTTGTAGAACAGGATACATTGGAGACAAATGCGAAAAGTAAGTATCGCAGGGGAGGAAGGTTTTAGACCACAGGTGTCAAACTCAAGGCCCGGGGGCCAGATCCGGCCCGCCACGTCATTTTATGTGGCCCGCAAAAGCAAATCATGTACGTCAACTTGTTAAAATCTGTACCGAAATGTCAAATTGTCATGTGTAATAAATAACATTGAGATTTCGCAATAATTTACCCGTTTACACTCACTTGAACAATAATTGAACAAACTGTGTTCATGGACTTGACCGATTTCAAAACAAGTAATCTATTAAATTTGTTGTGTACGAGTAATAATTTTGTGGTTTCACTGTCATAACGGCCCTCCGAGGGAAGACGTAACTCCAAATTGTCCCGCGACTAAAATAAGTTCGACACCCCTGTTCTAGACCCAGCAACAATAGGTGAAAATCTGCAAAACAGTGGAAATTTCAAACACGTCTTTTCAAGCATTTATTTTTCCGCTGGGGTCGATTTCTACTCTTATACTGATTCCACTTTCTTCATTTCTACTTCCTACAGGTGCGCTCCTGGTTTCTATGGTGACCCGATGTTTCCAGGGGGAAGCTGTCGTCCTTGTAATTGTAACGGAATTGGCAACACCTGTGATCCCAGGACCGGAGGTTACCTCGTCCATCTAATAATAGAAATACAGCAATTCATTTTTCACTGATGGGAAACTTTATTAGACCCCAAGCACCAATAATAAGGATTTTAAGGGAAAGAGTACTGTAAATATTTATTGATCCAGATATTTTTTTAATCTCGACAGTTTGCAAGAGCACGCTGGAGCCTGGAGACACAAACACAGATGACCGATGCGCGGGTGAATAAACATTCAAGAGTCTTCGGGTTTCCGTCATGCTTATTTTAAAAGTTCTTTTTCATTTCCAGAGTGTGACAACTGCGCCCAGACTTTACTACAAGACTTGGAGAAGTTGGAGTTCAAGTTGGTGTATATCAAAGTTCAGCTGGACAACGCCTCCGCCAGCGCCTCCTCCCAGGACAGGCTCAGGAAGCTTGAGCAAGCCCTATCGGACACCAAGGTAATGGGGAGGAAAAAAGTCTTTGTTTTTCTAGTGGAGATGTTTTACTTTTAAACTGCGGGATTCTGCTTGACAAGTCGAGACGCATTTTCATCCATCCCGATGCCTCATGTGTGGCCGCAAGTGCAATGTACACACCTGTCTTCATTTGATGTACATATGCAGCACATACTTGCGCGTCTTGACAGTCAGGCTTGCGTGCCAATGCCGAATGATGGGATGGGTGTGCTTATGCAAACATTCCAGACGGGATCACTGATAAGGAATCGCGGTTCATTTTGTCCCACACTGTGCCTTAACTTGGTTTTGGGGCTCCGAAAATTGGCAACGCGTTTTCTTGACAGTGTTTCTTGACAGGACAGTGTTTGCCACAAAAAATATTCGGTTAATGGCGGCACGGTGGTCGACTGGTTAACACGTCGGCCTCACAATGCAGAGGGGCAGGGTTCAATTCCAGCTCCGGCTTTACTGTGTGCAGTTTGCATGTTCTCCCGGTGCATGCGTGGGTTTTCTCCGGGTACTCCGCTTTCCTCTCACATTCCAAAAACATGCACGGCAGGTTAATGGGACACTGCAAATTGTCCCTGGGTGTGATTGTGAGTGCAAATGGTTGTTCGTCTATGTGTGCCCTGGGATTGGCTGGCAACCAGTTCAGGGTGTACCCCGCATACTGCCCGTAGACAGATGGGACAGGCTCCAGCACGCCCGCGACCCTCGTGAGGCTAAAGCGTTTCCGATAATGGATGGATGGATGGATGTTACTACTTATTTGGAGGGGAGGAGAGAGTAGAAGTGGCAGTAAAACAGGCCAAAAATCCAAATGTCAAAGGGTGAGGCAGGGCAAGAGTTGCATACTTGGTGTGGTTTAACCAATTTAACAAATTATTTTTTTTAAATAGTCACTTTACTTTATTGTTCTTTTTTTCCCATTCATTATGTTATTTTGATACAAGATTTTATGTTTTGGCGTAATAAATATGCCTTTCTATTTTTGTGTTTGTTTTTGCAGATTCTGGTGAACAAATACAGTATCTCTGTCAATGGCCAAGGTTCCAGGCTCAAGCAGCTGGAAGACGACATGTTGAGTCTTTCTGAGGACATTACTTCTCTTCAAGACAAGGTCATAAACAAATCTTTTGATTAAATTCGTTCATTTACTGCTATGTGTGGGGAAAAAAAACGTGTGAATCACATTCACATTCAGGCTGACAAGACAGCTGTGGATGCGGACAAAGCAGTTCTCGGAGTTGAAAAAACCCACAAGAGGGCTCAGGATTTGGACCTAGAGATTCGAAACATGCTCCTGAAAATTCAAGGTACAGCTTGTGAGACATTCCTTCAACATGAACAATCTGTCAATCATTTCTTTTCTTTCTTCTTCCAGTTCTGCTGAACCAACTGAAGGACGCGGGCTCCAGCGGGGGAACGCCGCTTGGTGAAAACGCGGCCAAGATGCTGGACGAGGCCCAGCGCATGGTGAAGGAGATGGAGAACAGGAACTTCACGCCACAGAAGACCGCTGCTGACAAGGAAAGGGACGAAGCCATGAAACGTAGGACGCCACGTCACATGCACACCTTGAACACAAGCACCTCATCCAAGGCTTCCTTCCGTATTTGTATCAACCAATGAGTGAATAGCTCTCACCTTGGAGATTTAGCGAAAAGTTTCAAAGAAAACACATTATAAAGAGACCCTACATAAGCATAAGAAATTATATCTGATCTGATGAGAGATCTAAGTGCGATTGGTTAGCACATTTGACGTGTAAACAACTTTTCACAAAGGGGGCTCACAAAGTGCTTTGATTAATTAATTTCTTAATAGTTAAACGGTCTAAATTGCTCGGTTGTTTTCTACTGTCTTATCCAGTCCTGGACTACATCAAGACCGACCTAACGAAGCAGTTGGGCCAGAACGAGGACTCGGCTGCCAAGATGAAAGAGCAACTGAACACCTACGACGGCAAACTGAAGGAGCTGGACAAGTCCCTGAAGGACGCCACGGAGCTGGTGAAGAAAGCTCACGCCCAGAATGGACTCAACGCTCAGGCCGTACCGGAGCTGCTGGTAACCAAATGCAGTTGACGTGCAGACAGCTCTCACAGGGGTACCTAATGTTTTGACCTTTTGACAATTTCTTCCATTTTTTTTCCCCTCCAAAAGAATCGCATTAACAACTTAAAGATGGAGCGGAAGACCGTCAAGGACCAGATGACCCAGGCGGCAAATGAGCTGAAGAGAATCGAAGATTTAGTCAAAGGGCTTTCCAACAACAAAACGGTGCGTGGAAACTAAATGAAGTGCGCTGCACACACACAACGACATCATCGCTGACCTTTAAATTCTGAGAGTCGCCCATAAGGCGGCGACGAAAAAAACTGTCATGTGTGTTCTAATTGCTCTTGTAGCGTGAGATGAGCAACGTGGCCGTTATGAAATCTCCATGGACCATTGCGAGTCTCCACCCCCAAACCAGATGCCTGTTGTAGTACCAGGACTGACCTATGAGAGGCAGCATAATGCCACAGGGCATCCAGAAATAAGACCTGATTGGAATAATCACGCTCAACTCAACCCGCACCACAGGATAGTCTTTTCAATCAGCCTCCTAATTGAAAGGGATGGAAAAAAAAGCTACACTTTGCTGATGTTGGATTTTTGCCCGAACGGAGATCGTGCAATCTCTGCATGCATGAACATGAAACTCATTGAACTCTGAGTACACCCTGAGGACGAAAAACACATGAAGAATTTGGTAATATTATTGCTCGCTTATGATAAACGACGCGATGTAAGTGAGATAGCCGTCAGGTCCCAACACGCGGACCCTGCGGATAAGGATCGCTGCGTCTCATCATTGTTGCAGAGGTGAGATCACTGGAATGCTGGAAATATAATTCGCCCGAATTGCCTTTGCTCTCGGCAGGCGTACGAAAAGTTGGCCGCTCAGTTGGATGGCGGCAAGAACGACTTGACCAGGAAGGTCAACGAGCTCTCCCGAGCGACAAACAAGGAGGGCGTGGTGCAGGATGCAGAGGACCACGCTAAGAATCTCAAAAAGCTGTCGAAGGAACTGGAGGAGTAGGTTCATGACAACGTGCAACGAGTACCGCGCAGTATTCTATGTTGTGTGCACTTGCTCAGGCACAACATATTATTTACAGTCAAACCTCGGGTTTCGAACGTCTCTGTTCTCGACCAAATCTGTTTTCGAACAGCCTTCTGGAACGGATTCTGGTCGAAAACCGAGGTATGACTGTATTTTCAATCTATTTTAAAGCACGCATTTACAATGTACACTTTATAACCATCAATATTTTCTTTTTTTTCTTTTTTTTTTTCTTAATGTGAACTACATCACTGCAGAATCGTGGTTCGGCATCCACAGATTTTACTTGTCACCCAAAAAAAAAAAAAAAAGCGTAGTGGAGGTTTGTGGTTATAGTTGACTACGAGGCACTCAGAGCTCTTCTGTCTTTGCAGTGCTGTGAAAGCTGCGAGCGAACGCCCTGAAGTACGTAATGCCAATGACGCCATCGATGCCTATAAGAACATCACGGACGCCGTTAAAGCTGCTGAGGCCGCCGCTAACCAAGCGAAAGATGCCGCAGACAAAGCCTTGAACGTAAGTCGTGGAATAATATCTTTCATTTCTTCTTTCTATCTTCAAATGGTTACCAGAAATCTTTTTTTTTCTTTTTTTTTTTTGTATTTCAATTTTCGCAATGAAATTCATGGGTCAGATCAAAAACACAAAATGGAAAGACAAGACACAGGACTAAGTGAAGTTTGGTCAAGAGTGTTTGGAAAGATTAGTTAGCTTGTTCTAGCTAGTTCTAAAACTCAAACTCAACCCTGTGACCTATTTATCAGTTTGGTATTTTTGATCTAAGCCGAACATTAAATTATGAATAGTCAGTATTTTTTTTTTCAATTTAAAAAAAAATGTTGATTAAAATCTGTTACTTTTTCGACTGCGAATTGAATATGCAAAAAATGAATGATACACAAATTCATCACAATCTAATAGTAAATACATTGCATGTAATATGTTTGTTATCAGAATGTAAAAAAACAAAAGCTGGCTGAGAGGGCAAAAGACCTGAATGAAAGTGGTGCAGAACTGGTGCAGAATGCAGAAGAAGCAGAGAGTATCCTGGCGGGTAAGCATCCGTTCTTTTCACTTTCCCTCGATAACACAAGCACACACTCACTTCTTCTTCTTCTTCTGTCTATTTGCCCAGATGCTGCCAACGAAATTCCTGACATCAAGAGGCGCCTGACGAATGCAGAGAGGAAAAAGAATGACCTTGAGACTGACCTCCAGGATGCGCAAACGCAGCTGAACGACATTAAAAGAGGTAGCGTGCGACGTCTGTTGCGAGCAGTCGTTCTGACGTCGGAGTCTGCAGGAACCCCCACCGTTTCGCTCGCTTTCCTCCCCGTCAGATGACATTGTAAATATGATCGACGACGCCAAGAGGAAGGCCGCTTCCGCTAATGTCTCGGCCAGCGACACCATGGACAAGTTGGACGCCATCAGGAAGGAAATGGAAAAGATCAACGTCACCCCCGGGGATTCCAACCTCGGCGGCTTATTGGACGAAGTGGACCAAACAGGTGATAAGATGGAGGAAGACGATAGTCTGTGATATTTGTACAAAACCGCATTTTTTTTTTCCTCCCTGTGTTCAGTGAAAAACTTGTTGAAAACCGTCCCGACTTTGAGCGACAAGATCTCGGAAGTGGAGACCTTAACCTCGAAGTTTATGCCGCTGAAAAACATCACGGACAACGTCAAGAAACTCAAGGATCTCATCAACCAAGCGCGCGATGCAGCCAACAGGGTAACGTTACTCTCTTTGTAAACTATGCACAGTGGTGGGCCTATGTGGTGGCTACGCTATACCTTCCTGGCCCAAACAACATGACTGAGAAATCATTGTTGATCATACCATCCACAGTCATGATTTCATGAAATTAAATGCACACATATATCAGTCTTGTCCAACGCCTTCATAATACAGCAGCAACAAACCAACGTAAAATGCAGCCTTTAAAAATATGAAGAATTAAGATTTATTTATTTATTTTTTTTGTTGCATTTTTAGTAAGCAGTGGAAATCAGGAGTAAGCAAAGCGGGATAGGCAATCAGTGACAACTGATCACTCTGATTGACAGTTAGCTAGCAAATGCAAATCAGTGAATGAGACAGGAATAGACGATGACATGGTGCTCAAAAGCCAAGCGACAACAAATAAAATGACATTATCGAGAGTAAATTAAGCTCAATAAAACATTGTTTTGGGTTTTATTCATGAAACCCCGACTGTGGATTGTATAATAAACAATGGCTTCTCTGGCCCGGAAGGGGTTATGAGCGTGCACTGATCACCCCGTGGCCATGGCCAGTGAGCTGTTGCATCACCCAGGCCACCCCACAAAAAATTAGCTCTGGCTACGCCCTAATTTATCAACTACTGCAAGTCCTCTCCTAACAGTCATCCATATGTTCCTCCAGATTTCCATCCCGATGAAGTTCACAGGCAATGGTCACGTGCAGTTGCATCCGCCCAAGAACCTGGAGGAACTGAAGGCCTACACCGACTTGTCTCTGTCGCTGCAGAGGCCCGAGGGCAGGGGCGATGGAAGACGCAGGCGCAGGCAGGCCGCAGACAAAGGAGACATGTTTGTGTTGTACCTTGGCAACAGGGATGTGCGTATCGGGGGGGGCGGGGGATCCCGGTTTGGATGAATTGAAATCATTAACAGACGGCCTTCTCTAGCCCTCCAAGAACTACATCGGCATGGTCCTGAGGAACAACGTGCTATACGGCGCCTACAAGTTGAACGGATTGGAGCACGTGATAAAAACGGACTCCATCACCACATCTCCTTCCGAGCCAGCCAAGTTTGATAAGGTCGACCTGCACAGGTAAAGTGACCAAGTCGTGTGCCCTCCAGCAGTGCAGACTCATTCATTCGCACGGCCGCTTGTTGCTCGATGGAATTTACTTTGTAGCAAGAAAATGTTTTCCTCACAGTAATATATATATATAAAATAAAACAGTAATATATATTATATAGAGTGCAAAGGTCTCAGTAACATAAAAATAATCCTCCAAGGGTGGCACAAAACTGCTGAACAAGAAGCCAACCATTCAATATAACAACTCATGGTGTATGTTTTCTCGCAAAAAATCATATATATTAATATTATTGTGTGATGTGTTTGTCCTGCATATCATTTCAAATCCACAGAATTGATTCGTCCTGCTCACGTTGTAACATATTGCAGCATACAGGAAGACCCAGTGGAAGTGCACTTAAATCTACAGTTGACCCCAGTATATTTGCAATTCTCTTGGGGTTTTTTTTTCCATTTTCTTTTTTCAGTATTTTTTTTTTTTTATTCATATTTTAGATTTTTCCAGATTCTTCCACCCCACCCGCCCCCCATTCCCCCCTGCATTTCATGGAAAAAGTATATTGAATCCTTTCGATTGTTTTTTTTTTTTTTTTTTTTTTTAAAGAATGCTTTTTTTTTTGGTCATGGGTTGCCACTTCTC
>NW_017805540.1:1526351-1535843 GCF_001891065.2 Hippocampus comes
CTTTTCGTTTTCTCTTTCCATCTGTGGCTCCTCCCCAGCCGCCGGCGCCTCTCAACTATCCCATGTACAAAGGCTGCATCGAGATGTCCTACTTGAACGACAGAGTTGTCAGCTTGTATCATTTCCTGCGCAAAGACAACATCAACGTCGAGTCTCCATGCAAGAGGTTGGTCCCTGTTTGTGTACAACTTCCTCCTATCTCACAATTTGGTAAATTAGCTATTTTTTCCACACGATTGCATGGTTTTAACCAATTGAAAGTGATGAAAATGGCTTGCGCTCTTTGCCAATGTGATGTTAATACATGCCGTTTTGGGGGTCTCCTCAAAAGTGATCATTTTGGACGTACGAGAATTTCGCCTGACGCGAGTGATATACAAAGTTCAATTTTAAGATTTGGTTTGATTTTCGCCTTTGGTTTGGTTCCAGGTCTAACTGCCACCACCACCACCACCATTATAATACTTTTATAAACTTCAGTATAAAGACGTTTTTTTTTTGCGGTTTTTTGCATTTAGCATTGTGTAAAACGGATTTAACCACTGGCCAGAGTAGCACGTACACACAATAAACATTTTGTCTTCACGTTATGTAATTTTAAAGAAGCCATTCTCTCAATTGTACACAAGATTATTTTATTTTATGTTTGACATTTCCAATACTTTTTAATGAACATACACATATTGGCAAAAATCAAATGCTCCATATTTTACTGGCATTTTTTCAATTTAGAAAAAGTAATGACATATTGGCGATGTCCCCACAAAAAATCAAATGCTCCACATTTTACTGGCATTTTTTCAATTTAGAAAAAGTAATAAAAATATTTTTGCTTTTAGTTGATAGAATTCCATGACATGTAAAATGCAGAATAATACATTTGTATTATTATTATTATTGTTATTATTATTATCACTAGTAGTACTAGTCGTACATACGTTAATTTTATTGTCTATACAACAAACAGGGTTGATTAATCCGAGGACATTTCTAATTTCCAATATCTTGGTCGGAATCCACATATTGCTCATGTTCAAATTTCAGTGTCATTTTTTAAATTAAAAGGGAACCAAAACCTTTTTTTTTCCACTTTTAATCTCCGATTAATTAAAAAAAACTAAATAAATAAAAAATGCGGATTGCTTTCTTGTGCACAGGTATGTTTCTCCAGTGGGCTTTTACTGCGAGGGCACCGGGTATGGCCGCGTGAATATCGACAAGAGCGCAGCATTACTCCTCATCGGCATGTCCATCCTGACACATTCAGAAAATGGGCTGCTCTTGTACATTGGAAGCGAGGTAAGGTGCCACACTTTTTTTTTCTCTTCTTCTATCTACATGGCCGAAAAAGATTTTGATACAGCCTTACAATATGAGCTTCAAAACTTCAGAATATTATGAGTATTATATTTATGATTTGCGAACCACGTGATTAGAATTTTCATGGGGGTGACAGAAAATGACCTCCAATGTTGGAATGACCCCCAACCTTCTCCTTTCTTCCCCGCCAAAGGACAATTACTTCACCGTGACAATGGAGAAGGGTGTTGTCCACCTGCGGAGCAACTTGCTATCACAGCCTGCCACAAATAACGTGAAAACATTCCCGGTAAGGCAAAGCTTCGTTACTTGCCGACATTGTCATTATAATAGTTAGTGACGTACTTTTTTTTTTCATGTTTTATTTTCCAGAAACCCGACTGGGTGGACATACTCATCATTATAACCAACAAGGGGAAGTTTACAGTCCGCATAGCCAATAAAGAGGTGGCCACGGCCCAAGCCCAGTTCACCACCGTTGATTTTAAAGATTATTATATTGGCGGTGCGCCCCTAGAAATGCGGGAAAAGTACGTACATCCGATTCTTGCTTCTCGCTACATGGAAGTGAACTTGGCGTCAAGCTAACTCGGCTTTCTGCTGACAGGCATAACATCACCATGCAAGCCTTCAAAGGCTGCTTGAACAACGTGAAGCTCAACCATAACTTCCGACCCATCGACGAGAAAGTGGGCATCAGCAAAGGTTGTCCCAAAGATTCCTTGGTAAGCCACTTTGGATTTAAACCTCAAGGACCACATTTTAATACAGTTTTTTTAATATAACATGGCATGTGAAATATGTAAAATAAGATCCACGAATAGAAACAAAAACACCTAATAAATACATGTAAAGTTTGTAAAAATTATTTGAATCAATCACCCTGATTTTGATGCTTATTTTTGATTATTAGGTTGATTGTATATGGAGGAATTATTTTACGTGAACCAATTCTTGAAAGTGTGAGATCAATAATAAATAATACATTTCAAATTTTGCTGCATGTTTTGAATCGGACAAACTGCACCATCTGGTGGATTAATATAAAAATACAAAATTGAAAGTCAGTACAGTACAGGGGATTTTTGCTTTACCAAGTTAAGTTCCCACCACTTAATGCAGCGAAGTTTACGACAAAGCGACAATCACGCACAAGTCATGTAACAATTGCATATTTTGAGTACGGTAATCTATGCCATCAATATACAACAAACCGTTTAAAAACAGGCGATACGCGATTGTGTCTTCATGTGCTGCGTAAAGACATATCATTTCTGTAACAAGGTACAAAAACAAAGCGGCATGCTTCGACTGAGAAAAATCAGTGTGTATATAATCGAAATGCCCAAAAGACTTGACATAAATAAGCCCGTGTGGAATAAAATGATAAATTGTATGCTTGGTATTGTCTTTTACTGAATTCTGTGTGCTGATCACTGGGCGGGCTCGTTCTCGTGCAGACTTCTCGCAAAGCGGAGTTCAACCCGGGAAGCTACCTGTCGGCGGATCTGTCGGACTTCAGCCTGGCCAACGACGTCGCGGTCTCGCTGGGCTTCATGAGCACCGACAACGACGGCATCCTCCTGCAATCGAAAAAAGCCGTCAGTCGCTGAAATCGGAATCAAGATGTCACATTGCCTTCAAATCGGTCATTCACAATTTGTTCTTTCCCTCCTTTTCGTTCATCCAGTCAAACGGCATCCATCTGGCTTTAGAAAACGGCAACGTGATTGTATCTTTTAACAACAAGCAGTGGATTTCCAACAAGAAATACAACGATGGCCACTGGCATTATGTGACTGTGTACAGAAAAGCTGGCAGGTATGAAATATAAGATAAGATAAGATAAGAAAACCTTTATTAGTCTCGCAATGGAGAAATTCCCAATTCACAGCAGCAAAGTTATGAATGGAAGAAGTAGAACAACAAAATATAGGAGCTGCTGGAAAGGCAGCCACTCACGCGGCGCCATCTTGAAGTCAAAATCACAAAAATAACACAACACAACACATAGGACACAGATAGTCGTGCAATCTTCACCACTTTCCTGCATACACTTTGTTGTTATGAAGTTAATCCACAGCAGTTTGGAAGTTTATTGTAAAAATAGAAGCGGCCCGGTGGTCCAGTGCGTCGACCTCATAGTGCAGAGGTCATGGGTTCCATCCCGGCTCCGGCTCCCCTGTGTGGAGTTTGCATGTTCTCCCCGGGCCTGCGTGGGTTTTCTTCGGATACTCCGGTTTCCTCCCACATTCCAAAAACATTCATGGCAGGCTGATTGAACACTCTAAATTGTCCCGAGGTGTGAGTGTGAGCGCGGATGGTTGTTCGTCTGTGTGTGCCCTGTGATTGGCTAGCAACCATTTCAGGGTGTCCTCTGACTCCAGCACCCTCCGCGACGCTTGTGAGGATAAAGCAGATCGGAAAATGGATGGATGGATAAAATAACTCCTTAAAATTGCAGATTATTTCATTTTTGGGGGGGGGGGGGTGCACCTAAAGTGTGCGTGTAGATACGGTGGTGACTCTCTCTGGTACTGCTTTTCAAAAAGAAAAGTGACTAAAGCAGAAAAGTTCAAATCCAAAATTTAACCAATAAAGCAAAAAAAGAAAAAGTAGTACTGTATTACTTTTGTATTATAGATTTGGCGACCTCTAGTGGCATTTTCGGAAAGAGCAAAAAAAATTGGCAAGTGTTTTTCATGAATAATTTAACCGTCATTTACTCCTTGAAATTTATAACGTTCTTTTCATGACACACAAGTGTGATTGGGTAAGACCAGTAGACAATCAATGTACTTAAAAAATATATCCGGATCCAGATGATTATATTTTGTGCAACCACCTGACGAAATAAAATTGAGTAAATTCAAGACACCATTTTTTTTTTTTTTACAGCGTAGGTGTCCTGCTTTGACACGCTAAATCGAAGCTAACCCACATTAAAGGGTGTTTTGATCGCTCCTCACAGATTGGAGATGCTGATTGATGACGACGACAACGGCGTGGAGAAGAGCGGAAGCGTCTCTGTGCCCGACTCAGGGGGCTCCGTGATTTTGGGACGAGACAAGTTCAAAGGCTGCATCTCCAACCTCTACACCAGACGGTGATTGCCGTTGGCGAGTCGCGTCGGCTGTGCCCCGTTGCGTGTTTTTAACGGCGTGTTTCTTTTTATACCCACAGGCCCAGCCATCGGTACAAGCCTGAGGACTTCACCGACTTCAAGTCGTCCGGAGACGTCCTGGTGGACGTGTGCACCCCCGACAGTCCTGTCCAACAGATGCTCTCTCATATGCCCAAAAAGGTGAGCGTTGCTCTTGCGCTCTGTCAACTTGCATTTCTACACAAATATCGATTCACAAAGCTTGTGGCTTTGCAAATCGAACTGTAAAAATTGTAAATATTGAACAGGTTCAACTTTTACGATTGTCAGGGAGAAGGATATTAGTTTGGAGCTTAAATCGAAGAAAGTGCTAAAATTCACCTCAGTTATCGGTTCACCAACATGAAATTTGGGAGGCATATCAGTCTTGAAAAAAGAGTGGAATGCATTGCGCTCATTAGTCCGAAACTAAATGATATAATAACGGAATTCTTGTGCGCATTTTGGCCAAGATGGTAGGAGTGGAATGTCTGAAAATGAAAGCAGATGAGTTAAGTCAACAACAGTGAGTCAATATGCACCAAAAATCCATAATAGCATTTTAAGAAGTTTCTGTGTGAACCTTCGTTTATCGCAGAGTATACGTACGTTCCAGAGCCACCGACCCACCCCTACCACATGCTTTAAGCACATTCTAAACAAATTTAAGGACCCTCGCCCAAAACTAATTGCAATTACAAAATGTATCAAAAATCGTGTACATGAATGTTTCGGGACTGAACCCTGCTGCCAATAGTGAAAATCCGTCCCCTAGAAAAAGTGTGTAATTGCTTACGGAGGACATGTACTACTTTTGTCTCAATGAAACTCTTTCATTGGAACCAAGAAGCCACTGGAAAATGCTAAAGCCTGATCTAAAAAAGAAAAAAACAGCAAATAGTTGAGTTTTCAGTTAATACCCATGGATAGATTTCCCTCAAAATCAATCAGTTCTACATGTGAGCGACTGGGTGTGAGCTGTGGCTCACAGCAGCTCCTGCATGAGCGTGCTCATTGTCTAGATTTAGTATTTTCTTGTTTTAATTTTCCTGGCCATCATTTTTATGGCAGCCATTTTCGGCAGCACACATCAACACCAGCATTTGCGCCGTCGAGTTGCGCATAACGGGCAAAATTCCTGTTCTATTGGGCCCATCCCAGGTGCTTACGGCTGTCGAAATGTCTGCCTTGATGTGGGTGGCTCACAGCTGCTCCTCCATGAGCGTGCTCATTGTCTATATTTAGTATTTTCTTGTTTTAATTTTCCTGGCCATGATTTTTATGGCAGCCATTTTCAGCAGCACACATCAACACCAGCGTTTGCGCCGTCGAGTTGCGCATAATGGGCAAAATTCCTGTTCTTTTGGGCCCATCCCTGGTGCTTACGGCTGTCGAAATGTCTGCCTTGATGTGTTTGACTGACTTTGTTTTGCTGCCTTATTTCCAGAGATGAACGAGAAGGAGGAGCCAAAAGACCTGCTGACAAGAGTCTAACCCTAACATTGTACCACACTTCTTCCCTTTGTTGTCATTCATTTAATAAAAGCAACACATTGCATGAACCTATGGATCTTCATAACTCATTCCTAATATAATAAATATTCAACGTGATGTTTTATTTTTATTTTTTCAGATGTTCCTATGCCTAAACGACACTTATAAATAACAAGCCTGACTGAAATCATCTCATTGTCTCTTTCTTCCATGTTAACAGTAACATACAAGTACTCCATCAATGCAAATCATTTACTAGTTCGATTATAAGTATGAGTGCAGATATTAACATGGTTCACGTGCCTGACTTGTGCAGGTAGTTTGGGTTCAATTACCTCTTAGTGATGACAAGATTGGGGTATTGAAAATGGATGGATGAATATGAAGTAAACGATTGAGTTTCTCATATCATAACTCCTCATCACCCTCATGTGACCATAACCCAATTTTTATTTGTATTTTTTTCTGGGCACACAAGCCCCCCCCCCACCCCCACCCCCCAATATAAATTATCAAATATTTTCAGAATCTGCATCATCCTAAAAAATAAAAATGTTTCGAAGCATTTACGTTTTGATTAAGTAACAATATATGACAGGCTTGCTAGTAATGTTCAGATAGGGTTCAGATATTTTGCTTATAAATGCTTTTGAATCCCAAGCGGGTAAAGATATCCGATTTCAGTGTGTCTTCTTGACCCACATGGATTGAACTGCGTAAACTTGACAGATATGATCCGTAATGGTGGATTAACATCGCAGATCATCGTGGTGTGAAACACGAGCTGCTATCTGCTGGAAATAACAAAAATAAACATTCCTGGGTTCCTTAAAGTCGATTCTTTTTGGGACTTCCAAGGCTGGAATATTATATTACCCGATGTTGTTCTCTTTGCATCATTTGCTTTGGACCTCCCATACAAAATAGAACATGAAAAGAAGTTAGAAGTTTGAAGCAGTTTTGCCATTTTTTTCGACTGGATTTAACACAGTCAAAGCAGGGATGAGATCACAATTGTTTATACATACAGCACACACACACACACACACACACACACACACGATACATATAGATAGATATATAGATATAGATAGATATATAGATAGATATAGACATTTATATTTGTTTCATATAACTAATCTTATACAACTAATATAACTATTAAAATTTTAAAAACGGTTAAAAAAGAGATGCAAGTGCAACTGAATTGAAACTTTCCACTTTAGAATATCAACAATAATCAACATACAGTATGAATCAAATCATCTTTTATTGGAGAGATGTATTTTTGAAGCGAATAGCACATTTACAGAATTAACAAATTCAAATGCATGGAAGAGGACATCAAAAAAGTCATTGCGTCACCCCCTCTCTCTCTCTGTGTATATATATATATATATATATATATATATATATACACACTGTATTACAAACACACTTTTTTTTTTACTTGATGTTCATCAATCCATCCATTTTGATGATTTAAATCAAAATACATATTTTTCAAGAGTCATACCCTAGACTTCAATATTTGGTGTTTGTTGTCGTGAAAATGTATAATACTACAGTATGTAAGATCACCTTGCAACCGTTGTACTGATTGCAGGACATCCCAGCAGGCCGCATTGACAGGAAAGCCGTTTGTCGATTTCTTAAAAGGGCCAGCTTTGATTGGAGTCTTTCTGCTTTTGTTGAAGGAGGCGGCGATGTCGCGTGTGATGAACGAGAGCGCGTCTCCGTGCACGTTACCGGGCCTGGTGGCAGACGCGTATCACATGGGGGGGCCCGTGAGCCGCTTGAGCTACAGCCTGCCGCTCCAGGTGCTGCAGCCCAGGTGAGTCCCTTGGCAATGAGATCTGAGGCAGCTGTGTTAAAATTGTTTTCATCTTTCATCACAGTTACAATAAGTGTGAGACACAGATTGTTCACAGTTGATGTGTGCATTGCGATTGCCTGGCAACCAATTCAGGGTGTGTCCCACCCACTGCCCGGAGTCGGCTGGGATAGGCTGCAGCACGCCCGCAACCCTTGTGACGATAAGCAGCTCAGATAATGGATGGGTCCCCTTCGGACCCAGAGCCCGTTTGGCAATTTTTGACCCAGCAGTCACTGTTCGTCATTCTTTCCCTCTAGGCCGCACTTCTCTCTGGACATCCGGACTCGATCCCCAGATGGCCTGTTGTTCTTCGCTGCAACCAGAGGAGGGAACTCTCACCTGGCTCTGTACATGTCCAAAGGGAGAATCAGACTGTCTGTGGATAAATACAATGAGATCTTGAACAGGGAGAAGTACAACGATGGAAAGTGGCATTCGGTGAGTGGACATCCAAAATGACGTTTTGAATCTTAATCAGAATAGCTTAGCCTTGTTATTACCCAGACACACCTGACGCTCCACTGCACAACAACGGGTCTCATGTGTACGTAAAATGTCATGACGTACTTCCTGCAGGTGATGTTCAGTTTGGAGAAGAAGAAATTCCGCCTTGTGGTGGATGGGATACGAGCGCAGGACGGTCAGCTGAGCGCGGCGGACGTGGCCTCCATGAAGTACTTCATGTCGCCTGTGTTCTTGGGCAGTGCCCCGGACTACCTCCACAAAGAGTTGAAGGTACAGAATAACATCAAGATTACACATTTCGAGTCAAATACTCTTGTTTTTGGTTTTGCACTTTTTGTTACTTGTAGTCCAAGAACCTCCCAAAGCAAAGCGTGTCCGGCTGCGTGCGCCAATTTAAAATGAACGGAGCGGCCATGCTGAATCCATCCGCAAACCACGGAGCCGGCCCCTGTTTCGAGGGCCACACTCAGAGGGGGGCCTACTTCTCGGGGAACGGAGCGCACGTCGTCATCAGTGAGAGCTCGCTAATCAGCCCTGTGTGATATGTCATCATGCAGTCCAAACTGCAATACATCTCAAATCAAGTCATACACTCACTCCATAGAATCTAATCAATCTGAATTCAAACAAAGAATCTCACTCAATTAGTTCACAGCTATCAAATCATGACTCCTTCTTTGGACTTCCAGATGACTCCTTCGCCGTGGGATCCAGTTTTGAGCTTCTGTTTAACGTTCGCCCAAGGACGCCAACTGGACTCCTGCTGCACGTTGGCGATTCTAGCGGCGCTCAACAAGCTCAACATTATGTCAGTATTTACCTGCTCAGAGGAGAGGTGAGGACGGACTGACAATACTGAGTACTTGGACAAAAAAAAAAAAAGGAAGATTTTTATCTTTTTAGTGCACCAGTCACAGCATGGGTACAGTATATGCTAGGACAGTGGTCCTTAACCTTTTTAGAGTTACCGAACCCAACCAGTTAATATGCACATTCACCGAACCCTTCATGAGTGAAAAATAAATATATATATTTTTTTACAAATTCAAGATATTAAAAAAAAAACACATTTATTAAAAACAGAAAAAAAGTAAATACAATTTCAAGAGATAAGTATACTTTTCTTTTTTTTTTTTTTAATTGACGTACTATCACAACAGTCACACGTTGCCTACTAAGCGAACTAATTTTCCCA